>NW_020799105.1:10611984-10647654 GCF_003259725.1 Athene cunicularia
CCTCCCGGCCAAGGCCGCTGCCGCCCCGGCCTTCCCGGCCCTGCGCGGCTCGTCGCGGTCCAGC
The DNA here is from genome assembly GCF_003259725.1 of Athene cunicularia. Classification (NCBI taxonomy): domain Eukaryota; kingdom Metazoa; phylum Chordata; class Aves; order Strigiformes; family Strigidae; genus Athene; species Athene cunicularia. The sequence goes on from NW_020799105.1 coordinate 10,612,049, forward strand.
TCCGGGCTTTGCCGCCGGCAGCCGCATTGTGGGTGCCTGAGGCTTTTTTCGGCCATTCAGATGGAAATGCCCCGGGGCTGGAGAATGGGGACCCTGTTTCCAGCCTGAGGGGAGGGGGCAGCCGCCATTGCCCGGCTGGGAAGAGTGAGGAGGGGAGAGGGGCACATCTCCGTGTCTGCTCAGCCCCGCGGAGTCTCCTGGAACGGCAGAGTTGGAGAGCGGGGGTAGGAGAGGGGTCTGGACCAGGCCAGCCCAAGGAGGGACGGTCTGGAGCAGATTTGTGCTGCTTGTGCCTGCAGCCCCAGTGCGAGGGGCACTGCAGTTGCTGGTGCTGCAAGGGCAGGCTGTGGGAGCAGACTGGGGCTCCCCGCTGCCCTGGCCGTGGGGGTGCCAGGAATGGCCTCTCTGGAAGGGTCCTTGGGTGGACTGTCTTGCTCTCTGACAGTCGTGTTTAGCAGTCTCACAGTTTGCATGTGCCACAGTTCAGGTGCTACTTGTCTCCTGTCCTTGTTGGAGGATGCTGATCTTGCTTGTCTGTCTTGCAGAGATGACTCTCCTGTCCTCCCAGACACCATCCCTGGAAACGTCCTCAGCTGCCACTGAGAGCCCAGAGCAAAGGATGCTGGAGAAGAGGTCCAAGGTTGTTGAGGAACTGCTCCAGACAGAGCGGGACTATATCAGAGACCTGGAGATGTGTGTGGAGAGGATCATGTTGCCCCTACAACAGGCACAGGTAGGCACAGAGGGGCAAGCTATGGTGCAGCACTGGTGGGATGGGGTGAGGATACTGAGTTCACTTTGTTCTTGGAGGCGGCCAAGTAGCAGCATGGGAACCCACAGAGGAAATTCAGCTATGCTAAAGGAAGCAGGATGGTTCTCACTGCTACCTGCACTCATAGCAATAGTCCATCTGTTTTGGGATCCTGCTGAGCTCTCACCATTGAGAGCAAAAGACCTCGAAGCAAGTATCACCAATTTCTTTTCATTTGGTTTGTAGGTTAAATTCATTGTCAAGAGAAAGAAAATGTGGTGTCTTGGCACAGGGACAGAGTTGGTGGGAAGAGAGGGAGAATTAGCAGGTGAACAGAGGCAACGATGAAATGTGGTAGGACACATAAGAAGTGAGAGTTTCAGTGCACTGGGGGACAAAGGAGTGAGTACGGAAGTCACTGATGGGAGGAGATCACACCTGGTGGCTGCTGTGAAGCTGAGATCTGGTGGGTTGCAGGAGGGCAAGGTTGGGGAGCTCTTGGATCTGACTGGGCCATGTTCCCTATCCAAGACATCTCTCTTCCTATTCCTCAGATGCAGAATATAGACTTCGAGGGACTTTTTGGAAACATCCACACAGTAATTAGCTTCTCCAAACAGCTGCTGTCTACCTTGGAGGCTTCAGATGCCATTGGTATGAATTTTGCTGTTAACTTTTCTCATCTCTAGAATGGGCTTTGCTAGTGGTGGGGCAGAACAGTTTAAATGGTGGGGGATGATCACTGGGTCAGGGCTTCCTTTCTGCCGATCCCCGTCACCACTCATCAGTCCAGCAACAAAGTCAGGGAGATCTGTGTTGCCTCACTGGTCACTGTGCTCAGAAACATGGTGCCTGTGGCCCTCTGTGGCCTCTTGCCCTGAAGCAAGCCCCACTCCTTACTCCTGTGCTGCCAGCTTTTGCTGCTCAGGCCTGTGCCTTTGTTCTCTGTGGCTCCAGTGACCAGTGTCCCCGCTTTTACCCCTGGGAGACCTGGATTGATTGAGCATTCTGTGCTAGTGGGTGATGAGGAGGCATCCTGGGATCTCTAGTTGTAACACTGCCTGCTTGAGCTGTGAGTGTGTAATGGGGACACTGGGCATCTCACCATGAGTCACACCAGTGGTTTTGGAGGCAGCTGAGGACCAGGAGACGCTGAAATCCTGCTTTGCTGCTGTCTGCAGGGCCAGTGTTCCTGGCACAGCGTGCAGAGCTGGAGAGCGTCTACAGGGTGTATTGCCAGAATCATGACGAGGCCATTGCACTGCTGGAAACCTATGAGAAGGATGAGAAGATGCAGAAACTACTCCTGGACTTGCTGGATAGCCTCAGGTTGGAGCCTCTGGCTGTGGTAGTCACAAGGTTGTGGTTGGGGGTTTCAGTTTCCAACATCCCTGCCCCTCTGCCAGCAGTGCTTGGACAGTTTGGGTGGTGACTGGAGAGGGGCTGGCTGTGTTGCCGCACAGTTGACCAGGCTCTGGGTTCAGATGGACCCCTGCTGCAATGCACAGGTGCTGGGACACCTGTATCCCCCCTTAAACTGAGCAGAAGCCACCAAGATGCGGAGAAGGTGGTATGTCCTGGATTGAAAGCTCCTATTCCTCAAACCCTGCCCTGCCATGTCCGGTGAGGAAAGCAGCCGCTTTGGCTGGCTCAGTGACTGCCAGAGCACCAGCTTGTGGAGGTTACCGCCCATCGAGCCAGCAGCACTGGCTGCTGCTCTGGAGGGACAGGGCTACCCACTGCCTTGGCAGCATCACTGTGGGATGGGGTGAAGGCTCTGGCTGTGGGATTGCACACCTGCCGCCCCATTAACCCGTTGCTTTTCTTTGCTTTTTGGCACTCTCTGGGCCTGCAGGAGCCTGTACAGTGAGTGGTAAGTGCATCCTTCCTGTTAGTCCCTGCTTGTCCGTCTGTCCTTGCCTGATTGCTCCCTTGTAACTAACCTCCTGCCCTAGCTGGGTGCATGTCATGGGGCCTTAATGGTGCCTCCCTTGCGGAGGCATGTCTGGGAGGAGCAGGGTGTCTGATATGATCACAACAGAGGTAATGGATGGGCTGCACAGGCAGGTGATGAGGTGAGGGGTGATTTTTGGCAGGAAACAGGTTTTAGGAGCCATCAGCCCCAAGGAGCCAGGAGAGCCCTGTGCTGTCTGCAGTCCGAGCACAGTCAGCCTGTCCTGCAGTGGGGCTCAGATCTGGGTGATTAGGTGGTGGGAAAGAGTCTGAGGCAAGTGGCACTCTGGTAAAGTTTGAGGCTGTGCCTGTGTGGGATTTTGCAGTGGATCATAATGGAAAGGACCCTGGCTGGGAAGGGTCACCTGGTATGAGTGAGGTCTGGAAACGTGGGGTTGCTTTTTGATCAGTATGGGTTCAGGAGTGCAGTGAGTTTGGAGGTAAGGGTGGTGTGACTCAGGGAGTACAGTGGATTTAGAAGCACTGGTATTCTGGGTCTGGTTGGGGTTGGCTTGAGGGGCAGAATTTGTGTGGCAGAGCTGGACTGATGCATCTCCTTTGTCCCAACTTTCCAGGGGCTGCACAAACTACATTAACCTGGGCTCCTTCCTCATCAAGCCAGTGCAAAGGGTGATGCGGTACCCGCTGCTGCTGATGGAGCTGCTGAGTGCCACCCCCGACAGTCACCCTGACAAGGCACCGCTCACAGCTGCTGTCCTCGCAGTCAAAGAAATCAACGTCAACATCAATGAATACAAGCGCCGGAAGGACCTGGGTGAGTAACTGGGTAGTGCTGGGGAGAGAGAAACAGGAGTGATGTGTTCAAGTTGTCTGTCAGCTCCTGAGCCTTAGCAGGCAACCACAGTCATGGAGGGAATCTGCTCTCAAAGTCTGTGCCCTCACAGAAGGGCAGTAGAAGAGCTGCATTTAAAAAATCTGAGTGTGAGGTTCAATACTTAAAGTAATACAGTATACGTCTGACTTTAGTTGTTTCTTGTGGTACAGAGCTATGAAATGTATGCAGTTGCTGACCACATGGCTATTAAATGAAAGCAAAAATAATGATAAGACAGAAGAATATATATTTAAAGTTGAAAAATACAATTTTAAATAACACAAGTAGGGAATTAATCTGTGAGGGCTGAGATTTGGAGACTAAGTTTGAAGGCTCTATCTGTAGAGAGGACAGAGTCACTGGCTGCAAGAGCCCTCTGAGGTCTCCTGTCCAACCTCCTGCCTGGAGCAGGACTGTCCCCAACATTGGTTCTGATCAGCCATTGCTCCCTCCAGCTGACTCTCACTGATCCTCAAGATGGAGATTTCACAGCCTCCCTGCTGTCCTGTGCCAGGGCTGCACCACCTTCACAGTAAAGCTGTGCTCCCTGATACACCCTGAAACTCTCAAGCAGCCATCTGTGGCTGCTGCTCCTCCTTGTGTTGCCTGGCACTGCTCCGAGGAGTTTGGTCCCATCACCTTTGTAGCTGCCCTTTAAGTAACTGTTGGCTGTGAGCAGATCCCCCTCGGCCTCCTCCCAGCCAGGCTGAGCCCGCCCAGGTCCCCCAGCTCTGCCCGTGGGGGCTGAGCTCTCCCTGTGGGTCAAGAGCTGTGGTTCTCCCATATCTCTCTTGACCTGGGGGCACCAAAACTGGACACGGTATCCAAGTGCAGCCTCCCTGGGGCTGAATGAAGGGAGAAAATTCTTCCCTTTGACCTGCCAACCACCCTCCCTGTTTTTCCTTGGAAGCCCCTGACTCATGTAAGTCTTATGCTTTACTCTTTCCACATAGCCTCACTGAAGCTGAGATGACATAGGCTGCCTGTAACGATGCTCGTATTTGCTAAAGAAGCAATATAAATACATTCCAGTGTACATCCAATTACTATTGTACACCATCTCCTATGTCATTTTATGCTAACACTATGCATAATCCTATGGAAGAGTTTTAATGGTGGGTCGGCAAACTGCAGGGCATATCAAGAGCCAAATAGGAGATTACTGGTGGTGCAGTGCTGGATTTCAAGATGATATATGGTATGGTATGGTACGGTATGGTATATGTGGGGTACTTGGGACTGCAGAGGCTTAGGGAAGGGGAGAGCCAGCAAGGCGATTATTGATGAGGCACTGTAAGACATGGGTGTTGTGCTGACAAGGGTTCTGATTTCTCCTTCAATCTCTTTAGTGCTAAAGTACCGGAAAGGAGATGAGGATAGCCTTATGGAGAAGATTTCCAAGCTCAACTTCCATTCTATCATCAAGAAATCCAACCGTGTGAGCAGCCACCTCAAGCATCTCACAGGCTTTGCGCCCCAGGTAACATGCATCAGCTGCTAGGTGCACTTACACCCTGTGGTGCTTCTGTGGTGGTATATGCTGTTCCCTCACACCTCTTCCCTGATGAGTAGCAATGATCCAGGCCAGCAAGGCAGAGGGAGCTTAGGCTCTGAACCACCTATCTCTGCTCTCTGGCTTGTGGGCAGGAGCCCCACATCTTACACTTTGGGAGGTGCTGGAGTCCTGCATTGCCTCCCTTGAAGCATTTTCTCTCACAGCTGAAGGATGAAGCCTTTGAAGAGACAGAGAAAAATTTCCGGATGCAGGAGCGGCTGATCAAGTCCTTCATCCGGGACCTTTCCCTCTACTTGCAGCACGTCCGGGTGAGTTAGTCTGGGTGTGATGCCTAAGCCATGGGGCTTGCCATGCACTGCTCCTCCTGCCTGCATGGTGTGCACCTGCAGTGCCTCTTGCCAGTGCTCCTGTCCTCAGCCCTGCCAGGGGGGTGGTCTCTGAGGGTCTGGTTCTTCCCTGGGAGGCCTCTTCTCTTTGCCCACAGCAAGCATGGCTGTGCTGACTGTATGTCCCTGGTGCAGGAGTCAGCTTGCATGAAGGCACTGGCAGCAGTGAGCATGTGGGACCTGTGCACGGAGAAAGGTGGTGGTGACTTGGACCAGTTCCAGAAAGTGAATCGGCTCATCAGCGACCAGCTCTTCTCCAACTTCGTGAGTGAGGCTGTGCTCTTTCATGCTGGGGGCACCCCTCTGGGGCCCTCCCTGGGGGCCTGCTGCAGATGGGCAGTCCCTGGGAGACTGCAGGGAGGGTAACACAGCCTGGGAGAGGTGTGAGCACTCCTGTTAGGCTCTTCCTTCCTGAGAGCTTTGATGTCTGTGGGTTTGTGATGTGTATCGAGTGTGCCACTTCTTCAGCCCTACCTGAAACGTTACAGCTCTCTATGTGAGTGGTTCAGGTACTTCCCATAGTGTGCCCACACTGGCACATTTATGTAAGATTATAGAATAATTCCTGTTGAAAGGGACGTCTGCAGCTCTGGTGGGTGCCATCAAGAAGATGGACCCTGTGCTGTCCCAGAGAGGTGGTGTGCTGAAAGGTGAGCTGTTCACTGCACAGTGGGAGAGAGCACCTTGTCTCACCTACTCTCTGCATCTCTGCCCACCAGAAAGAGCGGACGGAGCGGCTGGTGAGCTCACCCCTGAACCAGCTGCTGAGCATGTTTGCGGGGCCCCACAAGCTGGTGCAGAAACGCTTCGACAAGCTCCTTGACTTCCACAACTGCACAGAGCGAGCGGAGAAGCTGAAGGACAAGCGAACGTTGGAGGAGCTGCAGTCAGCCCGCAACAACTATGAGGCCCTCAATGCTCAGCTGCTGGACGAGCTGCCCAAGTTCCTGCGCTTTGCCAAGGAGCTGTTTGCCAGTTGCGTGCGGGGCTATGCCGAGGCACACTGTGACTTTGTGCGCCTGGCCCTGGAGGAGCTGAGACCCCTGTTGTCGGTGGGTTCGCAGAGCACAGCCAGCGCTCTGGGCTCAGTGCAGCACGAATCTCTGCGCCAGGCTTGTCCCTGAGCTTCTGGGACCCATCCTACTGCAGGGGAAGCTGCCGTTGCAGTTTCAGGCCTGGAGTGCCTTGGGGAGGGCTCCTGTGGGATGCTGTCAGGGCAGGGATTGTGGGGTCATGTTGTAATTGTGTGTAGAGATGGTAAAGGCTCTGGCTGCTTCTGGAGCAGTGGCAGGAGAGCATTTGCCTGGGAGAATCTCAGCTTGTGAGTGTGGGGACCACTCAGAGCTGGGTCCAGACACAACTGCAAATCTGGGCCTGATGAAGTCATAGGCAGGGCTCAGAACCCAGCTTGGACTGGGAGCTGGCGTGGTCTCTGCTGTAGCTCTTGGCCACTTTTCCCAGCAGCTGTCACCTAACGATGACCCCCAACTTTGCTCTGGTTCCAGTTGCTGAAGGTGTCTGGCAGGGAGGGGAACCTCATTGCCATCTTCCAGGATGAGCACAGTCGAGTCCTCCAGCAGCTCCAGGCCTTCACCTTCTTCCCAGAGTCCCAGGCACCTCCCAAGAAGCCTTTTGAAAGGAAGAGCGTGGAGCGGCAGTCTGCCCGGCGGCAGCCCCTTGTTGGCTTGGTGAGTTCCCTTTGCCCCATGTCAGGGCTTGCAGAGCCTGGGACAGTCACTCATGCCTGCCTCGTTTCTCTGCAGCCTAGCTACCTCCTGCAGTCGGATGACATCCGAGCTGCCCTCCTGGCCCGCTATCCCCCAGACAGTCTCTTCCAGGCAGACCGCAATTTCAACGCTGCCCAAGACCTGGATGTCTCACTGCTGGAAGGAGACATCGTGGGTGTCATCAAGAAGAAGGACCCCATGGGCAGCCAGAATCGCTGGCTCATAGACAATGGGGGTAGGTGGCTGCTCCCTGCCCTTGGCACCTGCTGTGAGTGCCCTCCTCTGGTGCCCCAATCTGAGCTCCCTTCCTCTCCCTCTCTGCAGTGACCAAGGGCTTTGTGTACAGCTCCTTTCTGAAGCCCTACAACCCGCGCCGCAGCCAGTCAGATGTCTCTGTGGGCAGCCACTCTTCCAATGAGTCAGAGCACAGCAGCTCCTCTCCCCAAACCAACACCATGCTGACCTTCAGCCCCAGCGGGGCAGCCGTCACCTTCACTCAGAAACCGCTGCAGGACTTGGCCTCCCCAGCAGACCCATACCAGTCCCTGCAGCCCCACTCGGAGATGGACTCCCCCTCTCTGCCCCAGCCTGGCTCTGGTGACAGGACAGCCCCAATGGAGGCTGGTACAGTGACGTCTCAGCGCCACTACAGCCGCCCTGAGCTGGGGTGCAGCCCTAGCTCTCGCAATGGGCACCCTGCCAAAGCACAGCTCAGGCCCACACCCTCGGTGGAGGACAGAGACTCTGGGCTGGAGAGCAGGGAGTCAGAGGGCAACCAGGTGAGTCCTCGGGCTGGGGATGCCAAGGACTGACCCCCTCACTTGAGGCTGAATCATTCTCCCTGGCAGTGATCAGGGACAGGTGGGAGGCAGAGGCTACTTTGTCCCAGAGGGCTGAGGTAGAGGATGAGATCTTTTCTCTCCAGGGCAGAGAACTAGACTGCAAAGGAGTGTGGATTGGTGGGGACAGCTCTGGCAGAGCTGGGCCTGTCACTGTTTGGGAAGAGAGGCAAAAACCCACCCATCCTGTGTAATGTGGCATCACCATCTGACTCTCTCCCTCTGTCTGGCAGGTCTATTACGCTCTCTACACCTTCAAAGGCCGAAACACCAATGAGCTGAGCGTGTCAGCTAACCAGAGACTCAGGATCCTGCAGTTTGAGGACATCACAGGCAATCGGGAGTGGTGGCTGGCAGAGGCACATGGGAAGCAGGGCTACGTGCCCTCCAGTTACATCCGGAAGACAGAGTACACGTGAGGCAGCAGGCAGTAGCCTGCACCCTCTGCCTTGTTCCTGCTGGGATGGCATGGGGCCTGTCAGGGAGGCTGGCCAGCCCTGCAGCCCCCACTGCTGTCCCTGAGGCTGTGTCCCTCACAGCTGTGCAGCGCCGTACCATACTGGCTGCCACCTCCCCTCCTGGGGAAGAAGGGTAGGCTGGCAGGAGCAGGTGTCTTGTGTGAGGGCAGAGCTGAGTTCACCTGTGCTTTTTGAGCCTCCTGTGTCTAGCTGGGAACAGGGGAGCAAAGCTTAGGGCTGCGGCCTAGGAGGGTAAGGCTGGACCAAGGCTGAGGAGCTGCTGTGGGTTTAAATTGTGGAAAGCTAATAACTGAGTTTCTGGAGTCTGTCTTTAGCCAAGTAGTGTTAAAAGCAACCTGGGCTCTCTGAATGTGCTCCCTGTGTCTTCTGAGTGCCAGAAACCTGGCCTCACCTGTCTGTGGAGGACCTCAGGGTGGGACAGCAGCAGCCTGCCTGGGGAAGCAGCTCTGAGGTTCGCTGGGAGTAGTTGAGCTCCAGGGCTGGGACAGGCCGAGCTCCTGAAAGCCCCCACAGCAGAGCCCCCAGCAGGTGCTTCATCCCCATGCTTGGTCTCTCCAAACTCTGCTACTAGCAGCAGCCATTGGATTCTTGACTTTGAGGTGAGCTGGAGGTCCAAAAGCCATCTTCCCTTGTCAGTGTTGTATCTCCAGTGTCCAAGACCTGTCTTTGCACTGAGATGCCCACCTGGCTGCTCTGGGCTGGGGCATGGCAGAAAGCAAAGCACAGACTGATTTTGGGGGGATCTGACCAGGATTGCCTTAACTTGCATGACCCTGCAGGGCACTGGAGATAGTGCTGACTTTCTGGGAGGGCAGGGCCCTCCCCGGGAGGGATGTGGTGCCCTTTGCCAGGGTGGTGTGCCTTGCCCACTGCTGCTGTGCCCTGAAGGAGGGAAGCTCCCTTCTTCTGGAGCGATGTTTACAGCCCCTGTACTGCTGCTCTGTAAATAAAGATTTTTCCCTTGTGTATAGAGGTGCCTGTGCAAGTGGTGAGAGAGCTGAGAGGAATGTCTAGCCAGTGCTGGGCTGGGGGCCAAAGCCACAGCCTGCATGCAGACCCTGCAGGGCCAGGAAGAGCAGTGGGGTCCTGCATGCTTCTGCCTTGGTGTTTGAGCCAGCTGCAGCTCAGGCACTCAGAAACCCTCACAAGAAAGTTCTTCATTAAGATGAAGTGATTGCACCAGTCTTTTCCTCTTGCTGGGGCTGTGGGGGGCTTGTGTCCCTCCCACCACCACGCTGGGGTGAGGGGGTCTGCCCAGCTGTGAGGGGTAGGCAGTGTGCATTGTGACCCAGCAGCCAGGGTCAGGGCTGCAGCTCCTAGCTTCCATGCCCAGGAACAAAGAAGAGTTTGTGAACAGTAACCACCCTATTTTGTGTGTGTGCATGTCAGTGTAGCAGGCACGTGTGCCTGCACCTCTCCAGCTTGACTCCACCACAATCAGGTTTGTAGTCTGGAGCCACAGCCCAAAAGCTGTCCCACTACCGGTTAGGGTAGCCCCAGGGACTGCCTCGTGTGTTTGCACTACAACCCAAAGGAGCAGTAGGGAAGACGGGAAGGCCTTGGCTCCACCTCCACAGCCAAAGAGTAGTGATCATGTCTGGGTATGGCTGTGCCATTCCATTTGGACTCTGTGCCTATGTGTGTCTGCATACCATGTGTTACCAGCTTCCCCCAACACTAACCAGGTTTAAAGCTAAATCAAGGCTGATTTAGCATGTCTTAAAGTCAGATTTTTAGTTGGAAGATTAGAAACAGTTACAAAAAGTAAATAAATTATAACATTCACTCAGATTAAACTGTAAATTTCATTCCATAGTGCTAAGGCATCTCTCAGCTAGGTTCCCCTGACAAGGTGAACAAAACTTTATACAAAAACTTAAGACCCCCTAAGGGGGTAATGGTCTCCCTGCCTGGTTGATAACTTTTCCCCTCTATGCTGGAATAAATTAGCAGTTTCAGACCCTTGTGTTCACAGCAGGCAGGGCGTAGTAACAGGGTTAACAGCTCACTCAAGTCTAGATCCTCGGTCCCTGACAGCCAGAGAAGCCACCCTCTCCTCTTCCTGGCTGCAGAGACACAAATTCCTGGGCAGCCTGGCTGCAGGGAGATGCCGGTGCCTGCTTGGTGAGTGCCAGTGGGAGGGAGGTGCCTGTGCACACACCTGCACGCTGCTCTGCTCCACCTACAGTGTGGTGGTTTCTGTATTCACGATGCCAGCGTCCTTTGCCATGGCAGAGAAGGTGCCCTGCTTCTTGAGCAGCTCCTCAGGGCTGTCGTATTCCACAATCCTCCCAGCCTGGAGCACCATCACCCTGGCAGAGGGGAATGAGAAGGCCTGAGCTCCCAGGATCTGAGCCGATAGCATTGCTGGTGCCAGCACTACAGCCCCACCGACTCTCACTCCTACAGCCACATTATGCAGTTCACCTCCTCAGCACAGAGGTGAGGGCACAGCTCTCCTCCCTGTACTGGCAGGGTGACACACAGAAGGTGTCAACAACACTCTTACAGCTGTTGCTGTAAAGAAGGATCCATAAAAAAGTATTTTCCCCCAAAGGCATAACTACTGCATGGCCATCCTTCCCCTCCCTCTATTCTCTCTCTTAGAACCTCTGTATATTGCTGTCCTGGGCGCTGCAACCACCCCTGCCTCAGTCCCTGCATCCTTGCTTCTGCTGCTGGCCACCTCTCACCCCATCCCAGGAGTCCAGATCCCCCTTCCCCCACAGTACTGCCCCACAGAACCTGTTGCTGTCCATGATGGTGTGGAGGCGGTGGGCGATGGTGAGGACAGTGCAGTCAGCAAACTTGCTCCGGATTGTTGTCTGGATTAAATTATCTGTTTCCAGATCTACAGCTGCTGTTGCTTCATCCAGGATGAGGATCTTGGCTTTGCGGAGAACAGCCCGGGCCAGGCACACCAGCTGCCTCTGCCCAACACTGGGATGAGGCAGGGAATGTGAGTTACTAGGCAGACACCAGCAGGGCTTTTGCAAGCCTACTGCCACACGCTGCCCTGACCCCAGCACCGTTCCTGCCCAGCCCTCCCTGGCCTTCCCCCAGCCGATCATCTGCCACGCTGAGCAACACATCCCTCAGCATCTTGCTCTCTGGGCCACCAAGGAAGGGTTGGCTCATGCTGGATCCCTGACAGCCCTGACTCCTGACTGTTTTTCCCACCTTCACTCCCAGAAGCTTTTGTGCCCTCATCCCTGGACAGCCACTTTGCTAAAGACTGCTGGTCCCTGGGACGGGAGGGGAGCAGGACATGCCTCTGCTCACCTCAGGTTCTCCCCTCCCTCGCTCACAAGATGCAGCAGCCCCTCAGGAAGGTCTTGCACGTATGTCTTCAGGTGGGCCAGCTCGAGGGCCTTCCAGACCTCCTCGTCTGTGTACTGGTCAAAGGGGTCCAGGTTCATTCTCAGGGTGCCAGTAAAGAGCACGGGGTCCTGCCAAGGACAGTACTGTGTTCAGCCACACCACGGCTGTTCACCCATATAGCTGCTGCAGCTGCTCCAGCCCCACGAGTTTGGCCACAGCCTGCCCTGCTGCAGAGGGAGCAAAAGCATGCTCACAGGCCCTCGGACTCTGCGGCACCCAGGGATACACTAATGGCAAGGGGTGGCCCAGGGAACACAGCCTGGGGAGAATGTGCAGCAGTGAGATATGGAAGGTGGGGTCAGCTCACCTGCGGGATGATGGTGAGGTTCTGCCGCAGGTCATGGAGGCCGATAGTCGCTATATCCACATCATCAATGATGATGGACCCTCCAGCAGCCTCCAGCACCCGGAAGAGGCAGTTGGTGAGGGAAGATTTTCCAGCCCCTGTCCGGCCCACAACCCCAACCTGTGGAAGCAGCTATTTAGACCAGCTGACAGGGTTGAAGAAAACAAGGCAGATGCTCTCCATCTTGGTCTGGTGGTCCTTCCTGCCCTGTATCTGCAATCACCATCTCCCAGACTGTCTCCTTTGGTCCCTGCCCTGCAGCTTGAGTCCCCAGGAGCTACATCCTGTCACCATCCCTCCCTAATCCACAGACTGAAGCCAAGAGGACACAAATAACTTTAACAGTGTCACTTGGGAAACTGTAGTGAGGGCAGAGGCAGAGAGGTCCTCACCTTCTCAGTGCCCGCAATATTGCAGGAGATCCCCTGAAGAACCAGCTCCAGTTCAGGTCGGTAACGAACTTTATAGTCGACGAACTGGATCTCTCCTTTGCTGGGCCAGCCACGGGGTGGACGCTTTTCTGTCACCCACGGAGCCTGGGGGCACAGAAGCATTAGGGGGACTGCAGCCTGGGATGCTGGCTAGAATCAAGCTGTGCAGCAGGTGTTTGACTGAATCATGGTCTCCTCACCTCATTCTTCACCTTCGTGTACTCATGTACCCGCTCCACAGCCACAATGTTCGTCTCCAGCTCTGAAGACATCCGCACCAGCCAATTCAGTGTCTGGGTCACCTGCACGGCAGAACCAGAGGTTGCAGAGCTCAGTGGGACCCAGGAACAAGCACCTCCCACCTCAGCTCAGGGACTCAGCATAGGTACAAGGATCCCTGGCCTGGCCCCTAACTCTTCACTCTGCAGCCCCCTCTCTCAGCCCTTCAAAAGCTTTGCTGCAGCATCTCTGATCCACAGAGGGACCGTGCTCCTCGCCATGGCAGCAAGTATCCCACTCACACTGGAGCTAGCATAGCATTCCCCAGGTGATGGGACACCCTGGATAATCCCCTCTCCATGGATCAGAGCTGCCTGTAGCCAGCCCAGAGCTCCCAGGAACAGCCCTGTCCTGGAATAAGAAAAAGCTTTTGTTGACTCACATTGAGGGCAGAGGAGACAGAAAGACCAACGATGCCGCCCTCCAAAGTGCCCTTTGAAATCACTGCTAGAAGCGCAGAGAAGACGACCACCAGGCTCCCAACGAACTCCAGACGGATGGCCAGCCACCTGCACCAGGAGAGGATGCTTGAGGGGTGGTGGGAGAGGCATCTGCCTGCACCCAACACAGGGCCCAGCAGTAAGAGCAGCCTCCCACTAGCATCCCTGTGCAGCCAGCCCTGAGCCCAACGCTGTACACATGGTACCTGCACCTACACAGCATGCAATGTGGTCAGTTCTGCAAGGAAGTTAATTTTATCTGTCAGTCCCTGGGTCTCAGATGTAACCTCCTGTGCTGGTAATGCCACATATCAGAGGAGCTCCAGCTGTACAACCCTTGCGCACCCAAAGCATCCTACCAGTAACACATCAACACTGGACAGTGGCCCCATGGCACTCCCAGCTGGCCTGGGGCATTGGCCTCTTCTCAGATCCCACCAAGAGCATCCCAGCCCTTGACAGCACATCTCACCCTGCCCAAGCTCTGAATACTTTGTAAGGGGCCACACTCTGGCTTTCAAAATCACCCTAAAATGTCTCCTTCCCACAGATGGTATCCCTATCCCAAGCTCCCCCAGTTCCTACACAGACCCTCAGCCATGAGATCAAGAAGGACTGCAGCATCTCAGGGACCTCCCTCAGGACCCAGAGGCCCCTGGGCAGAGGTGCTGCAGGCTGTACTGTAGCATAAGAAGTAAAGTTCACCTGTTTGAGACTATCCAGGAGTGAACACTTTTCTGATTTATGTCCATGGTGCTCTCATTTTGCTTCAGGAACCTTTGTTGGTGTCCATAGGCCCGGATCACAGAAAGACCTGACACTGTCTCACCAAAGTGGGAGTAGATAGGAGACCTGGTGACTGAGTCCAGACGCCGTAGCTGGCGTGATGTGGAGACATAGAAGCGCTGAAATGAGGGACACGGCTTGGTTATCAACACAAAGCCCGGCAGCACCAAAGATACTGCTCTAAGCAGGGCAGAAGCTTCTCTCAAGCCCTGGTTACTCACCAGCACAAAATAGTAGAAGATGCTCAAGGGAATGATAATGAGAGCAAAGAATGGGGTAGCCAGGGAGATCATGAGCAATGTGCTAATGATGGCCATGAAACAGGAGAGCCAGCTGCGGAAGGACATGGGAATGGTCTCATCTATTGTGAAGATGTCCTGGAGCATACAAAGAAGTGTGGAGAAGCAGTCAGTGACCCCAGAGAGAGTGAGAAAGCCCAAGGCCCCACAAGTACAGGCTTGCTACACTTATGTGGCAACAGTGCCAGACACAAAAATATTGGATGACACTGAGTTAGTGTTAGGGTCACAACTCCATTTAAGGCCACAGATTTTAGCTTGGGAACAGCTGATTTAATAGGGAAGCTTTCTATAATATTCCCTTGTTGCACAAACCAGCTTTGGGAACTGCATCTTTGCCTGGACCCAGGATGCAGGAGCAGGAATTGAGGGACAGGGCTGAGTTCAGTTCCTGCATCCAGGTCTCCATCTGGTCATTAGCTGTCTCGTAGCTGGGCACCACATACTTCCTCATCTCAGAGTAAACCCTACAGGCCCACTGGCTTGATCCCAAAAGAGATTTTTATTCCCCAAAATCAAGAGATAGCACCAAAGAAAGAAATGGAATGGCAGCATGTATGAAAACTACCTGTCTGTATTCTTCCATCTTTCTCATTTTGTCTTTGTTTTATTTACAGAGCAAAGACTGTATCTTTTAATGAGTTATCCTTCTAGTTATGGACTCTCAGCAGGAGATGTGAGCTCTAGGCTCCTGCCTCTCTTGGTGATCTACCCTGCACCTTTTCAGTTTCTCCACATCCCACTTGACCAGGTGGCCCCAAAACAGGACACAGTATCCAGGTGTGCCCTCCCTAGCAGTGAGCAGAGGAGATGGTAATTTTCTGTGATCTGCTGGCCACTCTCCTCCTAGTATAGCCCAGGTTGTGATTTGCCTCACAGTCAGCCTTGCATCCACCATGCCCTTCTGGTCCCTTCCAGACCCTGGTCTGGTCTCATCTGTGCAGTGCTGAACAGCAACAGGGTTATGCCATCACTCAATGCTCTCCAGACCTTCTGGAACCTTCTCCATGCTGGGGCTGTTCTCTTACCTTGGCAAACCTATTCACAATACGGCCAGTTGGGGTTGTGTCAAAAAAGCTCATGGGCACACGCAGGATGTTGCTGAGCAGTTGTTGATGCATAACCCGGGAGGCTCGCATGGCACCACGAGCAGACAGGAGGGTGGCAAAGAGCAGGAAGAGAGCTGCAAGGAGAGCACAGGGCAGTCATCACCAGCTCATGTGTGACACTGGCTCCAGGCACCCTTTGGCTCAAGGGACACATCAAGCAGCTCCAAGCCAGCAGCCCTGCAGTGAGCCACTGTGATAGTCCTGCATCCCACCTTCTTGGGAGGCACCAGTAACTGTGTCCCACCACAAGGGAAGAACGCTAACCCTTTTGAAAAGCCTTGGGCTGATTAAGAACAGTGATCTTCAACCTAAAGGGGCAACAACTTCCTGGGGCAATTTATGTTGGCTTCAGACTGGTATCTGTCCCCAGTTCAGCCAAGAGCCAGAATGAAGACAGCAGCAGGCAAATGAACACAATGCTGGGTCCCCTGCTCCTTGCTGCCTTGCTGGCTGCAGGCTTTGCAAGCCATATCCCTTCTGGACCACACAGCTGAGGTGAGGGGGATCCCCTGTGCTTCCATATTCACCTTGTAACAACCCCAGAGCCCCAAAGACACCAATCCGCAGGTCTCGCTGCTCCACGGGATAGGTCTGGTTCAGATAGCGCTCCGCATCGTCAGTCCAGGCGCTGAGCCACAGGTTGGTCCCCACAAAGGCAGCATACTGTCC
Source organism: Athene cunicularia (assembly GCF_003259725.1). NCBI lineage: Eukaryota > Metazoa > Chordata > Aves > Strigiformes > Strigidae > Athene > Athene cunicularia. The sequence goes on from NW_020799105.1 coordinate 10,628,275, forward strand.
AACATAGCCCATGGCAACCCAGAAAGAATAACACAAGCCAACAGCATGCAGGTACCGCAGGTACATGGAGAACTTCACCTGTGGACCAATTCAATCTATCACTGCTGCCCAGCAAACCATGGCAAATGACACCCAGCACAGCCTTGGGACCCCCGCCTTATTGCCCACAGTGCTCTTTTCTACCACCTTGCCCAGGCAACTCTTCTCCTTCAGTGTCTCTTGGAGGCAATGGGGCCACAGCCAGCCAGCACTAGCTTCTCTGAGCCACAGCCAGGCTCTTGTAGCACTGAGCCAGGGCAGCACAGTGCTCCATCCATCCATCCATCCATCCATCCATCCATCCATCCATCCATCCATCCTCTTCACCTTGCCAGTTTCCACAGCTTCTTTCTCAATCAGTTGCTCTCCCTTCAGCTTCTTGTGGGACTCTTCCTGGGCCTTCTTCCAGGAATTTGTGCTGCTTTTACTAAGGCTGCAGGGAGGTGATGGGCACCATTAGTTGTAGGGTGCTGGATGGGTCCTACTCTTCTGGGGGTCCATCCCTATGCTGCACTTGGTCTCTAGTGCTGGAGCCCTCTGGGAAATAATGTCCTAACTAGGGCAGCTTTAAATGAGCCTTGTGGAAACCTGAGGTGTTTGCAGCCATGAAAATCATAGCCCTCATCCCAAAAAAACTAACTAGCAGCAGGAGTTTCAAGGAAGACCACAGAGTAGGGCTGTGACAAACTCATGTGAGTAAAGGCAAGATCAGATGTTCCTGACCCAGCCCAGCTGGTGGTGGGAGTACATAGGGAGGCTCCCAGTCCCTTCTCTGCAAGAACCCCCCAGGGAAGCCCCCAGGGACCCTCTTTCCTAGGGAACAATGCAGGGCCCAGGGAGAGACCTGAGAGCTCAGGTTGAGTTCCCACCTGCGACTGAACTCTCTTTGACGAATGCTGGCCTCTCGCTTCAGGGTCATGGTCACCACATCATCAAGGCTCTCCTCCACAATAGGCTCAATGTCTTCATCATCCTGCTCTTCATCCCCAGGTAAAGCAACAGCTACAAGCACAAGGATGAGTGAAGGTACGGTCAGGCACTGAGGAGAGAGCAGATCCCACGCATACACCTCTGCTGCACTCAGTTCCACCCCACACCCCAGGCCCAGGCTGTGTCGTAGCACCATGTATCACACGTTCCCCAACCCTGCTGCAAGCCCAGTACAGCAGGAAGAGGACAGAATCCATTGTGCTGGAGGGAGAACTGATAGGGGACGTAGGGCTAAAAGCCTGCATGGAGGCAGCCCCTGCTGCTGACTTATCCCAGTACCACTGGTGGGACCTCAAGCAGAGATTTGTGCTAGTTTAGCAGGTGCAAGATCTGGTAGGTCATGTCACTCCAGAAGCATCTATTTGAGCAGGTGGAGATGGGTCCTGTGGGGATGGACTGGGAATAGCCAAGTTCCAGCTGGACAACCAGGCTGAGCCCAGGAAGTGTGAGCATCCACCTGACCTGACACCACTCCTCCCCATAGCACTGTCAGATATGATAAAGATAAAATGTTATCCAACAGCACATTTAGAATAAACCAAAGGATCTTTCTCACCCCAGCATCACTAAGGTATGGAGTCTGTTGCCACATAAGATTATGGGACCCATAATCAAATGAACTAAAAAGGGAATTAAAAAAATAGACAGGTTCTTCACTGGCTGTTCAACACAATGCCTAGATGCAAATCTTAAGCAGAATGTCCTTATGCTGATGATTGCCAGAAGCTGGGAAGGATTCACAGCAGTCATCACTGGCACCTGGGTTGGATAGAGCCAGGTCGGACTGACTGATCAGGTCTCAGGGTTTCCATAACCCGAAGACATGCACAGCCCCTCTAACTGCAGCAGCCCCATTGTGTTCCCAGTACCTGTGGTATTTTTGTCTGAAGCATCCTCCTCCTGGCTGCCATACAAGTTCAGGAACTGGGCAAAGGCCCCCCTGTTTGCAAGTAGGGTGCTGTAGGAGCCATGCTCAGACACTGCTCCTGCCACTAGCACCACGATGTTATCAACCTGGGGCAGGAAACTGATACTGTGCGTCACCAAGATCCGTGTCTGCAACAAAGTGGTTGCAGGGTAGTGAGCATCAGAGCACACCTCACTCCCCAGCCATGGGCCTGCGGGCTCTCCATCCCCTACTTGGGGATCTCTTTGCTTATCACTGTCTGGCTACAGGGGGAACCCGTGAGGCCTCTCCTGCCTACTGCAGCCCCAGCCACAGGACCCATTCCTGTCCCAAGCAAGCAACTTGTGACTTCCCTAGACAGTCAACACCATGTCAGTGCCCTTCTTGCTTGGCCAGCTGGTGGGGAGTAAGGCATGGGTGCTCACCTTCTTTTGCAGCAGCCCTTTAGGCCCCAGCACATGCTTGAAGAGGTACTTGCCAACGTGAGCATCTACAGCAGACAATGGGTCATCCAGGACGTAGATGTCTGCGTTGCTGTACACTGCCCGGGCCAGGCTGACTCTCTGCTTCTGGCCTCCGCTCAGATTAATGCCCTGGAAGGGAAGGGACCTCCCTGAGCACTGGGCTGACACAGGGCAACAGCTCTGTCCTCTGCTGCAGGTGCTGTGGGAAACCCATAGTGCCCAGGGCTGATACCTTCTCTCCAATCTCTGTCTGGTCACCTGCAGGCAGCAATTCCAGGTCTGGAAGGAGGGCACAGGCTTTGATGACCTGCTGATACCTGGCTTCATCCAGTTCTGACCCAAAAAGGATGTTGTCTTTCAGTGTGGCATTCTGGATCCAGGCCTGTTGGGGGACATAGGCCAGGGAGCCCTGGAAAGAGACAGCTACGTCATCAGAGCATCAGTCTGAGCACTGCCACCTCCTGGAGCTTGTGCATGCCCTGAGACATCATTTGGCGACCAGTCCTGCCCTACTGCCTCCCCACTGAGCTCCCAAGCATCCCCACAGCCCCCTGTGCTGGCCAGCTCCTCACACCTGGATGTTGATGTGTCCCTTGATGTTCTCCATCTCCCCGAGCATGGCTGACACCAGTGAAGATTTTCCTGAGCCCACAGCCCCCACTACCGCCACCAGGCTCCCAGGTGCGATGTCCAGGGTAACACTGCAAAGACATGAGGGCTGAAGAAGCAGCACTGCAGGTCACCTGCTGACTCCTGCAAGGGACCAGCACAGTGCTCCAGGGCACTTGCTTCTAGCAGCACTGAGAGAGGTGACTGCCATCCCCAAACAATGACATAGAAAGACTCTCCCCACCCATCTGCTCCCAACATGGTGCAGAGCACTCACTCTCTTATCGCAGCATTGCCGTCCTGCTCCCAGGCAAAGGTGGCCTCCGAGAAAAGCACAGCACTGCCTGTCAGCAGAGAGACATCCTTCAGGGCTGGAAAATCCCAGGGTTGGGGCATCCTGTGATCCACAGGATGTAACCTGGAGGTTCACCTGCCTGCAATGGGGTTGTGGTGGATAGCTGAGGAGTCCAGATCATCTCCACCCAGGTAGCGCTCCAGCCTCACAGTTGACACATTGGTCTGACATGGCAGAAAAAGGATGGCATGTGGGCATAAGGTGCAGCTGGGTGGGCTGGCCCACAGCAGAGCACCCCATACAGACAGCCCCCACCCAAGCACCAGCACCAACCTCTGAACCCCAAGCCTGTGTCATGTATGTGAATCCTGTCCCACCCCACTGCCAGCAGAGTCCTGGGTGCCCAAGGGCCAAGTCCATCACACACCTGAGCCCCATGTGCTGGTTTGGGCAAAGGTATCATAAGATCCCCCAGCACCCCCTGCCCTATGTGACTGCTGACCTGCACCAGGGAAGAGAGGACCAAGGGCAGCATGGCCATGGGGAAGCGCAGCACATTGAAAAGGGAGATGGCAGTAAAGGCCTTCTGTGCATCCAGGATGTTGTTCTCATCCACCAGCACGTAGACAGCAAAGCTGGCCAAGGAGACCTAGGAGAGAGAGCAGGGAAAGCTACCATTGGTGTAGTGTTGTGCAGCCCAGACCCTCATGCTCCCCAAAGGCCTCAGCAGCACCTTCCTGCTGGGGACCTGTTCCCCTCCTGCTTCCCTTCTCCTTTGGGCTCCATCTCACCACTCTGATGGGATCCCTTTCCACCACAGATCTCCTGCCAGCAGCCAGGACCATACTCTGCAGCCCAAGCATCTGTCAACCAGCCCCTTCCTCGCTACAGAAGCGCTCCAGCCGAGGTTCACAATCTTTCCCACCCCCTTGGACACAGCCCAACCCTAGCTCTGAGGAAGGTGCAGCCCTCCCCAGACCTGTTGGCACTCACCAGAAAGGGGGCACACATGAACACAAAGATAGAGATTGACTGCAGATAACTGAAGTTCACCAAGTCCTTGAGCTCACGTGCCCGGATCTCATTGACTCGCTTCTCAAATGAGGGTTCCCAGGCAAAAAGCTTCAGGATCTGTGAGATAAGCAGGGTCAGTGGTGTTGGCCTCATGGGATTGCCCACCTCCACACTCAAGTTCTCTAGTGGCCAGCACCTGCATCACCAGCTCCTGGCTTGCTCAAAAGCCTGCTTGGCCACTGCATCTCCCCTTTCCTGTCCTGTCCCATGGCTTATGGCACTCCCACACAGCATTCCTATTCCCTCATCCTTAGCTTGCAGGTCAGTACCAGCCCCTCTGCCAGCATGGCAGCCTGCTCACCACCACAGCCATCCAGAAACCCTCAGAAAACCCTCTCTTGGCTCCAGAGTCTTAGTCCAGGTACCCAGAGCTCCTCCCCAGCCAACATTTCAAAGGATGAAGAAGCCAAGGGAATTTCAGAGACTAAGGCTTGACTACCCCAGACACAGGAGCCCCAAACTAGACTATTACACTGGTGCTGTAGGGTTATACAGGTGTGCTGCCTCCAGATACAGTGCACCAGGAAGAGGGGTGCAGCAGCTGCCCAGGGGGTCTCCACTTCTCACCTTGATTCCATTGAGGATTTCACTCATTATTTTCATGCGTTCATCCTTGTTCTTCATATTCCTCACCTACAAACAGAAGAGCCAGAGGTCACCTCAGACAGCAGGTCACCCTTGGAAATACCTCTGGGCTGCCACAGGGGAAGGAACGGTGGGCTCCAGAGCCCAAAGAAGCCATCTCACAAAGCTGGACCTTAGTTCCCTGGAGCTCTAGACAACCTGGGAAAAATACAGCATCCTGTTGTCAGGTAGAAGCTAAAGCTTCATTTCATGGTTGGTAATATCTTGCTTTCAGTCCTCAGGGCTGCACCTAGCCCTGTTCAAATTCAGCTGTGAGAGTAGAACAGGTCACCTGCCTCCTGCTCATCTCAGCTGATCACCCCCCAGCTCAAGCTGGAGACATCCCCATCCCAAGTTGGATGAACTTCCCAGGCTGGGAAAGATCCACAGCATAACAGGGAAGGGTAGGGGAGTGTGGAAAATGAGTGAGGGGATTAACAGAGGGCCTCAGGAGTGGGAGGCCCTGCGAGGATCTTGTACCCACCACTGACCTGGATGGTTTTGGACTTGGCAACCAGGAACGCATTTATGGGGATCAGCAGCACCATGACTGCAATGCCAGCCAGGACAGAGGGGCCCAGCTCTCCCCAGAGGAAGACGATGGACAGGATAATTTGCAGGGGGGATGACCACAGCTGGTGAATGAAGTTGGCCATGTCCATGAACCTCTGGGCATCAGCTGACATCAGATTCACAGTCTCCCCCACAGTGGACTCCTTGCGGGTGGCACTGGACATAGTGAGTGCCTGGAAAGAGAAAGCATAGTCACCGAAAACCAGTCTGGGAGCAGCCTGGCTGTCAGAGTTGCCCCTCTGCTGGCCACACACTGCCTGCACACCAGGAGACACCAGATGCTGGGGGCAAAGAAACACATCCCCATGCAGGAACCCCAGTGACTGCTGCCCTAGGTGTTGCACTCCTCTGAAGAGAAACGTCCCTTGGCCCCTGCTAGCTGTCAAACATATGGCTGCAGCACCCAAGTCCCAGGCAGAACTAGCACCTACAGTGTCCCCAGTGCTGGGTGGGTGTCCCAGAAGCCAAGCTCTCCCTGTGTCTTCCTGGGAAATAAAAAGCAAACAGTTCCCCCGGGTTGATGGGGCAGGCAATGGATGCCAGTATCCCCACCCCAGCTTGGAGGAAGCCAGTGGGGATGATGACAGGGCCATACCAACCTTCTTGTAGATGGCAGCGATGAGACTCGCACGCACTTTTATACCAAGCTGGAAGCACAAGCTGAAGTACTGTTGCAGGCAGAGGGACTGGATCAGTGCCGTCAGGAAGAGCAGGATGGTGTACAGATAGCCTTGCCAGGCAAAGGACTCCTCATCTGACACAAAGGCGATCAGCAGCCTGGAGGGCAAAGCAGTCCATGGGACCCCCACCCTACTGAGACAGACCCAGGCAGGGTGCTCCAAACCAACACAGGAAGGCCATCCACACAAGAGTAGTGACAGAGATGCCATCCTGGCTCAACACTCACAAGCTGGGGACCCCCACCCCAGGGACACTGTATTTCACATACAGCAGTGGGTTGTCTGTGTCAGATTGTCCACAGAGATCTGTGCAGCTCTGAGAAACAAACTGGGCAGGTCCTGCTGGGCTGAGCTGGACTGACCCAAGAAAGGCTCCAAAGAAGAGCCAGGACTGTCTCCAGGAAGGGAGCAGGACTGTATAACAAAGGACATAGGGAGCAGGGAGCAAGATATCATCCATAAGAGCTGACAGCCAGCTCAAATCAGTTCTTCATTAAGCTAACCTAACACATTCTCACACCTTTGGTGAGGGCACAGAAAGTCCCCAGGGTGTGGGACTGGGAGAGGTACACATATGGAGGTGATGGGGTTGGATACAGTGCACACAGAGAGGTGGTGGGGCTGGGTGCAAAGCCGGGACAGGGAGGGACAGAGAGAAAGGACTCACTTCAGCAGCTGGGGGCTGACAAACACAAGTCCATCATGCACCAGCTTGAAAGCCACCGATAGCAGGAGGTTCTGCCAGAATGTCTTGCACAGAGTTTTCACCAACCAGCCCCTGGGCAAATCCTTGCGAGGGCCAGAGTCCCCTTTGTCCCCCTTCTTCTTCCTCTTTGGCTGTTTCTCCTCCTAGAGGAAAGCCCTCACAGAAGTAAAGGAGCTGGTTGTGCAGGTTTCCTGCACCTGGAAGGATGCTTTCCGGGCAGTGCCACAGCCCCACGATCAGGTATCCTGAATGAAGCCTTAGCTTTACCTCCTCATGTTCCCTCTCTCTGATCTGCTTGTGTCATCATACACCCCCAGTACTAACACCTATCTTGTGTGCCAAAGAAAACCGTTGCAAATCTCAGACCAGCCTGAACGTCTCATGCCAAAAATCAGACACCCCAGGAAGAATCTGAGTCCAGGGGTGATCATATAGTGATGTTCAGTCTGACCTCATTGCTGGGAGGTATCTGGGGTAGAGGAAGACAGAGATAAGTGAACTGCTTGTACTACAGACTTGAGAGTGGTTCCTGTCCTTCTGTAAGGCAGAAGGATGGAGACTTTCTTGGTCTCTCAAAACATGGGGATCTGCTGAGGAGAAGGAAGACCCTGTCATGGGTTCCCCCATCCTTGCCCATGGCCCTGCAGAAGAAGGGAAAACCTAAAAAAGGGGGCTGCAGAGAGGTGAGGTAACCCTACTCCCCAAGGCTGGACCTGGATCTCTTAGTCCCATGCAAGACCAAGTGTAAGAAGGATTTACCAGCACCAGGATGTCTTGGCTCTGGGCTTTGCTCATGTTGTTCCCATGGTCTGGGTCAGTTTTCTGGCGTCTTTTCTTGCGTTTCCGTTTCTCCAGTTCTGCTTGGGCCTTTCTCACTGCAGTCTTCATGTTCTTCTCCCAAACAGTGTAAATAGCCTGTATCTTGTCTTTACCTTTCAATTCCCAGATATCCTCTATCTCCAAGGGTTTGCGATAGCCCTTGAAAACCATGCTGTGGGGCAGAGAAATCCCTCCTCAGCAAGTTTCCCACTCTATACCTGTTGGAGACTCCTTGCTGCAAATGTAGAGCCTTCACACCCAGCCTGGCCCCAAGCTCAGGCTGCAGAGACTGCACGGAACGCAGTGCCTCTTGTGACTAACTCCAAGCAGCCTGTTGCTGCAGGCTCCTCCATACAGGACTGGGCCAACCATAAAGCCCCTCTCCATTTTTCCAGCCCAACATCCCACGGAGCCCTGCTCACCTGGTGTACCATTCGAAGGTGATGGAGCTCAGGAAGGAGGCTGTCACCTCTGGGTTCTAGGGTACAAAGCAAAGTAGGTACCAAGAGACCATTGATACTGAGGGGTGGTGTTGACAAGAGTTGACTCAGCACTCCCAGCCATTAAGGAACCCCAGAGGTTTCAAACTGTGTTGACAAGAGTTGACTCAGCACTCCCAGCCCCAGGAACCCCATTTTGCAGCCAGAAGCAGCCCTGCCTTGGACACACATGCAGATGCCCTGGGGCTGTAGGCTCCAGCTCTTGCTGTGCCCCTTGCTGAAGCCCCCAAGTCTTCCCTCCCACAGGGGCCAGGAGGAGTCTCTGTATGGAGCCCACTCTGCGCTGTGCAACACCAGATGGGATGTGGTACCCCAAGCCCACTCCCACGTGGACCTCGCACCTTCTTCGTGATTTCCTTTGTTTCTGGGGCGATGTCTGAGAAGCCTGAGACAAGGAAGAGCAGCAGCTGGAGCCCGTAGGAAATGAAGAACAAGACAAACCGTGGCACATCAGAGATTGGTGCCTACAGGAACAGAGAGCCCAAGGTGACTGTTGGGGTGCTGCCTGGCACTGATTGAAGATCCATCCCCAGCACAGGGAAAAAGGCTTGGCCCAACGAGGCAGTGTAAAACTTGCTCTGGGTCCTGGCTCATCTTTCCTCCACCACACCTCCCTGCTTATCCTTGACCTCCTCCCATAAGGGGAGAAACTGGTCTGGAGAGCTTATGCCTCCCCAAAGAGACAGAATGAATTCAAAGAGCAATTCCTTCTCAGGTCTCTTCTGGCCACCCAAGGTCCCTAGGGCAGCTGGGACCCCAGTGATACCACTAATATCTTGCCAAGAGATGAAGTCTGAAGGGACTTTCTTTGTGGATCGGACAAGACCATAAGGAAGCACAGAGCTTCCTACCAAACCCACCTGCAGGGCTCTCCGGAGGAGTGACTGAAATGGCAATATCCCACAGAGCAGGGACAGCGTCCAGAAGCAGAAAAGTATCCCTGAGTCTCTGCACAAGCAGAAGCGTCGTGCATCGTGGATCAGCAGGACCAGGAGCTGGGGGAAGGAAAATCAGAGGTTCAGGCAGGGCTGCAGGACTAGGTCTGTGCTCTAAATATGCCTTTGGATCATGTGTCCAGGACTCCAGTACACGTGATCTATGTGGGGGGATTCACTGCCTTGAAGAAACTAAGCTCCTAGTGCCTGACTCGCTGCCAACCCTACGTAAGCTTTGGAGTTCATTGCACAGGGCAAAGGTTTATTTCAGGAAGACATACAGACTCCTCATAGGAAAAGCAAGGTCTGAAGACACCCTGACATGACAGCAAGGCACTATTTCTCTTTTCAGCTGTTCTCACCCCAGATTCTCAGATACGCCCAGCTGAGAGGAGTCACACCCACTCTCCTACAAATTGCCTCCAGACGTGGAACTAAGGCTGGATCAGAGATCCTGCAGCGCAGCCTCTCTGGGCAGCCCTCTTGACTTCTAACCTCACATGAACTCTGCATGTGAAACTAAATGACGTGACAAAATACGAAGGATAGCAAACGGGGTGTTACTTTTGCTTTTAACTATAGCTCCTGAATATTATGGCTTTGTTAAGACTGTTACAATAACCTATGTCTCATATAAGATACCTGCAACTTCCATCAAGCAAATGGCCCCTATGTCCTCAGCTTTCTCCTCTGCCTGGGAGTCCTGTGGCACTTCTCCACCCTTCACACAAAACTGAGCAGCAACCCATGTGACGCTGCGAGACATCAGAGCAGCAAGCTGTGGTCTGATATTCACGCTGCACAGTCAACCCTGTGAAACCCATACTGCTGCTACTAAGGCTTCTGCCAGAAGGCTCAGCTACACTCACAGGCATAGTATCTATCCCCCTTTTAAGCACAAAAGGAGGGAGCACTGTACAACCAGACACCTGTCCTCAACCTATTGTCCTTGTGTACACCCACACATGTTCAGGGTTAGTCCCAACCCATCCTCCAGGCTACACTTCCCTCATGGACATGGCTTCCCACTGATCTCTGTGCTAAGGGAAGTTTTCTGCTGCTTGGCCCTGCCATTGCACACCCTGTCTCTTTCGTGACACACAGCACATTTACCAGCTGATCCCTTACCCAGGTAGCGATGTACAGGCTGGGATTTGTGTACTGGACAGCTGGCAGGGGGTCCTGCTCTGTGTCCTCTACAAATGCCAGGGCCAACTCTGCCACTGCTGTCAGCATCAGCAAGGTAGCCAGCACCTGTGGGGAGAGGGTAGCAGCTGTGAGGGGAGACCCAGCCCAACATGGGCACCGAGAATCACTGGAAGACAACACAGTTAGGCATAAAAGCACTGTTCCATACAGCATTACACCCTTTCCAACCCAAACCTGGCCTGGGAGAGCTTTCTACAGCCCCATGAAGCTGCAGCACTTCCACAGGAGCACTGCCACCATTTGAAGCTTGGAGGGTAACAGCCCAGAAGATGAGAGGCTCCAGTACACACATCTGCCCTCCCTCCTAGTGCATCCCAGCCTTGTTACCCCCTTTGTTCCAGGTATGCCTCATCCTGAGCCCTCGATTACATTTCTGTCCCAGATGGTGCCCTAGCCCATTGCTCCTTCTCTCTCACACTTCCCATCTCTCCATTCCACACCTAACTTCAGCCCAGAGGGTTTCCACTCACCGCCCCTCCATCCCAGGGTGCTCCAGCCTGCCCTCTGTGCCCCCTCAGCCCCACTCTACCTGTTTGATGATGTAGAGTTTGGTCACAGATGATTTCTTGGCTCTGGATTTGCACATGGGCAGGAGCTGCCATGGAGCTAAAATCCAGAAGAAGCCAAGGGGGACCCAGACCAGCACAGTCTGCTGGAAGCACACAGGTAGGTCAGCATCCGGACGACTGAGGTAGGAGGCATTCTGGGGGCAACAAGGACAGACAGCCAAGTCACTCGGGATGGCTTAATCTTCACCTGGCTCACAGCACAAGAACCAACACTCCTACAGCTCCTGCCCACCTTGTTCCACCCCATCACAACCCCCTCCTCAACACCCACCTTCCTGACTGAGCATTTCAGCCCTCAGCCAAGGTCCCAGGTGATGTTCCCCTACCTGTCTATATGCCCGAACCTGGGAGGGCCTTCCCCACAACCACCCGTTGCTGGAGCCAGGCCAGCTGCAGCAGCAGTACCCAGATCATTCCCCAAGAGTTTCATGTAGGTTTTCCTGTGTTCCCAGATGGGCTGTGGAGCTAAAACAGGACAGGACTCACTCAGGGAACTGTTATTTGCATCATTGTCTTGTGGATACCACACACGCAGTGCACCGCACTCAGTGCCATGGCAGTCCTGGATAAATATCAGAACCTCCAACCACTGGCACTTGGGTCCCACTGGTTAAACAAGCTGTGGGCCTTGAGATCTACTGCTCTCCCCTTCCACTGAGAATCCTACCCCAAGAGTGGGCAATGGGGGAGATGCAGCCACTCACCCAAAAGATGGAACCACAGAACTCCTCCAGGGCTGCTGACATGGCTCAGGGGAGAAGAGATGGTGGATCCTTCCCCTCGCTCTGCCTGGCTGTGAGAGTCCTGGGTGGATGCTTGGGATAAAAGTCCCCACACACCCTCAAGTGGTGCTGGGACAAAATCCCTGATGACATGTAGTAGTTAATTGTTAACTTGGTGCTATTGCACAACACCACAAGCCAAAGTAGTGACCAAAAGGACTTCACAAATTGCATGGGCTCTGGGGAAGGGAGAAGAGGAAGACCCAAGAAAGGGATCAAAAGGGAGATGCAGAGAAGCCACTGTCACAGTCACTGCAGGACACCACAGCCATTGCTCAGAAACCACAGCCTTCCTCACTGCACACCTACAGACACAAGTTCATGTGGACCCACTAAAGACACTGCTTTGGTGCAGCAGACCTCTCCTGACAGAACAAGCCTGCTGAATGCCACCAAAAAGTTCAGCAAAGGCTGCTTGTTCCCTCAGGAATCAAAGACAACAGTACCTTTTCTCGTGCACCACCCAGTAAGGAGGCCCAGGACACCAGCAGCACTCCAGGCCTTGGAACTTGCAGCATCTGGCAGCTGAGCTGGCTGCACGCTGCAGTGGTCTTTCTGAATCCCCAGGATATGGGTTCCATTTACCAACTTCTGACTTGCAGAGTTTGGAGACTTTCCCAGCTCTTCCTTTTGCTTCTTCCTTTCCCACATCTCTGCATTGCCTGCATGTTATTGCAGCTGGCTGACCACTAAACTCAAAGAGACTTTGAATCTTATTTCAAAGGCAGCCTTCAACATCTGAGACAGCCAGAGGACCATTCCTGAGGAGGGTGACTGCTACTAAATCATCACCTTGCTGCTTAGAAAGGTGGAGCTGTGGGGGCAGGTGGGGATGGTGCTACTGTAAGGCTGGAATTGAATTTGCTTTATCACATGCATGTCTTGGGGAGCAGTAGGTAAAAGGGGACAGTAGAGTGACTACAAGGATTCTGTCATCTCATTGTTCATGGAGTTAGTAAATAACTCAGAAGTCAAGGGTGATACATGAGTAATTGCTCATGAACATCACCATCAATACCAAAGAAAAGTTCAATGTCCGACTCATTAGTTAATTATTACTGGCTTGTTTGATTAAATATACTTGTTTTTGTAAATAAAGCTACCCTTAGTTCTAAGTCCTCTGATCCAGAACAAATACACTGCTGATGAGAGCAGCAATCTGATGCAATGGATAAAAAAATAGTGAATGGAGCAGTCACTCCCTTATCCCATCTCCATCCAGAGTGCTCATGTGATTCTTCTTTCTGCTCACTGGCACAGGTGTCCTCTGGCCTTGTTTATACCCCCTGGAGTGCTGGTGCCAAGGGTACCACTTGCCTGTGACACCTTCCTATTCAACGCTCTGTCCCATCATTTGTCTTGGCTTTCAGTACGTCACAGCTCCTCCTCAGCCTGCCTTTGGTCTCAGAGTTGAAGTGCTTTGCTCAGCACAGGATGTCAGTGTTCAGAGCAAGCACACCCCCATTTTCTTTACCCACACACCTGTGGCATGTTCCTCCTAAAAACCCACAAAGCCACCTCACTGTCCTTCAGCTCCTTCCATAAAGCTTCCTTCACCACAATATCCAAAAAATATTCACTTGGACCAAGCTAACCAAAGCAGTAAGAACTCTTTGGCCAACAATACCACACCATTTCCCCGTGCTCCTCTGCCTACACCCATCTGTTGTCCACCATCTTATAACTTTTCAAAATCAGGCATTCTTTCACGCCAGCCTCACAGAGTCTGGCCCAGGACATACTTCTGCAAGGCAATCTACAAATTAGTCCAGCCCTCACTGCTCATCTCTGTTTCTGAAGGGTTTGATTCTCTGCTTTGTTATGCTATATCCCCATGTGAGTTTGAAAGCTTTTTTTTCTTTTTTTTTTTAAACTTTACACAAAGGGAAAGAACCAAACTCTGTGTTTATGATGCTAGGGGGGCTGTGTCAGCAGAATATTCATGTTAATTGAGCTACCGCTATCTTACTTATCACCATGACTCATGAAACCTCACAACATAAGCATAAACCCTTAAATCAGGTATTCTGAACTATATTGCCTATAACCACAAATTTAATAATTTTGTCTGAGTTTAGATCCTTCCTACTGCTTGCCCACCCACAGTGGTGAAGCAGGCTCTGACACCAGCACTAAGCAGCCATTCCTCTCCCACATCCTATGTTGAGAACTATCACATACATTCCTGAGGTCTGTTTTGGGAGAAACCGATACCTCTGATGGATCCATGTCAAAAAGTGGATGTGCCCTTTGAGATGAAGACACGTAGTCAACCTCGGTTATAGATTTTTCAATGACCTGATTTTGTTTGAAATTACAGAAGGTGCTGCCACACAGTCAAATATCACATTTTGCTGTACATTCTCACAGGCTGGATGCTATTGCCAAGCTGGGCAGACAGATCTGAACCCTGTTTTTTGCTTCCTAAGAAGGTCTGCTATCTCTATTGTCAGGGGGATTCTCTTCAGCTTTGTGGATCTTGTAGAGAAGAGCAGGCTGCAAGAATAAAGGTGCTTTATCTCTGGGTCTCTACTCTCTTAATGGACTACTTCAATGCCTTTCAGATCTTTCACTGGGAATTTTGCAGGATAACTGAAAAGAATCTAGCCCTTCAATTCTGACCAGGCAGCAATAACCCAACAGGCACATTCCCCCAGGCACTGATGGAGAACCAGCTTCATGGTGGGAAAAGGACCTGGAAAGGCCCTTAGAAAAAGCACCTTGTCCTCCAAAGGAATCTCATCACAGGCCCACCCCACCTCGAGCCCTCATGGTCCACAGTCCAGGAGTGAGGGCACTTGTCCAACTACCTCACCTGATCAGTCATGTAGCTAGAAGCTGCTTCCCTTTTGAAGTTAATGCATTTATCACCTTTGCTTACCAGCGTGCTTCCTAGCAGCTGCTGTATTGCTAATCCTCAGCCATCCTACTGGCTGGCCACAGCAGGCCTTGTTTTCCAGCTGTGGTTATGACATTTCCCTCCCTGGCATTCTGGACGTGATTGGATTAATTCAGGCTATGCGACACAGATCACAGTCTTACCTGCAAAATTTAAATAATTTTTTTTAAAAAGCACAGCAAGAGGGGTGCAGCTGCAGTGTTTATTTGACAATCACATGCAGTGCTACACAATTCAGTCCCTCTACTTGCTCAGCTCCCTTCCTCCCAAATACTGCCAAACAGCTTGCTGCTGCAACATCTGGGAATGAGTCCTTTTATTTAAAATGGCCAACACAAGTTTCCAAGCCAGGGACTGGTCATTCGGGGGAAGCCAAAGAAGAGATGTCAGGCTTCATCACCTAGTTCACATCCTCTGCAGCCTGCGGACGGAAGCAGTACCCATCTGTCCATGTGGCAGGGAAGACCCTGGAGCCTCAGCGCTCTTGTCCCAGCACAGTGCCATCCACTACAGAATGTTCTTTGCGATTGCATTCAGGGTCCTCACTTTGGCCACATCTGCCACTTTTATGGAGTATTCAGGGGCAGAGAAAGATGCTCCCATGGCAACGTTCGGATTTCTGTAGGGAAAACAACTGGTTACTATCTGCAGGTGATACAGATGAGTAAGACACTAAGAAAAACCCACTATCTCCCCTAGTCTCAGCAGTGGCCAAAGAACCTGCTGGTGCCCCCCAAACCAAGGATGAGACAGTAATAGAAAGAAAAATAATCCAAAGGCAAGAAACAACAGCATCAACAGAAAGCCAGTGCAGACCTGTGGACAAATGTAAGGCACCTCCCAATCCTACATGCTAGTGTTAAAGGTCTAAGGCAGCTACACCAAAACCTGCCTTCCCAAGTGCCACACAAGAGCACTCACAAGCCCTAGGACAGCAGTAGCAGAAGAAATGCCCCAAGGATCCAGTTTTGCATTGAGCCTGTGTCCAGATGATGAGCACTGCTGGATTCATACACTGCAGAACACAGAGCCAGGAATCATGATTCCAACCACAAGAGCGTAATTAGCACCCAGGAAGCTGTTTGAAATTTATGCCTGTTCTACAAACTCAGGTTCCCATTAATCCAGGTCTTCCCTTGTACAGTTTTGCTAAAAAATAAACAATTGGTTACCTGAACTTCATCCCTGAGTCCCGGGCTGAGCGAGCAGAGCAGTGAAACTCAGAAGCGGTGGAGCCTTCCAGAATTCTCTGCAGGTTGCGCTCTGTGATGCCACCCCCTGGTGGGAAGCATCCCGATGTCACACACAGTGCAGATGGCACTGTCCCAGACCCGGCATCACCCCCGGGCCTACCCCCTGAGAGACAAGCACCATCTACACTGAAGGGAAAAGACAGCCCCTGGGACAACGGAGCCCCAGGCACGTGAAAAGAGATGGTAGAAGCCTTGGCTCATGTTCTCCCACAGATCTAGAGCTGTCCCCAAATCCTCCAGTGAGCAGCAGCCGCAGGACTCTGCTGTCCCCAGCTGGCTGCATAGCCTTTACTTGAACCACGGTTCCTCCTCCTGGGAACCTGGCTCAGAAAGCCACATCAGAGAGCACATCCCAGGGTAAGAGGCTAGGAAGCAGGGACTAGGAACTACAGGACCCGTTAAAGATGACTTAAAAACATTACCTGGCACCACCACAATTCTTCCCTTCGCCTGAAAGAAGAGTAAGATATTAGTGACATTGCTCAGCACAACATCCACACACACATTTGTGGGGCAGTAAAGAAACCTTACATGCAGCACCTTCCATAAGCTCATAGATGTCACCACGGCTTATGATTTGTGCACTCTCACCCATCTTTTTATACTATTCATGTTTCACATGGAAAAGTGGAAAAGAATTGGCAACTACAGCTATGTCAACTTGTCACTGTTTCCTCCTACCTCTCTATCCCAGCTGGCTACCTCTCAGGTACACCTGTTGCATTTTCCTAACAGGAACTGAGAGACCACCAGCAGGGACCTCACTCTGATGTTTGTGTGGGCTAATCACACCAACTGCTGAAACCAACTCCTACCATCCTCCTCCCAGTCTGCAAGCAAGAACAACCCAACCAGTCTGCTGTGGATGACTCTGGGGTCCAGCGCATGTGGACTTTGGAAACCAGATTAAGGCCAGTCCAGAAAGGGAGGACAAGCACTCCTTGAGAGAAGTTCACTTACAGAAATGAGGGCTACTATAAAGGAGCTGCCTCCAGCAATGCCCAGGAAGCAGCCATGTAACTCAGCGGAGCACAAGGAACACTTACCTGTTCTGCAAGCCTCTTAATTAAGGACAATCCTTCCAGTGCTGAGCTGTCACAGCCGCTCGTCAACACCCGTTCAAACCCCAGAGAAATCAGGGTCTCCAGTGCCACCAGAGGGTCGTGTACCATGTCGAAGGCTGAGTGACCAACATAATCGCTCAGAAATCAGTTCATCGTGCTCAAGCCCTGTTCCCCAGCCAGTTCAGGAGCCCAGAAGACAACGACAGGAAGGGTCCTTCTCACAAGCTGGCCACCCCCATGGGGAGCCACACACAGCTCCCGACTATGACATCCCTCTCACAGCAGTGGCAGGGCCACCGTGCTCAGCTCCTCAGACACCTCCTCTCCACACAGGGCAGTGACACAGCCCCCAAGCCCAGATCCCCTCCTGGAGGAACAGAAGCACACCCTGCTCTTGCACAGCAAGCAGAGCTTTTCCCCCCTCCAAATAACAACCAGAGTACACTAAGCTCAGCTCCCTCCCAGCCCCATCTTCCCGTGGCAGCGGTGTAGAGGCTGATCCCTGCCAGGGCCACAGGCCCAGGCAACTCACCTCGGTGAAATGTGACTGGCAGGGGACGGCACACCGCTGCAAAAAGAAGACATGGTCAGTCAGGGCTGGTACAGAGAGTCCCTGGGGGCTAGAACAATAAAGCACATGAGATGAAAGAGGGAGAAAGCTTCTTGGGCCATTCCTGGGAAGCTCAGAAGAGTCCAGTATTTACTGGGAAGAACACAGCTGTTGCTCCTTGGCCAGGGTCTTTGGTGAGGAAGAGTTATTCTGCTCTTTGAGGAAGCAACAAACCTTTGTTTATACAAGTAACACCAAAATCCCCCATCTCATCCAGGTCATGCAAAACCCTCATTCCCAGCATGGATGTCTTTCTCTGCAGGAAGGAAGCAGGGAAGTTGTATCACCCACCTGGAGAAGGGACAGAACAAGTGCTCTTTGAAAGCAGGAGAGCTGATTTTTGTGATTTCTTTCACCACCTACAACTTCTGCTCTCAGTCCACAACAAACTTCACCAGTGGTCCTCTATTATACTAGGCAAAACTTATTTATTTTTATAAAAAGAAATCCAACTGCCTCCTGCCCTGGAAACACTGGTTCCAACAGAGCACCTCACTGCTCTAGTGGAAGCAAATCCTGGCAAGACGCCTCTCTTTTGTTGCACACCCTATAGCATATTCACCTTCCTATGAGAAGCTCAGCACCACACATCGCCAGAGAAAGGCTCAGCCCTCTTTAGCTTTGGCTGTAGCTCACAGAAAATATGCGGAAGCAAATTTTGTTTCTCTCTGTGTGTTAGGGGTCTAGACTAACAATTTCTCACTGCAGCTTCAGTAGCTTTTTATAAGGTTCTACCTCTCTCTCATTATTTTTTGTCACTGGGTGTGTTAGATAAAAAAATGAAGATGAGTTGCCAGCAACCCATCAGGTTGTCCAGGAGAGTCATATCCTAGACACCTGTAACAGGGATACAAGGCAAAAAACAAAGGCAAAGAAAATGAAGAAGGAAGAAAATCCAACAGTTTAATATTCTGATGCCCCCAAAGCAGCTCAGCTAAGTCTCCCTCCTCCTTAGACCCTGCTATTATGTCCCAGGGGGCCTCAAACTGTGTGAACTGCTTGAGGCAAGGCCCTTGGTTTGCAGAGGTTCCTACCTATTCAATGTCTCACAGGTACAACAATATATGAAACTATTGAAGGTGGAGAGTGATGGCAAGACCAGAGACAAGATGTGCAGGCCAAAGCACCCTGCGCAGTTCTTTCTACAGCATTGGACCAAGCAGTACTGGACTCCTGCCACAACACAGGTATCACACAGAGCTCGGCCCAGCACTTCTGACTGGAGACACTCTTACCCAGCAACGCTGTGCAGAGCTCTGTATCAATGCGCCCGTCCTCAGTGAGGGCCCCGAACACCAGTCCATCAGCCCCGTGCAGCTTGGCAAGGCGGATATCGGCTTTCATCACTTCCACCTCCCGGTCCGAGTAGAGGAAATCGCCGCCGCGAGGTCGGATCATCACGAAGACTGGGACCCGCACGCACTGCTTCACCACCTGCAGCAGTCCTGAGGGAAAAGGGAGAGGGGCAGATGAGCACCCAACCGCGGCAGCTCCAACCACCGGGGGAGGCATGATGAAAACAGCGGGGAGGCGTACAGGGGGCAGGCGGGAGGAGGACAAACGAAGAGAGAAAAGGGAAGGAAGGCGCTCAGGAGGGTGCGCCGGGCACGCTGGCCCCCGACCCCCCGGGAGGGGGAGCGGCCCCAGGGGAGGGGGAGTACCCGGGCCGCCGCAGAACGGGGGCGGGCGAGGCTCACCCATGCTCGGGGTGGTTCCTCCTTCCACAAGGCCCGCGCACAGCTCGATCCGGCCGGCACCTGGGGAGAGGCACGTCAGAAC
>NW_020799105.1:10647704-10651938 GCF_003259725.1 Athene cunicularia
CCCTTGGGCACGAACCAGGGGGCGGCGATGCCCACGAGGCCCCAGAAGGCGGAGAAGAGGACGAGCGGCAGCGCGAAGCTGTGCGCGGGCCTTGTGGAAGGAGGAACCACCCCGAGCATGGGTGAGCCTCGCCCGCCCCCGTTCTGCGGCGGCCCCTGCCGCTCTTCCGTTCCCGTCGCCCTCCAGTCCCTGCCGCCGGTGGCCCGCTTAGGCTGTCCCTGCGGCCCTCAGCTGCCTCCCACGCCAGGGGCCCACCCCGAGTGCACCCCCGAGAGCTCCTCTTGTGTCTTTCCCCCTTCCTGGTACAGAGGGACACAGTTGGGTAGGGTTGGGAGTACCAGAGACACTGCCCGTGGTGTGTTGGTGCCAGTGGGGGATAACTTTCTCACACGTTCTTTGGTAATTCTAAGTCTGGTCACTCACTGACTCCCTGGTTTCCATCCTGTTTCTGACTGTCAGCTTAAGGGCTGTCTGGTGCAGCAAACAGCTCTTGTTTTGGTTCGGTAGGTTTGCACATTGCCAGGGAGTGAATTGTGCCTGCTTGTGTTCCTGCTCCCAGGCTGACAGAATCGGGCCTTTCTATGGTTGACTGGCACCTGGTGAAAGAGATGAAACCCCCGAGGACGCAGCAGGAGTGGGAAGCTGAGTTCCAGAAGTATCAGCAGTTCCCAGAGTTTAAAATGTGAGTGTGCTGAAGTGGAAAGAGGGTGGGCTGGGAGCATCCCCTGTGACTGAGCCACTCAAGGAACAGTTGTAAGAAGGGAAAGGTTTTCTAACATCATGCGGAAGGTACACAAAGCCTGTCTGATGGAGGCTCCTTCACTGCCTCTTCCTTTCTCTGAGGAAGGTGATCCCATGCTACGTGAAGTACAGCACAAGACTGATGCGTTACATGAAACAGTTCTTCGTTTTACTGTCTTTAACAGCCTGAATCATGACATGACGCTGACAGAGTTCAAGTTCATTTGGTACATGGAGTATTCGCACCGTATGTGGGGCCGTGTTGTGGGTTTGGCCTACATTCTGCCTGCCGCCTACTTCTGGAAAAAGGGCTGGCTCAGCCGCCCCATGAAGGGCTGCGTTCTTGCGCTCTGTGGGCTGGTCTGCTTCCAGGTGAGTGAGCTCTGTAGCTGCAGGGATTAGTGGCTGCATCTCCTGTGAATATCTTCTGATGGAGCGTAGTTGAGGCAGTGGGATTTGTGAAAGCTTGGGGAGCATCAGTGCTGGTAGCTGGTTGAAGGTGGAAGAAACAAGTTGCTTTGCCCATGATGTAGTCTTAGCAGTTGCTGCTGCTGCTCTGTCTGGCTCTAACCCCTCTCCTGTTTTGTCAGGGGCTGCTGGGATGGTACATGGTGAAGAGCGGGTTGGAAGAGAAGCCAGACTCTTACGACATTCCTCGGGTCAGTCAGTACCGTCTTGCAGCACATCTCGGCTCTGCGCTGGTTCTGTACGCTGCTAGTCTGTGGACAGGGCTGTCTTTGCTGCTTCCGCAACACAAGGTATAGAGTGGTGTCGGGAGTCAAAAGCACAGGGTAGTGTCAGTTCACAGGGTTGGGGGTGTGATGTGAAGGGTGAGGAAAGGGTATGAAGGGTGATAGTGCTTCTGTTTTAGTCTGTTCCTGACTCTGATCTAGTACTGTGGTACAAAATAAACTACCCTTTCTGTAAACTTCCTTTGACTCCTGCTGTTCCACTCAAAAGTGATTAGTCTCAGAGTTCCTGCAAGCTCAGACAGGGGTGTGCCTGGCTGGGCTAAGTGATTTGTGCCAGTAACTGTCTCTGTGACGACTTCAGTTTCTGCAGGGGGTTGGAATTGATTAGTTGTGGTTTTGAGGAACCACTGAAGTGTGACTCTGTTGTGTGGTGTTCTCCAGATTCCCCCTGTAAAATACAGGACAACCCCTTAGCCTATATATGCAGTGAAGGCTTTTCTTACCTGCTGCAAAGAGCACTGGGAATACTTTGCCTTGATTTTTTTTTTTTTGTTTGTATTTTACAGTTACCTGAAACCCATCAGCTCCTTCGCTTGAGACAATATGCTCATGGCACTACAGCTCTCATTTTTCTTACTGCTCTTTCAGGTGAGACTGTTTCTTTCTGCTGTCCCATCTGCAGCTCATTCCTTTGCCCTGTTTTTTGTTCTGGTCTGGCAGAGACTGCCAGTAACCCCCATCATGTTCTCTGGGAGAGCTTTACTGCTGTCAAGAACCTTACAGTCAAGAACCTCTCTTGCTGGTTTTTCCTGAGCATGTGGAGATGCACCTTCCAGCCTACCTGTTGCTGTGTGATCTCTGTATATGTTTCTTAACAAAATTCAGGATCAAGCTGAGCTCTGGAATCAGAGCTGTGCAACATGGACTGCCACTTTTGCCTACTCTGGTAGTCTCATTTTCTGCTCTGGAATTGCAGGTGCCTTTGTGGCAGGGCTGGATGCTGGCCTTGTGTACAATTCCTTCCCCAAAATGGGGGAGCGCTGGATCCCAGATGATCTCCTTGCCTTCTCCCCCGTGCTGAGAAATATCTTTGAGAATCCTACAACTGTACAGTTTGATCACAGGATCTTGGTAAGTGCTGTCTTCCTGCTATGTCTGTGCTGCTTCTCAGCTGCCTCCTGCAGCCAAGCTGTCTTCTTTGGGCCATGGTTCTGTCAGCTTGAGTGATATCCAGGGTGTCCAAAGGTCCTGAGAGTGTGTTACCAATTTTCTGCTGCAGAAAGAGGAAGTTTAGCACTCATTTATTTTCACACTGTGGTCTCCTTCCTTAAGGACATCTTCCTCCTGCACAAGTTACTTTGTTTCTTTGTGTCTCCTTTTCCATAACCTGAGCTACAGACCAGGGCAGCCCTCACTGTTGAAATGTCTGGGCAAGCTGTGTGAAATAAAACTTGGCAAACCCGATATTGAATGCTTCCTTCGGTATTTTTGAACTTGCTTTACACCAGTACACAATATCCCTGCTAGTTAGAGCAGTCCTCTGCTGGCACTGCTGTGGACTAAGACATCACCAGGACTAAAAAGAAGGATGTAGTGACTTATAAGAGGAGTCAGCTAGGGTGACCTGCACAGCAGGATTATGCTGGTGAACTACAGCTGGCTGGTAAAAGTCAGATCAGTTTTGCAGGTGACATCTTTCACCTTTAGTTGTCAAGGTGACAGATGGGGAGAGGACAGAAGTAATCCCTGATGACTTGAAGAAAGAGGAAAAGCTGTTGGAAAGTAAAGCATTAATTTGAAGAAGAACAGAGATCTATAACTTTAGCTAAATTTCAGAGTTGTTAACCTGGCGGGCATGGGAGCTCCCGGATTTGGTCATGGCCATTAACATGTTTCTACATTTAAATACAGATCACAGAATTTCTTTTACTGTATGGAAGGCACAGCCAAAGGATGCTGCACCCATTTCCTTTGAACTTTTCTCGGAAGGGTGGTTGCTTCTCTTCCCTTCTGTAGGGAATTGCCTCGGTTACAGCAGTCACAGCATTATTCCTCTTCTCGCGGAAGATCCCACTCCCTCGCAGGACCAGGATGGCAGTGACTTCCTTGTTGGCTGTGGCTTGCATGCAGGTACTGTCTTTTTTTTTTTTCCCTTCCTATTTTTTTTCCCCCTAGTGCTTTGTAGCACGTTCACAAGACAGAGCTGTCCTGTGCTTGGATCCATGCTGGCCCCCAAGAGCCAGGACCTGAGAGCTGGAGCTGCCTAGACCCGGGGCCTCACTCTGCCGCAACGCACGGTCTGAATTTGAGGGTGGGAAGTCTGGCTGTGGGCCTTTACATCATACTGTGTGCTGGCGCTGTGTGTCAGCGATGCATCCACAGCCACTCTCACCGCTTCTCCCTCCTTGGCAGGTGGGCCTGGGCATCAGCACCCTGCTGCTCTACGTCCCCACGCCTCTGGCCGCCACGCACCAGTCGGGCTCCCTGGCGCTGCTCAGCGTGTCACTCTGGCTCATGAGCGAGCTCCGGCGGGTCCCCAAGTAACCCGGCAGAGGGAGAGCCCTCCCGGGGGAGCTGCGCCGCTGGCCCGGAGGCGGCAGAGACACCCCCCGCACACCCCGGGTGTGCTGGGGTGGGCGGGCTACGTGCGCCCAGCCGGGCGGCGGCGGGTGTGAGCGCGAACGTTGTAACATAAAGGAGTTTTTACGGAGCGGCTGGTGTCTGGCTGGGTGCCTCCTTTCCGCAGCGAGGTGAGGAGGGACGCGGAGGGGAAGCCGGGCCGCGCCGCCGCGGGCCCGCGG
>NW_020799105.1:10651988-10659316 GCF_003259725.1 Athene cunicularia
GGTGAGTGGGGGCTCCGGGGGGGGAGGGATATCGGGGGCAGGTGGTCCGGGACGGGGCCTCATCGTCCTAACGCCGGTGTCTCGGCAGGGTCATCATCACGATGCTGGTCACCACTGCCGTGTGCTGCTACCTCTTGTGAGTACCTCGAACCGGGCCCCGATGCCCACACACACACACACACATCCATCTCCCGTGAGGTTTTACCGGGCCCAGTGGCTGCTGCCCAGCCTCCTGCCCCTGGATGAACGGGACAGATCCCGGGCTGCGACCTGTCACCCTCCCGGCACTTCACCCCCCGGCGCAGCACTCCCTCTGCCAGCCCCTTGAGGCAGCAGCATCCCGGGATCCTGGTCCCTGCTCCTGTACTGTCGGGGCTGACGGCAGGTTGGGTCCCTTTGCAGCTGGCTCATCGCCATCCTGGCCCAGGCCAACCCCCTGTTCGGGCCGCAGCTGAAGAACGAGACCATCTGGTACGTGCGCTTTCTCTGGGAGTGAGCAGTCCCCAGGAGCCAGCGCCAGAATAGAGACCCACCCCCAGAATCGTCACCGTGAGTGAGCAGAGGTCTGGGGTGGCAGAGATGTCCCTGCTTGCCTGCCTGTGTTTGGCTGGGGAGGGAGCTGCCACCTGGTCCTTGCTGGATAGGTGATGCTTTGGCTTCTGTGCATTGTGGCTGTGGTGAGCTGGTCTCAGAGTGGGGCTGCTGGTTCTGCACTGGGCCTGAGCAAACCGAGCGTTTCTCCCTCAGCCTGTGGTTCTCTAGGTTTTGTGGGGGCTCCCTTGTGGGTGCAGTTTGGTCCTAACTTGTCCTTTCTCCTCACAGCTCTTGCTGCTGTTCCAGCCTCTACTCTCCCGTACCAGGCAGCCCCCAGAGGTGCTGGGACAGAGGCTGGACCTGCTGCCCCAGCACACCGTGAGCACTGCAACCTGGACTGAGGATGGCTGGGCTCCTGAGCATGGCAGGCAGCACCCCTGCCTGGGACAAGGGCCTGGTAAGCCCGGTCCTGGGAGCAGCCACCCTACCAGGGAGAGATCCCCTCAGTTGGCGGAGTGCTGCAGTGACTGACACTGAGCACCATCCTGGGAGAGATCTGTGTGTAGTGCCAGCAGATCCTGTCCCTGCAGTGCTTGCCCTGCTCCCTCCAGTTCACTCAGCCCTAGACCCCCCTGCTAAGTGAAACGCCTTCTCCCTAAGCTGCCCAACTAGTTACCATATCCATGGTCATTTCAGGCACCAGCTGCCCCTCTGCCTGAGAAGGCAGGAGCCCATAGCATCCTCTGTTGTATGGTCAGTCCCCTGTGGTGAGGGTGGTCCTTGCTAAAACAGATTCTGGCTGTGGGTGTGAGAAGGGAGGGCTCACCCTGGAGGAGCATGCAGACCCCCTGGGTGTGATGAGGGAGGCACTGGGGTGCACGGTGGGGGGTTCTGCTTGACAGCCTGCTGTAGGGGATTAAGGGATGCTGTGTCTCCTTCCACCTCAGCAGTGAGGGTGCTGCAGTAGTGTCTAGGTACCACCAACCCCCAGCCTCTGTCCAGGTTATGAGAACTGAGTAGGGCATTGTGTTTTACATTTCCCCTTACTTATCAAATAATTTATCTGTATTTATTTGTTTGTGTTTGTTAAACTTGTGTTGTGGAAATAAAGTAAGTCCTTTTTCTAGTAAGTGATGTTGGAGGCAGAGTCATTTGTTGTTTTGAGGCTGAGGAGCAGTCTTGGCCTTACTCAGACCCTTCCCCCTAAGCTTGCTCTTGCACCATGAGATCAAGGCTGGGATCCTCAGCTGCCGAAGCAGGAGGTTGGCAGCATGCTCATGCATGGAAAGTTCTATCATTGATGCCACCTGTGCACTCATCCTGTAGGACCAGGCTCACAGGTAGGAAACGGCATGTGCTAGAGGAAGAATGGGGAACCTGCCCAGCCCCTCTTTGTGGGAGGCAGCTGTGCTGGGGCCATCCCCATGACACTGCAGCAGCTGGAAGAGCTTGGTGGTTCCTTTCCCAGGCTGGGGTGGGGAATAAGGTAAAAAGAAGGGAGCAACATCATCCAGGGGCTGAGTGGGCAGGCTCAACTTCCTTGTGTTAGGAGGGGGTAGGAGGGCAGCAAAGGATGCTGTTTTCAGGGATCACAACAGTTCAATTTGGGTCAGAGCACTGAGTTGAGCTCAACTCTCCTGCTGGGCTCTCAGAGAACATCTGCTGGCAAGAAAGCAGCTCCATCATCCCACCATGGTGGCACAAAGCAATGTTGTGCAGACACACTGGCACCTACCATGGTGCCAGCCAGGAGCTGTCACTGCTGGGGAGGTTCTTCCTAGAAAACGAGACTGGTGCTGGATGGCTCACGGAGTTTCTTTATTGCTACAGGAATGGGAACGGCTGAGTTCAAGTAAAAAGTGACAAAACTTCATTGGGTCATCAGGGGCTCCAGCCCCAGCGGTGGGGGTGTGGGGTGTGTTAGGGAAAGGCTTGTGCCTGTGCACACAGCCACAGCCCAGTCCTGCCATGGGGTGGTGAGCTGGGCCTGAGTGAAGTGGTTCCCCATGGGCAGGCCCAGCCTGCGCTCACAGGGAGAGAGCCATGGGTCCTGGTGCTAGTGCCTGATTAACGTGCGGGACACCACGGGGCAGATGTGCCCGGGAGGGAATGTATGAAAGCAAAGGCAGCCCACTCTGGTGGTGCCTTAGGAACTGAGCCTGAGCCCTCAGGGCTGAGCTTGGAATGGTGGCTAGGACCGTGGGAGGATTGTCCTAAGAGGGGAAGACACGGCAAAGCGCAGGAGACCTCTTAAGGAATGCTCAAAGAGGGGCCGGGCTGGGCAGAGCAGCTCGGTGGAACTTGTGGCTCACCTGGTTCCTGCAGTAATTTTACTGGTGACTGCTGTTCTCCAGCTGCAGGCTTGTAAGGGACTGCAGAGAGGCCACCCTGGGTGATGAGCTACAGCACCTCACCAGCCTGCTCTGCAAACGGGTGGCTGAGTCATGGGGTGGCCCAGTGCTTCAGGCCACAGCCCTGGGTTGGCCACCTTGGTGATAACGTCCTGCTTATCTGAGGGACCTGCCAGGGCTACAGCCTTGAGCCTGCTAGCCGCAGAGGACTTTGCTCTACACCACGTAGTGAGGCAAAGGCCGGAGGCCAAGGAATGTACAGATTCAGGCTGGGGTGAGGCAGAGAGGAAAGCACCGGTGTCCATAGCTGCCTCAACCCACAGGCTCTGGTTCTGGAGTGCAGAGTTGAGATGATCTTTAAGAAAGAGTCTAAGCCCTTGGAGCCCAGGCTGTCAGTCAGTCCTGGTTCTGCTGGTGCAACTGGATGGTGGGTACTGCTGGTGTCACGGCCCATTTCCCTGACCTGGTGGTACCACCACTTTGTCCAGCCAGAGCAGGGTGAGCTGAGCCAAGCGCAGCTGCCGGCGGTGGATGCGGCGCAGCCGCAGGAGGTAGAGGACTATGGCCAGCACTACGACCAGGATGCAGGCGAAGAAGAGATAGTGGTTGTAGACAAAAGAGAGACGCAGCCAGGAGGTGTGTGCTTGCCGGATGCTCTCCTGCCGGAGATCCCTGTGGAGAGGAGAGTTGGGACTGACTGAGAGATGCCATGGGTACTACCAGGGTCCATGCCACTGCTCCCCTTGCTGGGGGGGCAAAGCCCTCACCTGGGGCGGTAACTCCTGCTCCTCCCCAACCACCCTTCCATGAGCGATGCCAACAGCACAGCAACAGTACCTGAGTGGCAGAAACCGCGTCTTGTAGAGGATGGCTCCCAGCGTCCACTGCACCTCCCGGTCATACACCAGCTGGGCCGTGCGCAGGCTGGGGTAGTCGAGGGGGAAATGGAAGCCCTGGTGAAGGACTTGGTACATCCAGGCCGATTTGAAGCACTGATACCTGCAGGTATGGCACGCAGGAGCATCAGCCAGATGCTGCCACCTGCACCAGTGTACTTTACCACAGTAAAAGCCCCCCACAGGAGGTCCAGCCACGGCACCCCCTCAGCAAAGCTGCTTACTTCAGGCGGTGCTGGTCAGCATGTGCCGAATAGAGGCCACCGCGGAAACGCTGGGTCAGCACCTCCCATCGCTGGCTGCAGTACTCCTGGAGGACAGAGAAGTCAAGGCTCAGAGCAGAGAAACAGACCCCGCTCCATCCCAGCCCCAGGAATAGCAGCTCCCCAGCCCCCAGGCTGGAGCAGCACCCACCCGGGCAGCAGAGGTGAAGGTGGAGGCACTGTAGTGGCCTCCCAGGCGCAGCACATCCTCAGTGCAGTAGAAAAACTCAGAGAAGCCATAAAACTCGCTGTTGCCAAAGTCAATGGGTGCTTTGTAGGCCCCCACCAGGGAGGCCTGGCTGCTGTTGGGCCCAGCCAGGAGGGGCTGTAGCAGCTCCACACAGGCCAGCCAGTCCCCTCGCCCCCTCATGTACAGGCTTTGGCTGCCCCTTGCCACCGTATCCTCCAGCCCCACGGGCAGGCAGGGGTCCAGGAAGGGCTTCTCAGGGCTCAGCCCTGTCTGCTGTCCATGGAGGCTGGAAAACAGGCCAGGAAAGAAAGGCAATTGCATGGGGGTTCCTGTACCATCACTAAAAGCCTAGTCTAGCACTGCCTCACATCCAGATACCCCTCACAGCAGACTGCGCATCCCCTTGTACCATGCAGTGCTGGTGCCTTCCCTGCCACCTCCTGACAAGGCCAAACTTGCCAGATCTGGCATGTTGTCCTGCAGCCACATGCCCTGAGCACCTGTGGGGTGCAATAAGGCACAGCCCACACCACCCACTCGTGGGGATCCATAGCCCTGCAGGATTTGCTCCTGGCACAAGAGTACCTGGGCACCAAGCCTCTCCACCTCTGGCGACAGCCTCACATAGCGTTCTGGGAAGGGGAGACAGGAGACAGAGAGCTCAAGGTGGGGATGCTGTGGAAATGTGTGCTGGGTGAATCTGTGCTGGAAAAGGAGTGAAAGTCAGAGCAGGAAAAGCCAAAAGTCACCAGAGAGGCCTCCCTGCAGCTTGCTGTGAGGGGAGGAGGAAGGGAGGGAGCTGCGGCACTGATTAACACCTGCTGGGCTCGGTGCCTGTGCACCTTGTGCCAGCCTGGGCATCTGCTACTGCCACACGGTTGCTGCCAGTGTGGCTGTGGGAGCTGTTATCGCCACAGGTGGCTCTTGGGGCAAATCCAACGGGGAGAGGTCAGCATGAAGGAACCAGCACTCTGTTTTGCAATACCCCAGCACAGGCACTGCTAGACGAGGCAGCAATACCGGTTGTGCACATAGGTCTGGTTCAGCACAAGCTCCTCATAGCGCTGCCGGGCAAAATTGCCCCCGAAGCCCAGGAAGGTGTTGACGTAGACACGGTACATGTGGCCAGTGTGTTGTACATCACAGCCCAGGTTGAATTCTGCCAGCAAGCTCTTAGCAGCCTCCTCCTGGGGATGCAGAGAGGTCCACGATCAGGAGCAACTCAGGGAAGGCAGGGGGAGCTTTCGGGGCCAGCCGGCCAGATACATACCTGCTGCGGAGAGGAGAAGGCTCCAGAGTCGGGCACTTCGTAGGCGATCTGCAGGGAGGCGCCCCCCATGTCTAGGATCCCAACTGTTCGTTTCCGAACCAGGGACTCTCCCTGGTCCCCCAGTGCTACGGTGACCACGGCATCCTCCTCTGCAACCCCCAGCAGCGTGTCACTGAGGGGCAAGGCCTGGGGCAGCACCTCCTCCCTTCCACTGTTACCCCCCCAGCAGCCTCATGGGGCTTCTCCACTCCTGTAAGCAGCCCCCGAGGATCATTGCAGGGAAGCAGGTCCTGACATTCAGGACTGGCCACCACACAACTTCACAGGTTCCCCCAAAGCATCCACTGCTGGAAGCCATTATAGGAACACTACTACAAACCCTCTCTTCCTGGTTCTTCTTCCAAAATGCTGCAGGTGCTCCCCTCACACAGGGACTTGTTCCTGTGACTGGGGCAACTGCACCTGCGGGTCCCAGGTCCAGGAGAGTTTCACACACATGGCTGGGGTCAGGCATTGCCTGGCCAGAGGGCCAGATGCTGCCCACTCCAGAGCTTGCTCTTAGCTCCAGTGTCAGGGCAAGCTCCAGCAGAGCTCTACTCAGACCCTCCCAGAGGCTCTACAAGCAGCCAGACTCACCATCCTCATGATCAAAACGGCCCAGGACAAAGTTGATGCCGATCCAAGAATAGACACCTACATGAGACAGAAAGGGTCATTATGGCAATACACTAAAGGGAACCAAGCAGTGCTTTGTGGCAGCTCCTACCTTCCTGTTTCCCTGAGATCACTTCTGCATGTGATTTGGAGAAGAGGAAATCAAACTCCAGGGGCACATTTCTCACTAAGTCCTCCAGGATTGCAGCTTGCTGCCTGCAAAGGCGCAGGAGAAGGACAGATGCTAAGGGATCTTCACTAGTAACACTCCTTTGTGGGAGTACGAGACAGCAGGAATCCCGCTGCAATACACCCCACGTCCAGCTCCATGAGCCCTGCTGTTGCACCCAGCGCACTTTAGAGATGAGAAACTAGATTTATTTGAGACTTCAGTAAAAAGTGTCCTCTCAGCTGACTCGCAGCATGCTCAAACCCTCATTCTGCAGCCCACACCACTCACTTCAACAATGCACCCTTTCCTTTCTCAAATCCCCTAGGATTCCTAATTCTCTCATCAGGCTTAAGATGATGCAGCTGTCTTCCCCCTTCTCGGGGGCAGATTGATCCCAGTGGGTCCCTGGCTCCCTCTGACAAGGGCCGATGAACTCACCTCTCGGGCAGCAGTCGCATGCCTGCTGTGCACAGGATGTAAAGTGGAGTTTCCTTATGCTTCTGAGCGGGGACGTGGGCTGCCGCAAACTGAAGCAGAGGGCGCAGGTAGGGCGTAGCCTGCTCGGGGGCTGCTGCCGCCACAGAGATGCCTGCTCGGGGAAGGGAGGCTGTGAACCAGCCAGCCCTGCCGTGGGCAGCGGCTGTATCCGTCCCGTGGGCAAGAGGGGCCTGGGGCCGGAGAGGGGTGGCACCGACCTGGTTTAATTTTCTTGACGACGGGGCGGCTGCTCCGGTCCCTCATCTGCTTGATGTCCAGTAGGTCGTGGGGGTTCCCGTTGTGTGGGGGCCAGAAGTAGACAAAGACCCGGGACCCGCTGCTCCCGCAGTCGACGACCACCCCGTAATTGAGGGCCGAGTCCTCGGTGTCAGTGGCTGTCAGCTCCTCCGCCTGCGCCAGGTACCTGGGGTCCCGGGAGGAGCCCCCCAAGCGCCGAGGATAAACGGGGTGCCTCAGCACCGGCGGGCAACGGCAAGCCCCGGGCCCCCGGCTGCCCCAGT
>NW_020799105.1:10659366-10671483 GCF_003259725.1 Athene cunicularia
GGGGCGTACCGGGGAGGGAGGCGGGAGTTGCCCCGGCCAGGCCCCGCTGGGCCCGCGGGGGTGACGGGCCGCCCGCCCGGGCCTTGTGTTCCAGACGCGGATGCAGAGCCTGCGGCCGGAGCCCGCCGCCCGCTACCGGAATGTGCTGGAGGCCCTGTGGCGCATCGCCCGCACCGAGGGCGTCTGGCGGCCCATGCGGGGCATGAACATCACCGCCACCGGCGCCGGCCCGGCCCATGCCCTCTACTTCGCCTGCTACGAAAAGTTAAAAAAGACGCTGAGCGACGTTATCCACGCAGGGGGCAATAGCCATGTGGCCAACGGTACTGCTCCCGATGCCCCCGCGGGGGGCCACGGGGGCCGGGGGCTACCCACCCACCCACCATGCCCGGGTGGGGAGTGGGGTGGGGAGAGAACGAGCTTTGGTGGTAGGGAGGTCTGGTCTGGCCCCGCTCAGCTGCGGGGCGTCAGCCACTGCGGGATCGGGGTGCTGTGGATGTCCTGAGGCCCCGTGCTCTCTCCAGCTGGCTGCACGGTGCCGTGCTGGCGTGGTGCCGGGCAGGGGGAAGCACCAGTCCTGCGCCTGCCGGAGCCGCTCCCAGGTGTCTGGGCTTGAAGCAGGTTAGTGGCCCTGGCTCGGAAGGATGCCGGTGGATGGGAGCTGCCTGCAGATGAGCTGGGACTGGCCGTGGCACCGTGTGTTGGTGCCAGAGCTCATTCCAGGAGTGCCACGTGGTTTCGGAGCCGGTCGTGCCGTGGTGCCTGTTACTCGTCTCAAGGAGCTGCGGCTGTGGGGAAAGCATGGGGCCGAGGGGAGAGTGGGGCACATTCAACCCTCAGCAGCCTTGCGCTGGAGTGCCATCGGGTTTTCCCTTCTCCGTGGGTCACAGGGACGCTCGCCGTCCCCTCGGCCCCTGCCAGCTGGTGACATTGGCCTGTCCCCCAAGAGCTGGGCCCAAGTGAGTCCCAGTCAGACCACGGGACTTGACAGCCTGTTGCAATCCTCTCCCTCTCTTTCTTGAGCTCTCTCTGGGTGGGAACCACTGAGGACTGGCCAGCCTTTTGAAGGGGAGATGGAAGCCACCTTCGGATCTTGCCCTCGTCCAGGGGCCTCCTCCTGTGCTTTGATGGGGGACTCGGGGCTGTGGTGGAGCCTCAGGGTCCCTCGCCTTCCCCCCCCCTCACATCTGGCAGTTCTTGTTTTGCAGGTGCAGCCGGGTGTGTAGCAACGTTGCTCCATGATGCAGCCATGAACCCTGCCGAAGGTAACCATGGTCCTGGCCTGCCGGGGAGGGGAGGATCGGGGGCTGCCCGCGGCGCTCAGGTCCCCTCTGCCGCACAGAGGGTGATTTCCTCGTTGCTCGCCTGACTGCAAGGATCTTTTGGGGGCCAGTGGCTGCAGCTCCAGTTAGGGAGCCCAGTGGCTGCACATTATGGAGGGAGTAGGTAGAAGAGATTAATGCTGGGGAGTGCAGCAGGCCCCAGCTTAGGAGGAGCTGGGAGTGTACCGGCCTTTTGCCCAGGGGTTTGATGACAGTTACCTGAAGCAGGGAAGAAGGCAAGAGAGATGCGATCTGTACTGAAAGTGTGTGGAAATTGGGCATTGCTGTGATGAGATCTTGCAAAGATGTGGTATGGTTCTGGGCCTCTGTTCAAGAAGAAAATTAGAATGGGGTACAAAAAGCATGCTAGAGAAGTCAGGAGAAGGGAGATCTTGTGGAATGTCTGGAAGATACTGATTGGAACCTGGTATGTATGAAAAAGGAGAGTTTGTAATTAAAGTCTCTGAACATGGGGACAGAAGAAGGAATAACAAGGAAACATTATTTTTCCTTTTAAAACTGGAAGGCTCGTGACGGTGCAGACTCCAGCTGATTTGGGCCCAGCAAGGCTCCTGCTTGGCCACTGCCTGGCTGGGACCCTGAGGAGCAGGTAGCTGTGTGGCCAGACAGTTGTCATCCGTTTCCTGGAGCATGTCATCACAACTGTAGTAGTTTTTGGTCACATCATTTTTAGCTTCTTGTCACATTGAGATGGGGGAGGTGGGACAGCAACAGGCTGTGCTGTAGTCTCCCCTGCCCCACTCTTGGATGTGTGTGGGGGGGGGGGGTTGGCATTTGGTTATTGCCCCAGGGTGGCTGTGTTTTGGCAGTGGCCACTAGCGATTCCTGACTGGTGGGCTCTGCAACGTGCTGTGGTTATTCTGGGTTGCAGTGGGGGTGGCTGGGGAGGGACAGGCTCACCCAGATCAAGAGCTGCCTGGAAACTAAAGAGCATAGATGCAGGGGGGGTTCTCCTGGCTGTGTGGTAGCTCTGCGATGGTGGATGGGGAGACTCAGCCTCTTGGGGGTGAGGGTGGACCTAGACTATAAGCACTTGGGTATCAGGTTGTTCCTGGGGCAGCAGCAGCTGCAGGTTTTGCAGGTAGTGATGTCTCCGCGACAGCAATGCCTCGCCAGATTTAAATGGTTGCAGTCCTGCCTGGGGACACATAGGGCACTGCTGGTCTGAGTTTTCCGTCATTGGCTCTTAACCCAGTGTGATCAAACTCCAGGCACTTGGAGAAGCCTGGCTTCGTGCTTACCCTTTCTCTCTTCTCTTCCACTCTACATCTGGGTCCTGGCTCTGCTGCTGGCTGCCACCATCTTGTCCCAAGTGGTCAAACAGAGGATGCAGATGTACAACTCGCCTTACCAGCGTGTGACAGACTGTGTGCGAGCTGTGTGGCGTAATGAAGGGGCCGGAGCTTTCTACCGCAGCTACACCACCCAGCTCACCATGAACATCCCCTTCCAAGCCATTCACTTCATGACCTATGAGTTCTTGCAAGAGCAGCTCAACCCCCACAGACAGTACAACCCAGGCTCCCACGTGGTCTCCGGAGCCTGTGCGGGGGCTGTTGCTGCCGCTGCCACTACGCCTTTGGACGTTTGCAAAACGCTGCTCAACACCCAGGAGTCCTTGGCCTTGAGCTCCAACATCAGTGGACACATCACAGGCATGGCCAATGCCTTCAGGACGGTGTACCAAGTGGGCGGCGTGACTGCCTACTTCAGAGGGGTCCAGGCAAGAGTCATTTATCAGATGCCCTCAACGGCGATTGCCTGGTCTGTGTACGAGTTCTTCAAATACATTCTCACCAAGCGCCAGGAGGAGCGGCGGGCTGGGAAATGAACCAGAGCTGAACGCTGTTCCAGACCTGCTTCACCTCCCCTCCTGGTTTGTCTTCTGACCCCTCTCCCTTTCAGTTTGGTTTGTGTTGAAGAGAGGAGGCAGCAAAGCCCTTCGGGGTTTATCGATGCCATTTTTTGCCTGTGGCTGCTGCAGCTCTGCTCAGGCTGCACAGCTTGCTCTCTCCCGGGGTCCTCTGAGATGTCCTTCTGGGAGCTGCAGCCCAGGTCATGTCCCCTGGCACTTCGGTGGAGCTGTGCTCCTGTCCTTCCCTTAACCAAAACTTCCTCTCATGCAAAGCTCACCCCTCTTCGGAGGGGAAGGTGAAGGTGAATATCCTGCCCTGCCACTGGCAGGTCCAAGCTGAGCTCGCAGTCGCCAAGGAGGGGGCGGCGACAGCACTGCCCGGGATGCTGGGGGGCTTTGTCTGGCTTTTGGCTGAAGCGAAATGTAAGCCTTGCCGTTGTCTTGTAGCACGCACACATGATGCTGACTGCCCCAGTGGTGGTGGGCAGGGGGGAGGATGGCACTTGAGGAGGGGAGCCTGTAGGTTTGTTACTGTTCCTGCTCTTGACACCTCCAATAAAAACAGTTCTGCTCTATCCTCACAACCCCTTCTTACTCCCGCATGGCCCAGCTCCCAGCACTGCAATCTTCCTGACTGTGCCCGGTGCTGAGCTCTTCTGATGGGTGCCAGAGGCACAAGGGAAATGGGGTCTGGGAGTGGCAGTGAGAGGAGGGGGCCTGCCTGGCCCAGCCACCCTGGCAGTGTGCAAGGAGGAGGGTGAACCCCATCCCCTTTGGCTTGTGGCCCATCACCTGCTGCTGGCATGGGTTGTGGCCCCCCTGCAGAAGCTGAGATTCATACTCCTCAGCCAGGCAGTCCCACACCCTCAGTGTGACCAGATATCTTCAGGATGCCTCCAAACCACTCTGAACAGAGGTGATGGCAGGAGGGTCCTGGGTTATGTGTGTTGGGGACAGCACAGGAATTTTGGCACCGGCTGAGGCTGGAGAGCTTTGTGCACCTCACATAGAGGTTTGGGGCTTGGCAGGGCTTTTGCCTCCTGATTTTGAGTAATTTAACTAGTTTGATACTTGAAGAGCATCTTAAAACTCTACCAACACACTTGCTCAAAGTGCTAACATTTTTTCCAATCTAATAATTAATAGAATAGCTTATTTTTTGACTGTTCAGTTAATTGTCTTGATACCAACTTTCAGGGTCCCACCCAGCCCTGGACCTGTGAGCCAGCCTCCACAGATTGTGTGCTGAGCACTGAACTATCTCCTAGCTGTGCTGACTCCCAGACCAGAGCTCTGGGTTCCTCAAGCCAGGTGCCCGTGAGTGATGCCTGGCTCTTGCAGGATGCTCCCATAGTGCCTGTAGGAGGGACATGCATCCCACGGTGCCATGCCCAAAGTAACCCCCTGGAGGAAGTGTGTTCACAGTCGTGATATGTGCTGCCAGTGAGCATCTGGGTTGGCTCAGGGCTGCTCCAGAGGTTCTGCTGGCCTGGCTTGCACAGAGGGCTGCTGGGGTGGTCTGTGGTGAGGGGAAAGAGGGGTCTTCCTGCAGCTGGAAAGGCTGCTGGGTTAGCAGTGAGGATGCACAGCCCTTGGGGACATTGGGTCTCAGCACTGCTGGAGGGATGGAAGGCAGGGATCCCCACACTGCAGGGTTGGGTGCTCGACACCCTGCCCAAGCCCCAGCCTAGCCCTTTCCCTTAAGCATCTCTCTGCCCTGGTTCCTGAGGGTGGGTGATGCATATCAAGTGACTGCCCATGGGATTTTTTTATGTCTGCCAACAGGTCTGGGTGTCCCTGGGCACAGAGCAGCCATGGCCATTCTCTGCAGCCCAGGTCCACCTCGGTTGTGTGCTGTCCCCATCCACTGCTCCCTGGTGTGGACCACAGGCACCTGGTCCCTGCTTTTTTCTGCACAACCAGGAGGATGAGAAACTCCTTAAAGAAACAAAGGCTGCTGGAGGCTGGGAACCTCCAGTTTTCCCACCATTTCAGGAGCTGGGGCTTTAAGAAATAGCCTGAGTATTGCAAGATTTGGCAACCCTGCGGCTCCTCCACCCAAGAGGGAGAAATCCGAGAAGCAGAAATGGCTGGGAGAGACCAGGGGAGGATTAGCTTGGTGGGCAGGGTGTTAGACGGGAGTTTGTAGAAGATGGGTACGACTGGGCTCTGCCAGGATGGGTCTCCCTGCCCAGAAGCTGAAAGCTGTTGGCAGCAGAGCTGCAGCTTCGCCTTTAGCCCTCACCACGCACTGGGGCAATCTCAAACCCCACAAAGGGAAAGGCAAAAACACGGCCTGGGGGGAAATTCACACTATTAATCTATCAGCTGCTGGAAGAAGCTCTGTAAATGTCAGCGGGTGAAGGCATGACTGAAGGTGACCGCAGGATGTTTCCAGGAATAACTGACCACAGAAATGCTGGGGGAGGGAGCAAGACCCTCAGGAACGGTAAGATAAGTCCACACAGCAGAGATGCTGCCATGTGAGCAACTGACCTAAGCACTCCTGGCAGGGGCGTGGCCTTTCTGGACTCCCGGCGCTTTGCCAGTTTACCCAGCAGCAGCTGGTTGTTGCCCAGTGCAGGCAGCAGCAGGCAGCAGCAGCCCTGTGGATGCCTGTGAGGGGTCTGGTGCTGCAGGGATGGCAGAGCCACCCAGGGGGTTTCCAGATATCCCTTGGGCCAGGCCATGAAAGACTGGAAAAATCCCCTGTCCTGAACCTCTGCCTGAACAGACCTGCTGGCCATGGTGGCGTGCAGCTGCTCCCCAGCTCTGCCAGGGTGGGGGTTTCGCCTCACCAGCCAGCCTGGTTCTTCTTGCAACTTTGGTGTGATGAGATGCCCAGAGGTAATGGAGTTATTAGCCGGTTCAGCTACAGCCACTGCTTTCCAAGGCCTGGTAATGCCACAGTGAAGCCATGCTGCTCTGGGTTTGTCCTACAGCCTCCTAGGTATTTGGCTGCACTTCGAGTGAGATCCCTCCTACAGCCTCTTCTGAGTAAAGAGACTATTTTTGGCTTCTCAGCAAGGAAGCCACGCTCAGCTCAGCAGAGTTTTGAAGACAACCCTTTTTCCTTTTGCCTCCCTGCAGGATCTCTGGCCACATCCAGCATGGGCAGGGATTTTCTGCCTTGTCTTCCCATGTCCAACTGCCCCCTCAATCCATGTCCTGGTGCTAGGTTGTCCTGGTGAGCCCCACAACCCCTGAACAGGCAGAGCTGGGCAGCACTGCCAGCCTTACCCCGTTCTGGGTGATAGATCTGGGGCTGCCACAGCTCTGTCATGGCACAGGCCCAAGCTATTTCAAGAAGCCTGAGTTTGCAGTGCCAGGAGCGGTTCAGGAGTCCCCCACCACTTTCCTGGGGTAACTGGAGATGCCTCCCTTCCCACAGGTTAAGGGTAGCACTGGGGTGAGGGTAGCTGGGAAGGGTTCATCACCTCCAGAGCAAGGAGAGACCCTTTCAGCATGTCTGCCCTGTTCCTTCAGCCAGGGGCAGGTGGGTTCCCAAGCTCCTCCTGTCTCGGGGACTCCACACAGGTAGCTGGGTCCCATTCTGCAGGCACCTTTGCCAGCCCAGCTCAAGGTCAGGCTGGGGGACAAGGGTTCTGCTCTGCCAAACCACATCCCTGCCCCTCCTCTGCTGGTGCCCTGGGCTACCCCAAGCTTTCCTGCCCCCCAGCCCCTCTGCAGCAGATGCCTGACAGCCCTGCTTGGTGGGAGGAGGTGAGCTCCCAGCCTCCCTCCAGCCCTGACCCCCACTGGCTCTGGGATTCCTCAGGGCTCTGTCAGACCCCAATAAAGTCGTGCAAGTTCTCATGACCCCACAGCCTTACAGCAGTGGTAAATGCGGGTGCTGGGGCTGCCTGGACACAGAGCAGACATTGCCTCTGGTGGGTCCTGGGAAACCCTCTTCTGACCCATGTTGCTGCCTGGGTTAAACTGCTGAGAAACAACTCCTGGCTGGGCTGGTCCCAGCCTGCCTGGCTCCAGCTGAGCATCATGGTGCAAGAAGGCAGGGAATATAGCCTGAAAAGTAAAGCTGAGGCTGTAAACCTTTTTTCTTGTCTGTAAAGAGCCACCAGAGGAAGCAATCCCCGGGGCTGGGCTGGGACTGCTCTCAGCGTATCTGGTTTGATGGGGAGATATTGGTAATACCTGTCCTTAGTGCGGGGTTATGTGTCAAAGCCCTGCAACAAGGGGCTGCAAAGTGGCCCTGGGAAGACGCAACCTGTCTGGAGCTGGGATGCGGGCAGATGGTGTGTTGCACTGGGTAGGTGGCAGAAGTGGGAGAAGAGCTATTCCTGGGCTGCATGGGCTGGCAGCAGGGGTCACCCTCTCAAGGGCACACAGGTAAGGATGGTGGGAACAGGTTAAGCTTGTTGTGACACTAGAGCCTACTCTGGGATCAGTCTCAAAAGCAGCTGAAACAAGGGCTATTTCAGGAGATGGGGAGTGGGGGCTCCAGCCCTTATCTCCCCAGCCTAGCACTCCTGTAGGTATTGCACTGCTGGTGGGGCTAGCCCCGGAAAAACCCTGCAATCCCCCCTGGGACACCTGTGGCATGGG
The DNA here is from genome assembly GCF_003259725.1 of Athene cunicularia. NCBI lineage: Eukaryota > Metazoa > Chordata > Aves > Strigiformes > Strigidae > Athene > Athene cunicularia. Next base: position 10,667,131 of record NW_020799105.1, read on the forward strand.
GGCTGACATACAAGCCATCTGGCAGGGCACAGACCACGCCTGGCATGTCTAGGTGCGTGCCAGGAGAAATGCAAATCCAAGCAGCCTTCTCCTCTGTCCCCTGCACCTTCGGGTGCCATTAGACCTGAGCAGTATGTCACCTGGAGCTTTGCCAGGGGCTATGAAAAGAGGAGAGAGTAGGGAATTGGGCCAAAATTGGGCTGTGCCTCCACTGGGGGGACAGCTCCCTCTGGGGAGGACACAGCTGTAACTGGCACCAGGCGCTGGACACCACAACCATCATAAATGTCCTTGGGCCAAGGACTTGCAGGGGGTGAACGTGGTGGCTGGCAACTGCGGGCAGTGCCAGGGCATCAGGAGTTTTGGGGGGTGCTCCCAGCACTGGGAGAATTGCACCTCTTTGGGACAGAAAAGTTAATCAGAGCTGAAAACCTGCCGGGTCTCTCACAAAGACATGCTGGATGCTTGTGCTCAGTTTAAAATAAAAAAAAAAATAAAAAAAAAAATAGGGCAAAACATTGCTCACTAGAAAAGGACCTGCACGGGGGCTACAGGCTGGGAGGGGACACTGGCCCTGTTCCCAGCTCTCCCACTGCAGTGGGGGCATGTGTGGGTACTTCTCTTTCGCTGTGTGTCCAAGCCCCAGTGATGCTGCCCGTTGTGGGTAAAGCCCCAGCAAAGCTCACGCCTGGGTCAGGAGATCCCAGTTCCAGCAGAGCTCAGCCGTGGGCAGAGACCAGCCTGCCCAGAGCCAACCCAGCCAGCCCAGCCCTCCCGATGCCCAGCGTGTCCCACTGCTGTCCCCAGCGCCGGGGACGCGATGCCAGTGGGGGGAAGCAATCCTGCCCGGCTGCTCTGCAGCCCTCCAAGCCTTGCTCCCTGCACTCGGGCACCCCCAAACCGAGACACCAGACGCAGAGTCCCTGCGGCGTGGGGTGGCGGGGACAGAGGGGTACCTGTCGCTCCCTGTCCCCGGGTGCTGGCCGATAGATGGCGATGGCGTACCTCGCTTGGGGACAGCCCCCGGAGCAGTGTCCCTGCTGGCAGCCCGGGGGACCTGGGGTTCGCAGGCAGCACCCCGTCGGCAGCCGGGAACCCCCTCCTCCTGCAGCAGCCCCGGGCGGGCAAAGGGTCGTCCCCGGGAAAGGATCTGTGGATTTTATTGCACAGGCCAGGGGAAGTGGCACGGTGCAACTGGGAAGGGCTCTGGCAGACCCAGGGGTGGCTCTGGCCTTCAGCAGAAGGGACAAAGGTGCAGCCCCTGTCTCTGGATGGGCCACCTGAATCCCTTGTAGCAGCACTGTGCCCGGTCTCACCGCTGAAGGGAGAAGGAACAGTTAAAACACTCGAATCTCCCCACCCCACTTAGTCAGATGTAGTCATCTTGTGATGCACAGGACAGGCTGGAGGACTGGGGAGGGTCTGTGGCCAGCAGTGATCCATCCAAGGGAGAGAGGCAGGTCCCTGGCCCTCATGCTGGCAGGCAAGTAGTGGGAGAAACACTCGCTGGAGGCTCCACAGCACAAGTGGTGGTATTTTAATTTAATTACCTGATCCACACCTGACCACAACTTTCTTGGCACTGGAGAGAGCAGTGTGTGACAAGCCTGCATTGCCATTGCCAGGAGGAGCTTCCAGCCTCTCCGAGCTCTAAGAGTCCGATGACCAGGCAGCCCCAGCAGCTCTTGGCTCACAGCATGGGGCGGCTGTGTTGGGAAGCACAGCAGAGCAGGAGCTGCTGCTCCAACCTGGATTCCAACAAGGAGGGCCAAGAGCCAGGCACCACTCTGGCATGCAGCTGGGTCCCTGGAGCTCCCGGCCCCAAGGCAGCAGGAGGTGGCTGTACCCAGGTTGAAGTAGATGGGACCAGAACTCAGTGACATCTGCCCAGGTCCATGGGTGGCCTAGCCAGCCTCACTGGGAACAGGCACCTCGCTCCACACCTGGGCAAGCTCTTTGCTGATGGCAGCAAGTGGGTGGTGAAGAGAGAAGGATGAAAGGCATGAGGGGGAGAGATGACCACAGTGCAGGGTGAGGGAGGAACGGAAAAAGAGATTGTGAAGGAGAGGAAACCAGAGCACATCTGCAGTGCTGCAGAGGAACCAGCATGGCTCTCTGTAATCCTGAGCATGACAGAGAGGCCACAGCTAGCACTGGGGTTTGGATAGAGCCTCCCAAGGAACCGCTGGACAGAGGCAAGTTCTACTCATGGGCTCCTCCTTGACCAGAAAACTTGAACGAAAACCAGAACGGGAGTCCATGCACAGAGTGGGCCTGAGGCCTGGTAATTAAAGCCTAGCTGCCCCAGCAGTCCCTCGTTTGCTTTAAGTCAGTGTGTTGTTTAAGAGAATCTCATCCCTGTCTAAAATCAATCAGCACCTTCCTGCCCTGACTCCCAAACAGCAGTAAATCCTCTGATCAATCACGAAGAAACATGTGCCCTCCACCCCTTGACCATGGCCCTCTCCATCCTTCTCTCCCTGAGGTCTCTCTGGCTGTGCCACCACCAACAGCAGGACTATGCCAGAAGGATTTTGACCAGCACCCCGCACCTCTTGCCTCTCATCCCACCGGCCGCACCCCACTTTGCCCCAGGGCGTGGGGGACAGGGTGCGTCATGGGCGGGCGCTGCCTCCAGCGCGGCCACGCAGCGACTTCCCTCCATTGTGTCTCCCCTCCCTGGGCAGCCCGTCCAATCTGCAGTCTCCCAGCATCTCCCTCCCACTGGCCCCTGCCGGCTGTTCCTCCTCTTTGGAGAGCTTCACTTCCGCCGCCCTGCTCCAGGATCGCCGGCACCGCTGGTTCTTTGTGCTGCGCGTTCTCCCTATCAGCTCAGGGCCTTTGGGCAAGAGTCTGCAGAGGGGTCCCTCCCACTAACCACCTGCCCTTCCCCCCGTCTGAGCTGGTGGGACAGCTGGGATCTGTCCCAGGAATGGGGCTCGCTGTGGTGGACATCTAGAAATTTCCACCACCATGGCACATCGGCCTGCAGCCAGGCCTCTCGGCATCCCCCAGCTGGGCGCTGCTCCAGCTCTGCACAGGGAGAGTGGGGCCGGGGAGCATGCACTGGTGTCACCAAGTGCAAGTGGGGGGAGCACAACACTGACCTCACGCCTACGGCAATGCTGGGTACTCTTGGTGCTTGACAGTGTGAGTACTGCCCAGCATCGCCTCCTGCAACGCAGCCATGGGATCCCTGTGTGCCCCTTCACTTTACTTAACTGTCTGTGCTCCAGAGACTGTGGGCAGTGTGTCCCATGCCAGGGCTCTGGTCTCATAAAGAGCCTCTGGGTGCTGCTGGGAATGCAGTGGGTTTCTAACCAGCTGCCACTCACTTGGAGGGCATGTGCCAAGCTGAGAGCTCCTTTCACACACCCTGACTTCAGAGGAGCTTGTATTGTGGTTGCAATTCCTCTGCATTGCACACCAAGACATGAACTCACACAGGTCACCTATTTTTGCAGGCAGCAGTCTGGCAGAACATGGAGGAAAATGCAACTCTTTCCTACGGCAGAGACAAATCTCCCCAGCCTGACTGCTGCTGCTGCGAAGAGAATTACCTATCTTTGTTCTTGGCTATCCTGTTTCTACCCACGAGACCACAGGGCCTTAACCACTCATCTCCGAAAGCCAAGAGCGTGGCCTGGGCTTCCTCTCCCGTGACACCTTGCTGCCATCCAGCAAACAATCGGCTGGGTGTGCCGCATCCTCTCCCAGCGCCGGCCCCGCAAAGCCTGCGGGCCTCGGAGTGGCTCACAGGACAGTGGGGTGCGGTGCCGAGCCAAGGCTGGGAGCCAGGGCCTGCTGGTTGCCCGCTCTATCCCCACGGTACTTCAGTGGAAAGAATTTATCCAGTTCCTTCCAAACAGTAAACCCCAAGGCTGTGCACTCAGCTTGCATGGTGGAAACGTGCACCATAAAACCGGGTTTAGCAGCGTGAACGGTTGTTACCTGCTGCTTCTGCGACAGCAGGCTACAAAACCTGGTCCTCTGCTTGTGGCAGAGGGACTGTCCCATCACACGAAACTCATGGGGAGGGCAGAGGGAGGACACGGTGGGCATCGCAGGGCGGGAGGGGGGTGTGTGTGTGGCATACCAAGCCCCTGGGTTGCATCCATCCCAGCGGCTCTGAGAAGGCTCTGCTGGAAACATCTTCGGGAGCTCCAGTGTCACGGTCGCAGAGATGTGCAGGACAATGCGGGAGAGCTGCCGGCACCTACAGTCTCGGCTGCCAGCCGGGGCGAGCCAGACAGGACTCCGCGGGTGTCTGGCCCTTCCCGGGGGCAGCTCAGGCCCCACCGGCACCACTCGGCGGAACCCACACGGCAAAGGCACAGCCGCGGTGGCGGGACC
>NW_020799105.1:10674342-10693717 GCF_003259725.1 Athene cunicularia
TGCAGCTCCCGGCCCGTGGCGCGCATCCCCGGCTCGCCGCGTCTCCCGGGGTGAAGGACGGCTTTTATCCCAGCCCCACCACTTGCCCAGGAATGACTTTTTTTGACACCCTTTGGGCATGAAACGTTATCTTTGTTTCCCAGGAGAGCAGAGGGCTTCTGCAGGCGGCGCAGCCAGGGCCGGGCAACGGGTGCTGCGGGCTCGCCCAGCAACGTGCTGTCTTCATCTCCCGCTGCCCTGTCCCAGCCCTGCCCGGGCAGTGCCGGCGCTGTCCTGCCCGCTCGGCTCTGCCACTTGTCACCTGCCTCCACCTCGCAGGGTCCTGGGAACCCCCTGGCTTGGTTTTGCCAAGAACCACCCACACAATGCCCATTTTCTTGAGAAATATGTCACTGCAAATATTTGCAAAACATGTCACTGCAAATATTTGCACTTCAATATTTTCTGGCTCGGTTGGCACTGGATGATTTAGTTTTGCTTCACAGTTCTCCACAGTACAGGGCTGTACAACTTGGAAATACGTCCTCAAACAGTGCCTCCATGGGAAATGTGTTTTCTGAGGATCAGACCCAGACTCTGTAGCATCCTGAGAAATGTATACTTTTCCAAGCTTTGGGGGTACCAATAGCTGTGTGCAGCATTCATTGCTCAGCGTTTTGGGGGAAAGGAGTGGCTCATGCAAGGGTGCTTGACCAGCAGCAAGGGAAGCTAGGTAGATTTGGACACCAAGGGGTCCTAAAGGACCTTTGGACACCAAAGTGCTACCTTTCATTTCAGTGCCTGAGGAACCTCTGAAACTGAGGCTGATGTGTTGACCTTGGTAAGAGCCAACTTGCAGGAGCAGGTAAAGGTCATCCCACATCTGAGGCAGTGCAGGATAGGAAATGTCAGTGCCAAGGACCCCCTCCCACCTGCTTTTATTTGGCATCTCTCGTGCACAAAGGATATCCAGGCTTCACAAAGACACCCTGCTGCACAACACAGCCCCATAACTGTGGACGTGCAGAGGGTAGCAAAACACCTCTTCCTCTGGAGGAGAAGCTGTCATAAATAATTTACTGCTTGTGCGATGAGAAGGTCCTGTGTCAAGGCTTCTTTCTGCTGGACAATACCACCGTGGACACATGTACACCACCTCCTTGCCACTCATGCAGAGCAAAACCCTCAGCCTTTCTGGGAGCACCCGTGCTCCATGTCTTGGAAGACATTGCTGCATGGTCATGTCCATGAGGTTAAGAAGCCAGGCTGAAATTCATCCTTCAGCAGAGCCCCAGCACGAGGCTTGCTCACCACTCACGTCCACAGGCCTGCGTACCACTTGCATCCCATAGGGCTTAAGTGGAGCCTAAGTGGACCCTGGGCCTTGCACTGGCGGCCTGCCTGACACTGGATTTCAGCTCCGAGCCCAGGCCTGCAGCTCTGATTCATGCACGTAATCCTGCTGAGGTCAGCGGGTTTCATCCTGCTCCCACCGCAGCCCGCGGGACAGTTCACACGAGAGTGGCAGGGTCAGGCTCTGTGTTTGCATGTGCCGTAGAACACGGAACAATTAAGATTAAACCAATTAAATTTTAACAGGTCTGGAAAAGCGTTTTATTACATAATAAACAGGAGGGATTAGCCGTGTCAGGCTTTCCTCTGTGTGTGCTGGCAGAGCGGATCCTTGCTGTCCGTGGCGCTTGGTGTTCCTCTGGGCTGGGGACCTCCCTGCGCTGCAGCTGGGGCGGCCCGCTGACAAACCCAGGCCTGGGAGTGCAGCTGGCTCCTGTTCCCATCCAGTGCCTTCCCCTGAAGCATTCTGGGTGCAATGCTTTTCCTAACCTGAGCAAAGAGTTTTCTAGAATAAATTTTGCAAGTTATTCAGTGGCTAATTCTACAGCGTCCTTCAGGGAGAGGGAAGCCCTCATGCTTCTGTACAGGCATGCTGGTGAGAAGCGAGCTGCCCAGCTGGATCACTGTGAGGTGGTGACACATGTCTCGTCTTGGAAACAGAACTGATAAGCTCCTCTTGTTTAGGGCATCTGCCGGGCAGCCAGTCCCCACTTCTCTCCCTGCTTAATCAGATTCCTCTGGCAGCAAGCAGGGTTTGTTCCCATGTGGATGAGGCCATCCTGGGCATGGCTATCCCTAGAGCTGGCAAATCTGCACCAGAAATGGCATACAGCTGCATATTTGCCAGGGTGGTTTCAGGGTAATCGGACTAAGAAAGGATGCAGAAACCTGCTTTATAGAAATTATGCTGCAACCTTGTCTGAGTGTGTGCATAGGGCGGTGCACAGGCTCTCTGTGGTGACACTGGCTCAGCTCTACTGGCATTTGTCTATAGGGGCTTCCACGGGCTTTGAGGGGCACCCACAGCCGGGGGCTGTTGCATTGCTTAACCTTCTCAGCCATAACTTGCCATTGGCCAGCTCAGCAGGGTTGTGCACAAATATGCCCCTGCCTTGCAACAACCCGCAGCTGGGGGCAAGGGAGGAAGACAGGGGCTGGGGAGCCTCATCCTTTCTGTCTCCGCTGGGTAAATACGGGGCAAGAGCCTGGCAGGCTCAGCTGAAAGGCATTTTGCACACTGCTTCCAGAGGCTACCACAGGCCAGCTTTAATGCCGTGGCGGGCTTTTCTCTGGAAGTAGAACGGTTGCTGTGGGTGGGGACTGTGGCATGTTCAGAGACAGCAAAGGCAAACAGCTCCCTGGCTGGCTACTGCGTCTGGAAAGGTTAATGGTGGAGTGTGCACTTGGTCTGCACACTTCTAATAAACACCCATTCTTTCGTTTTCCTTTAAAATACTTTTCATATTTTGCCATGGTTGCTTGTGTTCCTCCCTCCTGTGACAGCTCCTCACCGACGGCCACTGTATAAATACAGCAGTCCCTGGGTTCTTCATGCAGGCGGTCAGGTGGGAGATTTGGAAGCTTCTGTTAATAGTTTATCTCTAAGTCTGCCTAATGAATTCTCCTCGTAATTACTGCAGAGAAATTGTTAGTGTATCCTGATGATTCAGAACTTTCTAACAACAACTCTGGACCAAATTATAAACTGTTTTTCTGTTTTGGAGTGGAGACATGAGAGAGGATTCCTAATTGTTCTTGTCCCCTTGGGGGCCAGAGCTGGCTTATCCCACACAGGCTTCTCTGCAGACTTGTTTTTAGTCTATCGGTGGGCTCTCTGCCAGACCAAAGGGATGAGGAACTCAGTTTTCCAGATTTAAATCTCCCCCCTCCACCCTTCCACTCCACTTACACCTCTAAGGAAGAGCATGGATTAGAAAGGATTTGCCCACATGGGGCTTCGGTTTGGGTTTGTGAAGATCTATCCTTAAAAGCTTTGCCTTTTTTTTTTTTTTTTTTATCCCCATGTAAACCTGACTCCCGGCTTTACACTGGGAATGGGCAGAAGCTATGTTGTTTGGAGAGCAGAGAGCTCCCATTTCTTTTTAAATACCTGCCTTTAGATGGCATTTCCTTTTGAAGACAATGGCTTGACTTGGAGGACAAGCAGGTGGGGATGGGTGAGGGCAGTGTTTCAGGAGCAGGGCATGGCTGGACGACTCCTGCCATGGTTGCTGTACTTCGGCCACATGTGCAAAAGGCTGGATGGGCCCAAGGCTCACCCAAAGTACATCCCTGTGCCAGTAGTGACAGGGCAGCCTGGTTCGCTTGATGCAGCTCCTGACTTGTCCCTATGATGTCCCAGCACCCTGGAGGCCATGGGCAGCTGTGCAGGGTCACCATTGCGAAGGAGAGCTGGGATGTTCTCCCCAGGACACATCCTGGTGCTCTCCCCCAGAACCTGACTCCACTGAGAATGACTGGTGCAGCAATGCCGTGTCGGGCCAACAGTCCCAAGGCACTGGGGGCATGGCGAAGGCAGGCAGGAGTTAGCACAGGGCCAGGGCAGCTCTTCCCTTCCTTGTCTCCCCCTTTGCCAGGGAGGGAAGAGTCCACACCACCAGCTGCGCCCTGTCCTGCTGGAAGCCCTAACGCCTGTCTGGCTGCTGGGACACCCCGTGGTCCCGTCTCAGGCACGTCCCCTGCACCCGGCAGCGGCGAGCGGGCACCATGCCGTGTCACGGGGCTGCCTGGACCCGGCGCCCTTCTCCAGACATCCCTCCCGCTGCGCACCCGCGGTACCCCCATGGCTCGCCCACGTCCGCCCCACACACCCGCCCTTGCTGACGGCGGGGAAAGTAGGAGCCATGTCCTTGTGCTGACCTTCGCTTGACCTTCCAGTAATGCTCGAGAAACCCTCAGAAAGGCTTTCTCATTGTGCAGCCCCAGGGTTTCCAGGGAATTAGTCAGCAGGCTGGAATTGTGCTCTGTGTATGTGACCCCCCCGCTCTCCCCCCCACCTCCCGCCTCTCCCATCTCTGGAGCCGGACCGGTCCAAGAGATATGTTGCCAGGGTGACAGCGAGGTGTGATGGATGGACAGAGAGTGGCTGTGGAGTGGCAGGGCCGCTGGTCAGTAACCCAGGGCTGTGTTTATAAGAAGGAAGAGGCTGTTTCCTGGAGCTAACATAATGCAGCTCTAAAAAAGGCAGGGGAAATACATCATGCGAGGAGAGCGCAGCCCTGGGAGGGGAGGGCCGCTGGGGAGCCCAGCACCAAAGCGAGCCTCCAGGTCAAGGTGCCTTTGACAGGGGCCTTTTTTATAGGCCATTTGCGTGAGAGTTTGCTGCTGTTTCTCTGCAGCCCTGACAGCGGCTCAAGGCCCAGCAGGGGTTTGGGGAGGGTCTAATCTAAACTCGCTGCTTTCCAGCCCTTCATTTGCAGGACCCGCTGATTTATTTGGAAAATAAATAATCATCACTGACTATTGTTTCGTTGCTGCAGAGTGACAGTCTCCCCCCTTGGTGTGGGTCTGTGCCCTGTCCCACAGCAGACACTTGGAGGTGTGGGGATCTGGGGAAGGACCCCAGTGTGGAGGGAGCGAGGGGCTGAGCCCACAGCCCCCATCTGCCCCTGCCTTGCTGGGCCCCAGGAAGCAGCGATGCTCATAGCCACAGTCCCTGCATGGGGTGGGGACCTGGGGCATCACTCACAGCGCTCATGGTGCCTGAGCTCGGAGCTGGGACAGAGGTGACCAGCTGGAAAGGAGAGGGGACATCTCACCCTCTTTCCCAAATGCCAGCCATGGCAGTTTGCTTCCCTTTAGTCTCACTGCTGGTGTGCGAAGGTTCTCATGCCCAATGCCAGCATCTTCCTCACTGTGGGGCCGGGGGCTCTGCAGCCCTGCACTGCTGCGACAGCTGTGGGGACATCCCTGCACTTTGTGTCACCTCCGAACTCTGCAGCCATGCTCTGCTTAGTGTCACCCCCTCCGCTGGAGGGTCTGGCCGCTGGAGAAGCAACAGCTCCTGGTGCTGCAGATGGAGGTTTTGGCTCCCTGGTCAGCAGTGTGGAGCTGAGCCCCCCAGGTGGGCTGGGGCACCACCGCTCCCTCTCCCCTGCTGCTGCTTCTGGTGCTCTGCCCTGGTAAATTTGGTAGGGAAGAACTTAAAAAAAAAAGAGAAAAAGTCCAGGCACATTTGGCTGTAAGTCCCACCATTTTCTAGGTAGGCACAAATTGCTGCTACTAGAGCTGAAAAACTATTGAAATGTTTAAAATATTTTCTTTTTTTTTTAATTACTTTTATTCATACAATCCTTCAATAGCTTTGCAAGTGATATTGCATTTAGGGTTTTTCTTTTTTTCTTTTACAAGAGTGCCAAAGTTTTGAAAAGTGTCGGCATAGGGAAGATGAAAAAAGAGAGGAGGAAATACAGTGTGAAGAACAGGCGGTCTTCAAACAGCTTCAGGGCAGGGGAGAAAATAGAAGGAAAAAATGAAAACACAGTGCTTCCAAATTTCAAACAACTTTCTGTTTTAGGCAACTGAAAGAAAAAAATTGTTTCAAAATATACCACAGAAAAGTTAAATGAAAATAGTTTCCACAGAATAGTTTCCAGTCTAATTATTTTTAGATAAGAAAATTTTTTATAATTTTTATACTAAAATATATATTTTTTTTAAATTTCAAGAGTTTTAATACTTTTTCACATTGTTAACAATTCTACCTTGATATAATAATAAAAATCCTCAATGTCCACCTTTCTAGAAAATATCTGGGTTTGGTCCTGTCCTCACTAGTGTTTTTAAGTGGAGCCTAATTTTTTTTCATGTTCTTGCTTTTCCCTTTTTCTTCAGAGGAGTGTTCTGTCTTCGGCATTGTTCATACTTCCCATGTGCCGATTCATCCAAATACTGCCGCATGTACAAATTTCTCAGTGAGTTCAATATTAATTCAATATCCGCATTTTTTTTTTTTTTGACTCAGCCTGATCACTGTCTAAAAGCCACTTTTTAAATAAGTATTTGGTGAGTATTTGTATATTTAATGATTGAATTGTTCTAAGTGACTTTTAACATTAGGTCCTCTCACCCACTTTCAGTTCAAATTAGCAGTTCACACGCACATTTGAATTGGCGTTCGGCTTGGATTTTACACAGCTGTATTTGAACGGCTTTCAAAAAAGCAATCCATATTTTGGAGTTATGTGGTTCTGTCTGACATACCCGTCACAGCTGCCAGTGTAGGGGAAGACGTCTCATACTTCTGGAAGTCTCTGTGTTGGCTGCCCAGAGCAATGCTGCCTCTCTGGGGGATCTTGACTGTGCTGGTCCCTGAGCAGCCCCAGCTGAAGCCCCGGCCCTGCTGCGCAGGTTTCATGGGGCTGCTGAGCTGCAGCCCTCTGAGATCAGCTGCGAGCGTGGGTTGGTGTTTTTTCAAAACACTGTTTATTACAGTTTCCACAATCAGTTCTCACTGGATTTGCATCAGCCCCCCGTGGTACCCCTGGACATGTGCTGCCCAGGGGGAAAGTGGGGCTGGTCCTGGGGGCTGGGGGGGACTCATCTTTCCAGCTCTGCAGATTAGGGCTGCCCAGCTCCTCTGTGAGCCTCCCCAGGTGGCCATGATATTTCTAAAGGACTTGCCCATGTGCCGCAGTAAGCTCATTAGCTAATTCCCTTATTACGCAGCATCAACTGAAGCATGTGTGTTTGAGCTTCCAGGCAGTGCTCTCTCGCCTTTCTCCCCAGCTCTCCTTGCCTTCTCATTACTCCCTTCTCTTTGTTTCAGCTAAGAAGGCAGGTTTTTAAAAGTCCCTTGGCCCAACCATTTTGGGCACACGCTCATCCCATCCTCTCTGGTCTTGGTCCCAGGGTACCCCCAGTGAGAGGGGCTGCTGCAGGCTGGGGCTGAAGCAGGCAGGATCCTGCTTGCCCAGCAGTGCAGCGCGGTGCTTTCACCTCTGCCAAAGTGGCTTTTCGGGCCCGTTCGCATTTCTGTGTCAATCTCAGAGCCTAGCCAGGCAAATGCACTGAGGGTTTGATTCAGACAAAGCAAGGTGTGGGGGAGTTTCCTAGGAAGGAGGCTGTGGCATGAAGCCGCCCTGGCAGGATGCTGCTCTTTGCAGGGTTGTTTTGAGAGGGTCAATGGGCTCTTGCATCTTGTTTTCAGAGAGATGCCAAGCCCCTTGCCCCTGACTCCAAACCCAGCAGACACTCATATGGAGCCAGGGAGTCAGACCCCGTGAGGCCAAGCCTTTCATCCCCAAACACGAGGAACATGGGGGCCCTCTTCCTTCACCATCTGCTCTGGGAGAAGCCCGGTCACAACCCCTGCACAGGGAAGAGGGATGGAGCCGGCATCCCACCCTCTTCCTTCTGGGGGGCCACACGCTGCAAAATCCACCTCATGCCGGCGCTTTCCGGCCCTCTGTGAGAATGTACGGTTTATGGCTCCTTCATTGACTTTGAAGAATGTCCCTTTATTCACAATGTTATTTCCTTTAATCACTGTGAGGTTGCAGGAAATCTTCTTGGAAAATTGTTTCAGATTGGCTGGAATCACTGTACTGTTGCAGGGATGGAAAACTCACTTGAACTTGTTTTTATTTTACCCTAAAAAGTCACTGTCCCCAGAAGGTTCAGATGAATTTGGATAAACATGTGAGTTCCGAGGATTTAGTTGCTGTTGAGCAGGTTTTTTCCCCCCTTCTTTTTTTTTTTTTTTTTTTTCTCAACTGAACCTCTGTGTCTTTACAAGTTCCTGAGCTTTACTCAAGACCAGGGGTGCAGAACTGAAGGAAAAATGGGACGTTGGCATAAACAGATTGAAGACAGGCAAATACATCATTAAGGGACACAACATGGAAGTAGAGATAATGAACCAGTAAGTGACAGCTTTGGCCATCAGCTAAGAGCCGAACAAACTGAATTTTCTTTTACTTGAGGACATCTATGTTGGCTGACATAGGAGAAACAGAAGATATGCTAAATCTTTACTTTTGCAGGACTTTAGTCCTGTTTCCACATTAAATTCTTGTGAGCAATGGAGAGAAATATGGTCTAGGTGAATGTGTGGCTACATGAGAACACAGCTGACTGGAAAACTGTATTGAAAAGGCAGTTACCAGTTCTCAACCTTCAGACAGGGTCTGGTCTGGGTCTAGGCTAGTCAGTGCTTTCATCAGTGATTTTTACCTGCAGCATCAGTCTGGTAGGGCCTGCAAGAGTGCTCTTCTGAGAAACTGGAGAAATCTGAAATAAAACTGTCAATAAGAACAAATATAAGGCTTTTTTATGACTTGAGAAAAATCAACGTCTCAAGCTGGGGAATGAGTAAGGTTGCACTTTGGGAAAGTAGCCGGAGGTGACAGTGGTCCCACAGGGAGCATGAGCCAGCAGCATCCCGAGTGAGAAGAGCGAAATCAGGCTGTGATGTACAAACAAGGTGTTTGTAAGACACCTGATGTGGTCCTGTTGCACTTAGAAAGTGTTAGCCAGAGCGGTGAATCCCACTTGGGGCTCAGCATTTCAAGTTGCGGTTCTTGGAGAAAGCCTGGGGAAGAACAAGATCAGAAAATCAGAAAACATGACATACTGGAGAAGGCTGAAGGACCAGGGTAGCTTAGTATCAAGACTAAAAGACTGCAGGGAAATAAGATAAAAGTCTTTAAATGCATAAAGCCCTGCTACAAAGCACGAGATAATGGGCTTTTCCTTGTTTTCAGGGTGGGTAGAAGCAGAAGCCATAGGCTCACCCTGCAATGACTGCAGTAAAAGAGATTAAAACTTGTTTTTCCTGGGAGCCATCTTCACCACTAGAGGCTTCTTTTAGGAGTTTAGACAAAAACTCCACCAGGAAGGGTTTGCCTCATTTGGGCGTAGGCAGACAGGCTAGGTGACCTTTCAAGGGCCTTCCAGGCTTATTTTTTATAATTCTGTGAATATGGATACTAAAAAGAGAGAAGATCATTTTCCCTCTAGACAGTCTATTTGTGACTGGTCCTTGCCAGGTGTGTTTTATTTCAGCTGTGAATGTCGTCCAGGTTTCCATCATCTCCATCAGCTTTTTTTGTTATTCACTCCTAAGCATTTTTTTTCCCATGTGATTTTTTGCCCATTTCTGTGCATCACTGTGGTCCTACTTTTCCTGGAATAGTCACATGCCTTGTGTGGTCCCCCACAAGCCCTACATGGAGACACCTTCTCTTCCCCACTCAATGGACTAAAATGCCTATACTTGGGATCCAGTAGCATCCTGGAGCAGACCCCATCTTGCTCATGAACTTGCCTGGTGGCAGACTCCTGGTGTTGTAAGCTCATGTCTTGCTCATGGTTTCACTCCCATCGCAAGGCCCCTGCGGGTCATCCGTGGGCTGGGTGGTTTTGTCTCTCTAAAACAGGACTAGCAACTGTTGTTCCCCTCCATATGTGGGTTTGCAGATGTCAACTGTTCAGTGTTTACACTGGGTTGTGTGATGGGAACTTTTCTATGTGTATTATTAACACGGTGTATTTTTACTCACGATGTTTAAGATCACAGTTAGTCATTAGATCACCTATGCTGATCTCCTCAACTGCCTTGTCTTGTTACTCTTTCTGGATCCAAATAACTTGGTGTTTTGCTAATGCACAACAGCATTTGGTCTGGAGGAGCGAGGGAGTTCATGGTTTGGTCTTACTTAATCACTGATGGTTAATCCACTGGCTAATCAGCATGGCTCAGAAAATGTATGTCGTATTTCTCATGCAGGTTTGTCTAGCTTTTAATTTCCAGCCATTGATTCTTGTTCTGCCTTTTTTGGCTGGAATAAAAACACTTTAGCACACGATATTTTCTTACTGTGAGAGTACTTGTGCATAGCAGTCAAATTTCTTAAGCTTTTTTAAGAAGAAAACAGGTTGAGCTTGATTCTGTCACTGTGGGGTGCGTTCCCCTGCACTTGTGTCTTTTCTGTGGCTGTTTTCTGCACCCTCTCTCATTTCACAGAATAATTTTGGCCTCAGGAACTCTGGCGGTACAGCCCACTGGTCGGGCCTCGATCCATAGAATTTTAGAAATGTCTGAAGATGCAGATCCCACAGCCTCCCTGCATCCCTGTGCCAGTGCTCAGTTTTCAACCCACCTTATATCCCCCCTGATTCCAGCCCACGCCTCTCCAGTCTGACTGCAAGGATGCTGTGGGATACCGTGAAAATGGGGGGAGAATCACATTTAGACCTCTCCCTTCATCTGCATCTTTTTAAAATCAGGCGTCAGGCTACTCGGAGTATCTCAGAGCTGGCATCTCATCCCCTGCTGCCTAAGACACTGCCTCTTAACTCCCGTTTGCTGTGCTTCCTGCACTGATGCACAGGACAGCATTTGCTGTGTAGTTCTAGCATCAAGCTGACATCCAGCTGCTCACCCCTGGGACCACAAATCAACCCTGCTCAGCACCAGAACCCTACCTTAGCCCCTGCCACCCAGAGGAATAGGCCACTTTCTTTGCTGACACAACCAACTTGGTATTCGGCTCAGTCAAAACCCATGAGCAGGTGACTCCATCCCCTCTATCACATGTTAGCCTGCAGCTGAGGTTGGCAGCAGTGAGTTGGTGCTGAGTCTCAGCTTGCCTGTGCCTGTGCTGGGTACCCAGAGTCCAGCTCTGACCTTTTTTGACACCATTTCAGCAACATCTCTCTGTTGAGAAAGACTTCTGGAGACCAGTCGAGATGTAGGTAATAGGTGGGCAATTAACATTAATTAGAACAAATACTTAACTAGAATATTAAGTGCCTTGTGGATACCCAAGGGTCTGATACCCACAGCCTCATTGCTCCCTGTTTCTCTGAAGCCATTGCTTTTGGTCCTACAGGCAGTCTGAGTCCCTGCTTGAGTCTTACATTCAAACCTCTTTGTTTCCCATTTTCAAGCAAGATTTCCTCAGAAGATCCTATGAAGACAGCTATGGCCTAATAATATCTTCACCATATATGGTGCATTTCACCCTCGGCTTGTGAGCGTGCGTTACCCTGCATGCTGCATGCAGCCAGCTGCTCCCCAGCAAGCGCGTGTTATCCAGCCCAGCACGGCTGCACGTTGCGGAGATCCAAGACTCAGGTACAAAACCAAGTACATTTTGGCCAGGCCCTTGCTTTTCCTTCCATGCAATGTCAATGCTGGACGGGTTTGGCCTGTGCGGTGCAGATGACTGCTAACGCTTACGTGTGCTTTTATAGCGTAGCATTTCAAAGGGCTGGTTGCAAGGAGGTGCGTGCACATTTCCTGTATGTCTGGCCAAAAATCCGAAACTTGAGAGCACCGGGGAACCCTCCAGTTTTGCAGAACAGGCCATTTTGATGTTCACAAAAGACAAAGCGTTGCCAAAACCTGGGAACGGCGTGGAATGTGCCAGCTTTATCTTCCTGCTTCTGGCTTCACTCAGTTTTATTTTTTACTCTGCCCCTCCATGACCATCCAGCTGGCTTGTTCCCACACTGTGTGGGTCTCAGCTCTGTGAGGAACAGTGGTGGGATGTGACCCAGCTGGGATGGGGGCTCAGGTTTAGTCTTACTCTCTGCCAGCGACTCAGAGGTGGCCGAGGCCTGAGTGACCGTGTGGCATGTGCCAGGCTGGAGGAGTGCAGGTGTCTGGCTCTGGAAGGCAGGTATGTTTGTCCCCAGGTGCCAGCTGTGCCATTGGGGGCATCTTTTTGTGCAGGTCATCCCCGCCAAACCTGCCCAGACATGCCAGGGGCTCTCTAATGGCCAGGTGGGAGGACAGACCTGCTGCTCCCAGGTCTCCTCTCATGACATCTGCCAAGTCCCCTTCCTGCACTAATCTTGTACTTCTATCCAAAACAATTATGGAGGGCTTGTTGTTTTTGGCACAGTCCTTTATTTACAAATCCCATCCTGCTTATAGCTCATGGTTTCATTATCCTCTAGATGTTTACAGAGCTCCTTTTCTTAATATTTGTGCCATTATTTTACTAGGGACCCGGGTGAGGTTTTCCAGACAGTAATTGTCTGTCTCATCCTCTCCCCCACCAGCTCTTTCTGCAGAAGTGCACATCTCCCTGCTGTCCCTGCCTGCCTGGGGCACCCGGTGGGACAGGGACAAGCGGGATGGTGGGCAGTAGCAGAGGGTTGCCCTGCTCCGAGGATGTGGGGAGGGATGTGCAGGGGTAGCAGTTGCCCCACTGTGCCCCACTGCCCGCACCATGTGTGCACCCTGCAGCCCCTTGTTGCTGCACCTGGGTCACTGATGTCCTCCTGAAGCTTCGTGGTCTGGATGGGCACCTCATGTCCCCCTTTTGCCCACACCCATGGACTCCCTGCTCCCAGGCTTAGAACATGGGTGTGCATCCATGGCTGGGGAACTAGCCCTCAGCGGGCTTTTGGCTGGCTGGGGACCGCATCCTGCGAAGGCAGACGGTGGCAAACCCGGTGCTGGGATTCTGGGGTCATTAGCATGGTGCAGACGTGGGTCGGCGGCTTATGCTGTGCATTGCTCTGATGCTGGTCCCTGCCCCTGGGCTGTCTGTCACAGGGGCTTGTTTAACCTTCTTTGCCACAATATCTCGCAGTCTTTAATCTGTTTATCCTTGTAACCCTGCTATGAGGTAAAGGATAGTTATCCTCATTTCAGAGGTAGGGAACCAAAGGGATTCTTTTCAAATGTAGATCAGTGTTTAATGATGCAGAGATAAAGATTTTAAAAACATGCCCGAGACAACAGGCATTCGGTTTGTAGCTGATCTGGGTGCTTCTGCAAATCCCATTAAGCGCCTTTGCCTTTTTCAGCTGGTGTTGTTCTGGGGCAGGGACCTGCAGAGGTGCCAGGTGGGCTCCAAACTCCCAGCCCATGAGCTGGGCACGGGCTGGGCACAGGGAGACAGAGCTGGCCCCACGCCTGCTGCTCATTTCTCTGGGTGCACTGGAAGTGTGTGGTGCCACAGCAGCCACTGCTCAAAGCAGGTATTGAAACCTGAATTACAGGAGTGCCTAAGATCTTCAGCTGCATTTAGGGATGAAATTTAAAGTCTGTTTGTGCTTCAAGTATGTGCATAAAAGTGTAAGGTAGGGAACATGAAGGGGTGCTTGCACAGTATCCCTCTGGCCGTGCAAAGCAGGCAGCGCCAAGCCCGCTGCACCGCTAAGCAAGGCGTGAGCAATAACAGCGGGCTCTCCTTGCTGTCACTGCCTGGGCAATTGACATCTACAGTAGATCTGGTTAAAAACCCCAAGCTGTGGTTTCTGCACAGCGATCCTGGCAGAGGTGTAGCCGGCTGCTGCGCAGGCCCTGCCCGGCGGCTGGCCGGCAGGGTTTAGTGCAGGTCTCCCTGCTGCTCCTGGGCAATTGTTGCTGTGCTTGTGGGAATGAGGCGGCTTGGGCTGAGCGGAGGTCAGTGCCTTTGTCTTGCTGCGGGGAGTTTATCTCTGCGGATCTTGCCTGCTTTCCTGGGTCAGGCCTCACCTCCGCTGTTATCAGCAAACGCAGGAACAGCACGGTCCAGAGCCAGGCTGCATAGGAACCTCTCGACCCCCTTGCAGGGGGAGGCAGCGCCCTCACATCCCTCCCACGTTAATGGGTACCGGCCAGGCCCGAGCCTGAGGGCTGGGGATGGAACAGTCATGGCCCTGTGGTTGCCGTTCCCCCAGTGTCACTTTGGCAGTGCTGTTCTCGTGCACTCCGGCAGCACGGATTGCAGGCAGTGGGCACAGTGGGGTGCCAGAAACAGCCCCATGCTCGCTGCATGGCCATGCATTTTGCAGAGGCAGCTGCAGTCAGTGGCAAAGGAGGAGGCAGCAGAGCCATCAGGGCCCTCCCCTGTTTCACCTCCTATTGGATCCTCCACCCCAAATACAGAGGCAACAGATCCCCACTGGCAGCACTGATTTCCCCCTTCTTCACTGAGCTGCCCCATCCCAGCACACCCTCCTCTTCCCAGCAGCTCCGGCTGGACCCCTCCAGCTGTCTCCACAAACCCAAACCATTAGCATTTCCTGTTCAAACATTTCCAATAAATAAATAGAGACATCATGCCACAAGCCCACAAGTGACCCAGAGGCGGGTCCAAGGCCAGGATGGACACGACCACCCAGCGCCCGACCCCCTGGCTGGGCGCCAAACCTGCCTTTGTTTGAATTCCCGGGTGAGTAAGCGCTCGGCTGACGCCAGCCAAAATGCTGTAAGAAATTATTTTTTATATTAAATAAATTGTTTTCAGTAAATCTGCTCCTGCACCAAGGTCCAAAAGCTACCCGCAGCACCAGGCTCCCTGCAAGGGAGCTGAAGTCCTTTTCCTGGCCTCATCTCGGCCATGCAGGGGCACATGTCCTCCCTGGAGGGGTCCAGCTGGGACCTGCTGAGCTACAGATGCCTCCATCCCGCTGGCCCTGTGGGTGCAGCTGGTCTCTCACAGTTGCCTGGCAGCCTGGGCACGCTGTGGCGGAGCAGCTCCCCGTGACACGTCGGGTGTCTCTTTCCCAAGGCAGGAGCCCGGCTCGCTGGTGGGGCACAGTGACTTGGGCAGGGGGATCGCTGCCTCTGTGGCACCCCAGGCCCTGGGGGTGGCAGCTATCTCCCCATATCAGGCCTCCCCAAAACAGCTTCCTTGGCTATGCAGGAGTCCATGCCTTGATATAGCAGTGCCTATCCTGCTCCAGGGCTAGGGATGCTCAGGGACCAACAACTCCAGCCTTTTCTCCATTGGTCCCCTGCAACCTCGGGAAACTATCTTTAATGCACCGGGGTACCATGCATCAGCGCCTGGGCAGGTCATAGTCCTTGGGCCAGTCTTCTGACATCTGCCAGCAGGTGCTGATGCAAAAGGAAAAATGAGGAGAAAGCATGTCTCTGAAACATGGTTTCCCAGCCCCAGTGGTTCATCCTGTGGTGAGCACTGGGACCCTCCCATCACTTTCCCCTTTCAGGGCCAGCACTCCTCTGGGGTGGCGGTGTGCCTCCTGGGTGCCGGGGGAAGGAGTGGATGCAGAGGAGGTGAGCATGGCCACGGGGCAGGTCCTGGGTGGTCCATGGGCTGGGCTGGGACTCCAGTAGCACCAGGACTAATGTGAAAAATGGTTTTAGATAGAGAAATGGTGAATGTCTGGCTGTGCCCAGGCAGCAGTGATGGCAGGAGAAGTTTGAGCCTGACTGGGTCGGTGGATAATCTCTCCTTCTTGGGTGTTCATGGGCTTTGTCCTCACTGCTCTGGGTTTCCCTCTGGCTTTTGGCTGGAAGCAAGTAAGATGGATTTGGAGCTAACCAAGCTCTGTCATGGTGACAGTTAGGAAAAATACCAGGAATATAGCTTCCACTAATTTTCATATTTTTTTTAAATTATGTTTTGCTGAAGCTAAAACTTCCTGCAGAAGCATGGTGTTGAAAGGCAAAATTTTGCTGTTGAAATTTTCTGAAACATTTAAAGAGGTTGACGTGCTCTTTGAAAGAGAAGATGTAGATGTCCTGCTCCAGAAGTCTTCATTCAGTGGGGTGTTATGTTCTGGCACTGTAACACTTCAGAAACTGAAATGCAGTGAAACCACATTCTAAATAATTTGTTTTATGGGGAAACAATGAAGTCTTTTCTGATTTGGAATTATTTCATTTCTTCAGAGCTTCTGCCTTGCCCAAGGGAAACTCCTATTGCTCCCACCTACAGCAGGTGAGAGAGGAGGTGGGACAATGTGTCAGGGGGAAGGCAGCTGCCACAGGCACGGTGCCCAAGTGAGCAGCTACTGAGCACCTGCATGTTCACCTGCAGCTCAGCAGAGCGGGAACTGATTTTTTTCTGGTGCTGGTTGGTGAAATCCCTGGCACTCACTGTGGTGGTGGGAGGAGGTGAGTGCTGCAGGGCAGCATGGCCAGGGTCTCAGCCTTGGGGGCTGTGTGTGGGCACTGCCTGTCCCTGGCCACGCTGGGGTCTGAGCCACTGCCAGTGCCCTGGTGCAGCAGGAAGGAAGCAGTGGGGGCCCCTTCCCAGCCCCCCGGTGGTGCCCCTCAGCATGACCTGTCACCCTGGCTGCCACCAAGGCTCAGTGCCATCAGCACTTGCAGGCGCTGACAGGCAGACCCAGCGAGGGGCTGGTAGGGGCCGGAAACTCCTGATCCCTCTTTATCTGCCCCTTGCCCTGCTCTCTCATCTCCCCGTCACGCTTTCTGTCTTGCCTGGTATCTCACACCCCTATTCCTGCACCTCCCCGGCTCCTGGGGGAGGGCTGCCCACCCCTCACAGCACCTGCAACCAGGCACTGGCCCTGCACTCCCCCCTCCCAGCTGCAGTGTGGGGTCCCAGAGCACCCCAGGACCTGCTGGGCTCACTGCCTGCAAGGAGCATCAGCCCTGAGCAAGAGGAGGCATCTCAGGTGCCCCCATCCTGTGTCTGCACATTGAGCATCAGCCACAGCAGCTGGCAGGTGCCTGGGATGGGGCTCTGCAGCTGCGATGTGTTGCAGGTTGGAGTAAGCGGAAAGGATCAGGCCCAGCTCAGAAACATCACGTGCACTGAGGAGGTCAGTGAGGCTCGCTGCTGTCTTCCCCAAATGTGCCAGCTGCTCCCAGGCCAGGGTCCAATTGGTACCAGCTCAAAACCAAGCATGAACCTTTCACTTGGCTCTCCTGGCATCCCTGATCCCCAGCGCCCCATTGCAAACCCACTGCCCCGGCTGGGCAGGGTGGCGGTGGGAGGGTCAGGATCCACAGTTAATGTAGCTGCTCCTAAACGCACTGCCAGAGATCAGCTAATCTGATAATTACAGCAACAAAAGCCATTTAGACAAACCATGACCTGACCCTGGGAGCTTGGAATGAAAACATTTTACTCTCCTCTGTCTGGATCCTGCACAGAGAAAACATCTGTATTCAGAGGATGGCTGGGAAAACAGCCCCGGCGCAGCACTTGCTGGGAATGGCCACAGCTCTGCTCTCTGTCTGCACGTTGCCTGCGCTGCCTTTCAACCCGAAATGGGCAGCACCTCGGGGCAGGGTTTGCTGTGATGCCAGGGTCAAGAGTGCCCCAGCACTGTGCAGGGCTTTTTGGAGAGGAAGACGATGAGACAGAAGCTGGAGTGTTACGAGGTTGCACCTCACAAGGGGGAGCGAAGTGGACAGGGTTAGCAGAGCCCGTCTGTACCCTCCCAGGAAGGTTTTTTTTCCAGGTCCACACAGGGCTTGACGGCACAGGGAGGGCAGCACCTGGTCCCCAACAGTCCCTGCATCCTTGTGGTGGCCTGCAGGAGCCTGACTGGCTGCCAAGCCTCTCGCCTCTGGCTCCCAGGAGGGGCTGAGTGCGGGGGGCCGTGCCTGAGTGCGGCGCGGTAGTGTGCGCCCGGGGGGATCCTTTGCTCCAGGTAAGGTGTGCAGACCTTCCCATTGAGTGGCAGGTCATTGCTGGCTGTCAGTCAGAGACAGGAGATGAAGGGAGGGTTGCTGCAGGGCCAGCTCCCATGTTTCTCCTGCTTTTACATACATTTTAGTGGCACCCTTTGTGTAGGCTGGGGAGATGAAAGCTTAGGGCCAGAGGGATCTTGTTAACACACAGCCACCCAGCTCAGGGGCCTGGCGGCCTGCTGCTTTGTGCCTGTCTCATTCCTGCATCTGTTCCCAGCAGAGCCTCGCTCTGTGCTGCCAAGAGCATGGGACACTGGCTGGGCCGGGGGCAGCCAGGCACACCAGCAGGTAACTCCTGCTGGGTCAGAGACCCTGGCCTTGCAGGCACGGGCAGCAGCACAGACGGTCTCCACTGGAGTGGCAGCGCTGAGCTCAGACTGCCCAAGAACCCCCAAGGAAGGCGAGCAAGATGGTGGTGATTTGGAGAAACTGCTTTTAATTTTTCCTACAACTGGCAATGCTCAGCCTGCTCTGGCGGTCCCAAGCAGCAACTTGGTGCAGCCAGCTTGGCTGTCAGCACCCTTGCGCCTTTGTGACTTCCCTGTTCTGCACTGGGAAAGGGCTTGGCCATGTCCCCAAACATCCCAGTGCTTTTGGAGAGTGGTAGAAACCAGTAAGTGCAGTGAGAGCCTGCTAGTCTGGGGACTCCCCAGCACTTCTGTCTGCTCCAGAAATAGGATGTTCTAAGCAGCCTTGGTCGGCTTTTCCCACTGCAACATCCCACTTGCTCAGA
Source organism: Athene cunicularia (assembly GCF_003259725.1). Taxonomy (NCBI): domain Eukaryota; kingdom Metazoa; phylum Chordata; class Aves; order Strigiformes; family Strigidae; genus Athene; species Athene cunicularia. Next base: position 10,692,783 of record NW_020799105.1, read on the forward strand.
GCTTTACTCCTCATGAGCAGGAAACACAACTCACCCTGCAGTGAGCTACCCCCATTTACTTCTGATGCCTTGTTCTCATCAGCTGCTTTCCTGCTCAGCACTGTAGCATCTCTCATTTAGACCATCAAGAAACCCAAGCATTCTTCATCTGGTTGGGGTTAGAGTTAAGCTTAGGGTTAGAGTTAAGGGTAGGATTTGGAAATGCCCTCACAGCACCCTGACAAGGTCACACATTTGCAGGGGGGCTCACAGCTATTGTAGAGTGCAGAACTGAAGCCCTTTCTGGGTTTCCACTTGGCCTTTTCTCAAGGTCTGATAGAGGTTTTGTCTGAGTTGGGGTAAAAACCACACCAGGGCCAAGGCTTTGCTCTAGCGCTACTGTCTTTCTCCTCTGCCTTTCCCATTATGCTGTTTTCTCCAAAGGCAGAAGCATTGGCATGCTGCTGTGCCGCCGGGCAGCTCTGCCTCTTCCCCGCTCTCATGCTAAGCAGAAAGTGCACTGGGCAGTTCTTCCAGGTGCTGCCCGGAGCTGGGGGAGGCGAGGGCTGTGCCCCCGGGCTCCCTCTCAGGCAGCCGGGCTGTGGAGCCACCTTCGGCATGGGAGGGGGGCGAGGAGCCAAACTGGTTTTCAGAGGGATCTTGGCTGGGTTAACAAAGGGAGTGTACGACCCAAGGTTGTCTGCAAAAGCATTTGGGGACAGCAGGGCCCTTCCCGTCCCGTATCCCCGCTTTTTATGTCACAAGGGGTGGGGGGTGTCGCGCTGGCGGGGCTGTTGTTCGCGACGTCCTTCTCGTTTCCCCCGAAGCCTTTCCCAGATGCTGCAGGATTGCGGGCGGATTCCCACAAACTTCAAAAGCCGCTTGAGACAGGCAGCGGGGCTCCTAACGGGGCCGGCCCCGCACCGGGCGGCAGCTAGCCCCGTCCCCGGGGAGGC
>NW_020799105.1:10693767-10697671 GCF_003259725.1 Athene cunicularia
CTGCCGGCTGGCCTCGCGTGTCGGTGCCCCGGGCAGGCCCCGCCGGGCGCCGGGAAGCCCAGCGTCTTCCCGGGTGTGGAGGGGACAGCTCTCCCTCTTCTCGCAGCCTACCGCACGGACGAGGGGAAGCCATGGGTCCTGCCGGTGGTGAAGAAGGTGGAGCAGATGATCGCCAATGACCACAGCCTGAACCACGAGTACCTGCCCATCCTCGGTCTGCCCGAGTTCCGGGCCAACGCCTCCCGGATTGCCCTGGGTGACGACAGCCCCGCCATCAAGGAGAACCGGGTAGGTGGTGGACAGGGAATGAGACTGCTCCTTGCTCAGGAAGCTGCTGGGAACCCCGGGGTGTCTCGGTAGCAGACTGAGCAGAAGAGCATAAATGTGCGGAGTGACTGCGTTCTGGCAGGATTTGGGGATTTCTCTGACATGGTCTTTATTGGTTGTAGGTTACTTGATGAATCCGTGTACTTGAAGCTGATTGAGCAAGTAGTCATAGTTTTTGGGAAAGGCCAAATGTGGGCTGTGACAGGAATTGGTTTTTTCCCTCATTATTTTAAAGGCTGCCCCATGGGAACTGAAGTCAGATCATGGACCACCTTTCCTGAAATAAGCTACTGGCGGGGGAACCTGCTCTGTGCCAAAAAGCAACAGGAATAAACTGGAGTTTATTTATAACTGTAGAAGGCATCAGGACAGGCCTGAGCACCAAAGGAAGCTGAAGACTACTGGAAGGGGATAGTGCCTTGGCTGGGGTGACGCCAGGGAACACGTCTGGGATCCTGTGTTGCTCTCCCAAATGCCACTGTTTGCACCGACTGACCTGGGTGGACCCTGCTGGCAACTCTCTCTGTTGCAGATCGGAAGCGTTCAGTCCTTGGGTGGCACGGGTGCTCTGCGTATTGGCGCAGAGTTTCTGAGGCGGTGGTACAATGGAAACAACAACACAACGACCCCGGTCTATGTCTCTGCTCCATCCTGGGGTGAGTGCTGCCATCAGTGCTGCCACCTCCTCACAGGGAGCCCTGTGGGTCAGCAGGGGAGGGAGGAATGGCAGGAGCCTGAGCAGTGAGAAGGGGCCTTCCCCTTGTGAGTAAAGGGAGAGTAAGTATCTCCATTGTGTTTTGGTGATATTTAGGAAGATACTGGGACTGGAGAAGGTGGCTTGCTGGAGGTGGAGCCTCCTTTTCTGAAAAGTGATTTCTTTCTTCAGAGAACCACAATTCTGTGTTTATGGATGCTGGCTTTAAAGATATTAGAACCTACCACTACTGGGATGCTGCAAAGAGGGGTCTGGATCTCCAGGGGCTGCTGGGTGACATGGAGGTTAGTAAAACTGGCATAGGACAGACTGAGCTTGGTGCTGTGCTCTCAGCACTTGCCTGGGCTATTGCGTGCTCTGCCTGGAATTGGATCTCTGTGAAAGAGACTGCTGGTGCCCAGAGCAGTTTGGGGCCTCTCCCTCTGCTATGGGTGCCCAGTCTCATTCATGTGTGTGACCAAGACCTGCTCTCACTCTCTCTTCAGAAAGCCCCAGAGTTCTCCATTTTCATCCTCCATGCCTGTGCGCACAACCCGACAGGCACAGACCCTACTCCAGAGCAGTGGAAGCAGATTGCTGCTGTTATGAAGGTATGGGCTGCTGCTGGGGCTAAAGCAGTGCTGAGGGAACAGATAGCTCTTGAGCTAGCCAGAGCACTTGTATCCAAAATAGGCTGTAGGGAATTGCATGAGATGTGGCAGGAATTGGAAGAGTCCTGCAGGGCAGGTGTTGAAGAGAGAGGCTGACAGGATGCTGGTTGTCTGCTCAGAAAATAGAATTATCTTAGTTCTGCTCATGCCTCCAAGTTTTTGATTTCAGTAGGGCTTAGGGATATGGTGTAGTTGAGAATGGTCAGTGTTAGGTTAATGGTTGGACTAGATGACCTTCAAGATCTTTTCCAACCTGGATGATTCTGCGATTCTGTGAATTTTCTAACTCTGTGGCATGGACTGCAGTGAGGTTTCTTGGGCTGGAAAGATTTTCCACAGGCACCCGCTTTTCACAGGTGCTGGATAGCAGGTGGTGCATCTCTTGTGCCTGCATCCTCAAATGCAGTTTTCTCCTGCGTTTGACCTTTTATTGACCACTTTAGTCTTCCTATTCTTTTATCCCAGTAGAAAAAAAATGTCCCAGTCTGGTATTGCTGGACCACGTTTCTTTTGTATTCGTCTGGAAGCTCGATGGTCATTTTTTTCCCTCCTGTGGGGACAGTGGGGGGTAAAGTGAAGGCTGTGGGGAAGGGATTTCCCTCTAACACTGTTCCTCCTTGCAGCGCCGGTTCCTGTTTCCGTTCTTCGACTCGGCGTACCAAGGTTTTGCCTCTGGCAGCCTGGACAAGGATGCCTGGGCTGTGCGATACTTTGTCTCCGAGGGCTTTGAGCTCTTCTGTGCACAGTCGTTTTCCAAGAACTTTGGGCTCTACAGTGAGTGTCTGGCAGTAAGCTGGCCCAGTAGCATCATACCTAGACAGATGGGGCTGGCATGCTGGGGGTAGGGAGAGCTCTGCTTTGCCATGAAATGTGGGGCCAATGGCTCACGTCTCTTGGCTCGTCCACAGATGAACGTGTGGGGAACCTGACTGTGGTGGGGAAGGATGCAGACAACGTGCAGCGTGTGCTTTCCCAGATGGAGAAGATTGTGCGCACCACTTGGTCCAACCCTCCCTCCCAGGGAGCGCGGATTGTGGCAACTACACTTTCTTCCCCACAGCTCTTTGCTGAGTGGTACGTGTTGCCAGGGCTGGTGGGAGAGGGAAAGGGGGGAAGCTGTCTCCCTGAGTGCCAGGCTTGGCCAGATGGCTCCAAACCAGACAGGTGCCTGTCCCCACGCTCTGCTTCCTGCCTGCTGCAGGAAGGACAATGTGAAGACGATGGCAGATCGGGTCTTGCTGATGCGGTCAGAGCTCCGGTCTCGACTGGAGTCCCTTGGGACCCCAGGCACCTGGAACCACATCACAGAGCAGATCGGCATGTTTAGCTTCACAGGGTTGAACCGTAAGTACTCAGTGGCCTGGTGAAGGGAGGATTGGGTGAGGACAGTTTTGCTGGGGGTGAACTGGGCTGAAGCGGTCTAGGCAGGAATCTCTTGGGAACGTTGCTGAAGTCCTGGGATCACTGCCTCTGTGGCTTGGCAGGGATGAAGCATCAGACAGCATTTTAGTGGCCAGTGCTTGAAGTTTTCTGCTGGTTATGAAAGATTCAAGCAGCCACAACTGATTCTTTGGGCTTTTCTGAGCTGTGGGGTCACTACTCTGACCTGATATCCAATTGTTTCCCCAGCTAAGCAGGTGGAGTACATGATCAAGGAAAAACACATCTACCTGATGGCTAGTGGGCGCATCAACATGTGTGGCCTGACTACCAAGAACCTGGACTATGTGGCCAAGTCCATCCATGAAGCTGTCACAAAAATCCAATGAAGCCCATGAACAACCAAACTTAACATGAAGTCACCAAAGCCGTAGTGTGTAGTATGTGTCTTTCTGCTCATGGCTTGCCTTGTTCCACACCTCTTGGGGTTTAATAAAGATGGGAATGGTAGCTCAGTCAGGGATAATCATCTTTTGACCTTTTTGAAGTACCCCTTGCACTATGGTAAGCCAGTGCCCCCAAGAGGGTGGGGACAGCATGAGTCACCTTGTCTCTTATTTGACTGACAGCAGCCTGGTCTTCAGGCTCTTAATGCTGCATCTTTATCACATCCAAATCAACTCGTGTAAATGATCAGTTTGATCGAGGCCAGTGCAATGTGCTGTGGGATAACTGCCCAATCAGCTGGGATCTCGTACAGCTTGTCAACTGATATCACTCAGTAGTATTTTGGGGAGGGACGAAGCTGTTGCTGGCTTCCCCCCCCCCCCCC
>NW_020799105.1:10697740-10718702 GCF_003259725.1 Athene cunicularia
CCCGAGTTCTGAGCCTTATGCGAGCAAACATTTGTAATTGTGATAATTGCTTCTTTGTGTTGCTGACAGAAAATTAAACTTCCATCTCAACACTACCCCTGCCTTCTGTGATGTCATGCCTTCAGGCTGTAATAACCTCTTCCCAGGCTGAGGTTAAACCTCAGCATCCTGGTTTGTCCAATGGGGCTTATCAAGGCTCTCCCTTTCTCCCTTGTGGTGTGTTGCATCTCTGATGATCATGGTTGCAAGTAATGGGGCACAGTCCTACTGGGAGAGTGTATTTGAGAGCTCCCTCTGACTCTACATGAAGCTGAGCAGTTCTTCCCATGTCTGTCTTGTGTTCTTTCTGCCTCCCTGCCCTGTACTGTCCCGCTTGTCCTGCCGGGCTGTATGTACTTGCTTTCTGGATGGTTGTGTGTTACTCAGCCATCTGGCCATCTCTCCCCGGCCCAGAGCTCCTGGCCTGCCACTAGCATGTCAAAAACCAGATCTTTCCTGTTTTTCCTTCTCAGCAGGCCCCTGGTGAACCACCACCTTCTCCCCCTGGCTTCAGCCTGTGTTTCTGGCACTGAAAAAGGTCTGGGACCATCTGCTGCTGCTCTCTGCAGTCCCTGTTTGCAGATCTATTTGTCAGCTGTTACCACCACCTTGACAGAGCAGCCTCATGCCAAGATCTTGGTGAAGAAAGGGGAACATTCCTTTTCCTCGGGTCAGTTAGTGATAGTCACTGTTCCCCTGATGGATTTTGCTTGTGCTGTGTCTTAGACAGTAAAGGTGAAAATGGTGCCTTGTTCCCTTGCTGTGTTTGCCAAGAGATAGTGCGTGGGGTCTGTTTGTCCTTTTCAGATTAGTGTTCTTGTCACAGAAGAGTGAGCCAGAGGCAGCTTTTCCTCTGTGCAGGTAGAGAGCTTTTTCTCCATGGTGTCCATCCACAGCTGGGATGATGGGGTGGTGGTTAAAGGCTGACTTCTAGGGGTGATCTCAGGAGATGGACTTGTAAGAACCAACTCTGCTTCTGTTATTTCTGACCTCTGCATATGCTTCTGTCCTTACAGAACTCTAAGTGTGGAGCCTGGCCCACCTCATATGATCTGTACCAGTGCTTTGCTAGCCTTACCAGCCTTGTTTTCACTAATGAGTGACCTAAATTTCTTTCTGCAGTGTAGGCTCATTACCCATGATCCCATTTGCCATGGCAACAGAGAACAGATTATTCCTTTCCTCTTTGCAACAGGTTTTTATGTATTTGAAAACTTCCTCTCTCCCCTTCGCATCCTTCACCAGTTAAGATTAAGCGACCTTGTTTCCTTCAGCCTTTGGGGTAGGTTGTTTTCCAGCCCTTGCTTTCCTCTGGCCTCCTTTCAATTGCTGTGTGTTTCCTTGGGCAGTGCCCAGACAGGGAATGCAGTTACTCCAACTGAAGTTTTATCAGCATTGGTGGACTATGAGATTTCTGTCGTCGTGTCAGGCTGTACTCCAGCATATGTATCCCACTATTGTGTTTACAATGGTATGATATTGACTCCTGTTCTTCCTTGTCTGCACGGCCATGGTGTAACTGTACTGCTGAGGGTTTTCCTCTCAGCAAGAGTGACAGAGCCCAGGTTTACAGGGAGAAATTGGGAAGCACTTGCTGACCTGGTCCTCTACATGCTCCCTTTGGTGATGCTGAGTCCTGTTACTCCAGCCACCTCTGGCTGCAGGTATGAGGGCAGCCTAACATGGTGGGAGAGGTGAGCATGCCTTTCCCTACACCCATTGACACAGACAGGGCATCGCTCAGGGAAAAATCACTTTTAATGTTAATATCCCTGTTGCGTTCAGCCTCTACAAAAACTACTGACTGGTCTCTACCAACCTGAAGGCTCGGCGTGAGCCTCCCTCCCACAGGCAGCCATGTCTGGAGAGGAGGATGGTTCAATGCAGCGTGGAGCAGCCCTCCCCAGGCAGGGGGGCTGCACTTGGCGGTGAGCTGGGCTCCCTGCCCTGTGCCTAGCAGGGGTTTCGGAGCGCCGAGTTTTGTTGATGGTCAGCGTGCGCAAGGTGCTGCAAGTGTGTCACTAGGCACGGCACAAATGTGTGCTGGGGCCCTGAGCGGCATGTGGCACCCCCCAAATAGCACATTCTCCTCATGGTGGAGACTACATCTGTGCAGCACCCAGCACTGAGGGGCTCCAGGCCTTGCTGGGATGGGGATGGTAAGTGATGCTAAGGGCAGTTCTGGGTTGGGCCGCCCCTCCTTGCTCTGCCCGCAGGGACACCATGCCAGATACTTCTCCACTCTTCCTTTATCCACCTCTTCCTTAAGATCAAATGCTACCAGGGAGCAACTGGGCAAGGGCCCTTGGGCTCCAGCTAGTCAGTCCAGGACGCCTGGGTGGTTCAGCCCCACCAGGGGCACATCCTTTCTCGCCAAGGAGTGGGGCTCTGCACAAGTCCTGCAGGGAGGGGCGGCACGAGCGGGCAGGCGGGCGGGCAGGCAGCGGGCAAGTGCAGACCTGCTGCTGTTGAACATGAGCCTCGTGGCAGGAGACCCTCATGCTGCAGATCTGAAAGACACAAGCAGAGCCTGGTGCAGGCGTCCAGGGCTTGCCCTCCCTGACCTGCTGCTCCTCAAGCCTTGCAGCATTTTCCTAGCCAGGCTCAGTGATACTGGTGCAGACACACATTTCTAACTGTGAAAACATGAGTCAGGGTCTCAGTCTGTCTCCAACATCCATTCCTGCCCTAAGGATGGTTGGAGTCTGCTGCTACATCCTTTGATCCTGCTTCAGCCCACAGCAACATATGTACCTGCATGGGCTCCAAACCACATTGTTTGGTTTTGCCACTTGAAACTGAATAGCCTTTATGATATTAAAACTGAGCAACCTCCCATTTGCTGGGGAAGGAATATTGCACAACAGGCAGGTTCCTACCTCCAGTCTGCATGGGCCTCCAGCACTTTGCTCCGGCCACACTGCTGCTCAGGTGATTAACGGGGTGAGATTGGAGCTCTCCTCTGGTGTCTTCTCACCCTCCGGTGCCGGCCGCTGTTTGCGCCCACCTGCAGCAGCAAGGGTGCCTAGGGCTGGGGTGCTGGGGGCCAAGGGTGCTCAGGATGGGGGATGTATAGGGTTGAGCCAGGACCACATGGCTGGCTCTGCCTGAGCTAGCCCTAGGTGCAGTTTTGCCTGCTGCTGGGGAACTGGACTGCTCCCCTGCTCCCTGCCAGCCCCATGCAGGGTGTCCCCAGCATGAGGCTGGGGAGCAGCTGACCCGGGCAGTGGGGTCCTGAGGCAGAGCTCTCCCGTGGGTGCTCCCTCTCTGGGTTAGTCACTCACTGAGGGATCTCAGCAGCCTCCTGCCCATTGTCTCCTCAGAGCTGCTTGGCGATGAGGTGGTCCCAGCCTCTCTGCCCGGGGATTCTGCCTCCAGGACGATGTCACAGCACTCACTGTCTGCAAAAGCCCAGCGTGGCTGCAGCACCCCGGGGCACCACAGCCCTTGCCACCCCCAGGGCTCTCTGTGTGTGTGTGTGTGTGTGTGTGTGTTTGTCCCGGCCAGACTCACTTTGCCGCTTGCTGTTCTCCTCGTTGTCAGCCAGCTCCTCCTGGATGAAGGGGATGCCCTCCATGCGCAGGAATACTGACTCACTGGGACTGTGCTGCCCCTCGGAGTGGCTGCCTGCAGGGACACAGGGCAGGCAGGCATGGTGGCAGGTGCTGTGCCCTGGGGCAGGACGCGGCATGATGCCAGCCACAACAGCAGGTCCCAGTGCCAGGGACCCGCAGGGGACACAAGCACATGGTGATGAGGAATTACATGCCTGCACGGTTGCATTCACGTGCAGGCGCAGAACATCTGCAGGTGTGTGCATGCAAAAGCCCATGTGCCCCAGTCTACATGCAACTGCATCTCAGCGGTGGTGTGCCCGTCATGCCATCAGGTCCCAGCACGGACCCCCCCAGGGGACATGTGGCATTGGCCTGTGGCAGGGAAGGGGTGCTGCTGGGTGACTCACACATAACGCTGTTCCTCTCATTCAGGAGGGTGGTGGGGTCCTCCTTGGGCGTCTGTGGGGTTCCCCGTGTGGTTGAGGCCTTGGTTGAATCCCTGTCGAAGGCCTCCATGTCGGGGGACTGGGGTGAGCTGTCCATGCGGCTGGCCACCAGCGCGTTGTGGTACTGCTGCCGGGTGACCTGACACACAGACATGCACACCCAGCTCAGTAGGCACCAAGTCCCACCAGGACACCCTGGGAACTTGGTGGCAGTAAACCCCCAGGTAGCAGGAGTGGGGGGACTCCCCGGCACCCACTGGGCATCCACCAGGCTCTTGGGACAGAGCAGGTCGAGTGGGTGCCTGAGCAGGGGGTGGCCGGGGTGGGCCAGTCCCTGCCAGCTCAGCAGTACCTTAACAAACTGCACATCACAGAGGATGTGCACGGAGTAGTCGGGCGTGTAGACGTTGTTGCTGCTGCTGTGGAGCTGCGTGGTGCTGCCCCCATAGTCGTTGTGCTCCCGGTTGGGGGACTCAGAGCGGTTGAGCCCGCTACACCGTGACGGTGACCTGTTCACTGCGGGAGGAGACAGCAGAGAGGAAAACGCTCACTCTCGTGCATGGTGCTGCTTGAGCCCCCAGTGCCACACAGGGCCAGGGTGGACCCATCACCTCCGGCAGCTGCTCCCCACACACATCAGGGCTGGCAGGGGCCTAAGGGGACATGCAGTGGGGGTCTTCCTTGGTGCATGCTGGCAGCAGAGGCTCTGAGCCATGCCAGCCCCATGCAAACCAAAGAGACCAGGCAGGCAGGCGTCCGACCTGGCGCTGGCTGCAGAGGTTAGGGCTGCTGCCTGCCACCTGCCTGCCACACCAGCTGACAGCTCTCCTGCTAACACAGGCCTTCTGCATGGCATTCGGCACAAAATCTCCTGGCTGCAGCTGGCAGCCCACGGGGTTTACTTAACCTGCCTCGAAGGCACACTCCTGTCCACCCCAACTCTGACAGAACAGGAGCAGAGGCTGCCATGGCAAGCTGGCCCATCACTCACATTGACTGATGGCCTCTGACACACAGTGTGATGGATTTTGTCTGCTCAGTGATTTATTAGGGAACAAAGGCAGCTTGTTCCTTGCACGGGTGATGTCAACATCTTGCTGACTTTGTTCTGCTGCTAAGACGCCCTTCTATTACCCGGATTGCCAGAAAGCAAGCAAAGCAGAGCAGTGTGCATGCAGGGCTGAAGGTAACCATGGTCAGAAGCACAAAGTAGCAAGAAAACCCAAGCACCAAGTGCAGGAAATTACAGAACTGCACATCAAAGAAAGCCTGAGCCATCCATGGCTCCCCCCGGTCCCCATCCCATTCTTCCTGGGGTTTGCATGTTACTGGGGAGGCTGCAGCAGGGACAGGGCTGCTGCCCCACCTCGGTCACCCATGCTCCTACCAGTGAGGGTCTTCCCAGGGCAGGGCACCATGGGTGCTTCTCTCCTGGTGCTGCTTGGCATGTGGAGCAGAGGGGGCTTGGTGCATCATGCACAGGGAGCTGGAAAGAGCCTGGCACATGCAGATGTCCCTGCCCAAAGCTATGCCCTGTTACCTGGAGAGCCAGCCAGGGAATCCCCTCTGCTGAAAGCGAAGGTTCGGGACACTGAGACAGGCACTGCAGAGAGAGGGAGACGGAAGGATGGAGGGGACAGGGGGAAGGCAAGGGATGGAGGTGAGGGTGAGGAACAGACCAAGACAAAGAATGAGAAAAAGAATCATGTGCCAACAGCCCTGGCTGAGCTACCACCACTGCCTCCAGTAACCCTTCCCAACCACTCTTACACTCTCCTGCTTCTGCTCCGGGGAGGCACTTGCCAGCTCTGGGGACAGGGACACAGACCTGAATGCTGTAAATCAACAGGCTGCTCTGCAACAAGGTAAAAGGAGATGCGGCTGGGGGGACCAGCTCCTGACAGGCCTGTCTGCACAACCACACATCTCCCTAGAGCCATGGTGTGGGCACAAAGCATCTTCCATCAACTGAATGCTGGCATTGTGCTCCAGCCCTTTGCCAGCCGCTGACAGGAGAGGGGACTTTGTGGTCAGCTTGTGCCACCTGTGAGGTTGGTGGAAGCTAGCCCAGGTCACTCTGCTTGGCATCTGGGATGCTTCTGTGTGTGCAGGCAGGTGGCAGAGAAGGAATGTGCTCTGCAACAGCCCCTGCCTCCACAGAGCCCCAGAGGTGCAGGCAGGGGCCAGCATGATGCAAAGCAAAGGCATTCATGCCCGCTGTCTGCAGCTCCCTGCAAGGCCCTGGGTCTCAACAGTCTTGGGGCAATGCCGAGAAGAGCCACTGGAAGCTGCTCCACATGGAAACTGCAAGAAGCCAGGACTCTGTGTCTGGGGATGCCTGACCCATTGCCACAGAGAGGGCAGATCACTGAAAATTCACTTTCCACGTTTTATTTCTACGGGTTACAGCAGCAGTGACAATTTCAAGGGCAGGCATTCCCCCTCCCTGTGACTCGCTGTCTGCAGGGAGCTGCTCTGCTGCCCTCCACAGTGTCCCTGGGCAATGTCACAGGGGTGCAGGGCTCCATGGAGGAACATGGAGAGACCGGCACACAGCCTGAGCGATGCACTCGTTAACACCTCCTGATGCCTCATCTTTGCTCTCACTGCTGGCAGTGCCCACCTCGAAAAAAGCAGCGGGAGATGTGAGCCAGCTGGCTTCCAGCTCCCTCCTCCAGCCATGGCCATGCTTCCCCTAGCTGCCAGCCCTCCTGCCTGAGGCACACTGCCCTCCTGCCAGGCACTGTGCCCGCAGCATTGCTGCAACACTCTAGGAACCATCTGCTGCCTGTGTGATTAATGTTTTCAAATTGCTTCAAAGGTAAAACCCCTAGGAAGGTTTCCCTGCAGGCCCTTCCTGATCTCCCTGCTCTTCCCGCAGTAACTCTTGTTCTGTGTTCTCCCCTGGATTGAAACCTTCTGCAAATAAAAGTCCAAGCAAAGGGACTAGTATGAAGCACTGCCCAGAACAACCTGACCCAGCCAGGAGCAAAGGACAGGTTGATAACCACTAGTGCTCGCTCCCTGCTCTCACTGCCTGACCCGCTGCAGAGCTGGTGATGACGGGTCTCTGCCACCGCACCCCTGCCCCAGCCACCACAGCCAAAGATCACCTGGCAATAAAAGAGTTGCATAACAACAGTTAATTAATAACAAATTTTAAATGCTCAAGGGTTAATGTCTGATTTCTCTGCTGTGACACACTGCTCAAACTCATTTCTGCTGGGCTTTGCTTCAAGGAGGAAGGAGGATGCCAGCCAGACAAGAGAGATACCCTGTGACCTCTGCCTCCCACCATGCCTCCTCGCTGGCCAGGAGTGCAGCACCACACCACATTCCGCGGCAGGCAGGAGTGGCTGGATGGCAGAAAACACCTTGTGACACAGCACCACGCATGAGCGCAGGGAGCACTGGAGCCCTGAGCAGCAGCATCCTGGCAGGTGTCACTGTAGAGAGGTGTGGCCGCACCGACACAGCCCCCACGGTGGCTCATGCCCTGCCTGTCCCATGGCCTGCAGGCAGCACCCGCTGCCTGAGCCCTGGTTGGGGCTCTGGGGACAGTCATCGAGGACATGGGGACATTGGGCCATACAGCAATGTCCTGGGGGAAAATGGATGCTTTCTTTATTCCCTCTGTCCAAACCAAGCAAGCTGTGGACACACAGAGGAGCAGGACTGCACACTGCAGCGTTAATCCAGCAGTCCACGAGCCAGCCTTTTGAACAGAAGCAGGCAGGCAGCAAGAAATAGGTGAACCTTAGAGCTGCATGCAGACTGGAACGCATAGGAGTGACAGCCACTCTCCCTTCTCTCTCCATGACATCCCTTCCTACATCTTCCTAAAGGTTGAACTTCGTGGGTTCTTGTTTTGATTAGGCACACAGAGCATCCTTGGCTTACCATCAGCACTGCAACATCTGGGGTTTGGGATGAGGCATGTGCCAGGCTGGTGGTGGGCAGCACCTCTGCCTGTTCCCAAGCCATGAGGCACTAAAGGTTTGCAGGGGTTATCAGCAAAGAAGGGGAAGGCTTACAGACTCCCCTGATCAGAGCTCCCTCATAACTCCTGCAAGCAGGGGATCTGCTCATTAACCCATGAGCTCTGCAGGTAGGGAATTTACTGGGACTGGGGCATCTACTTTTAACTCAGCTAATTTCCCCCACCTGCGTGTGCAAACAGTTCACAGATAAACTGACCCATCTCTGCAATTCCCAACCAGTTCCTGTGCCTCTAACATGGGACTCCTGTTCAGCTCATGCTCCAGACCTTGGGAATCCAAATGGGCCCAGTGGTGTTACACTGAGACCTAGATGCACCATGCCAGAAGTCGCAGGGTTTACTGCTCCCATCCACAAGGGCATGCTGCTGCTCTTGGGCAGTGTCCCTTGCAGTGCCCAGCCATGCTGAGATCCTCCCGCAGGGATCCAGTGTGTGGCTGAAACCTCAGAAGTCCCTCTGCAGGGATTCTGCTCCATCAGCCCCTCAGCTCATTGTTTCTCCACCAAGTTTTTTAAAGGGAGTGACCTTGGTGCAGAGCCTGAGCTGCTCTGTGTGGGGTGTAAACCCATACCTCCTCCAGCCAGCCAGTGCTGCCAAGGAGAGATTTTAGAGGCCAAGCCTGTCCCAAAACACTTACATAGGAAGGAGGATCCAGCCAGGCTGCCCACTTTCCGCATGTCGTTATCTGAAATGACAGCTGGTGGTGTAGGAATTGCAGAGAAAGGGCTCCCCCCTGCCCTGCGCCCCACAGCAAGGCCACCACATCCCACGGCCAGCCCCTTCTCCTGGCCACTAGCCAGCTTAGCCCTGTGGAGGCCGCAGAAGTGAAGGCAGGGCTGGAGGGAGCCCACAGAGCTCTTACCTGATGAAACGACAGCCATGATGGCAGGGACACCGTAGTAAGTGAACGCCCCATTCTCAAACCGCAGCCCTTCCTTGCCGACCTCCACCTCCACTTTCCCCTGGAAGAAGGAAAACTCTCTCAGACAGGCACCTCACAGTCCTTGCCACTGACCCACCCAGGGCTGCAGGGATCCCTGCTGCTCTGTATGAGAAGATGGGCATCTCTGCTGGCAGAAGTAGCCAGAGCAAGGCAGCAAGGAGAGCTGGGCCACCTCCCGCCACCCTCTGCTTGCCACTGCTCCAGGCACCTGCAGGATGAGGATGAAGTAGTCAACGGGACGGTTGCGCTGGTAGAGGTAATGCTCTGCTGCCTTCTTGTTCTTTCGGTCATACTTGAGCTCCTGGATGACATTGGGGTGTTTCAGGAGCCGCAGCAGGATCTTCTCGGAGAGGTATGGCAACTTGAAAGGCTCCACTTCTAGAGGGGAGGCAACACATGCTCACTCAGTGGGGCCAGGGCTGCCACGAACCCCTTGTCCTCTGAGCTGCATGGCCTCGGCCTCAGCACCACACTGCACATTGGGGAGCCAAACGCAGACCGATGATGGTGGAGCAGCAGGATGCCCAGGGTTGGGGTCCAGGTAGGAGGAAACTGCTTGCTTAGGGGAGGCCCGACCCAGGAACAGCTCAGGGATGCCCTGCAGGGCTGGCGCTGCTGCAGGGAGACGTGGGGCTTGCACAAGGACAAGGGTACCTGTTGCCATGAACCGATGCGTAGCCAGAAGGAGCTGTGGGGAGATCTTCACCTTCATCTCGCTGTCTGAGAGCCTGAAGATGGAGAAGTCTTGGGGCTTGCGTCCCCGGTGGGGCACCCGTTCCTTCTTCCGATTGTCCGCTGCGGGGCAGAGAGCAGAGTAGTCGCCCACCTGCAGCAGCCACGAAGCCACCGCAGCTGCAGGGCCCTACACCACATGCACACATATAGAAAGAGGCACATCTTGCTGCACCCAGAGCAGCAAGGTGCACAAAATGTGCCATGAATCACAGCCTTGGGAGCCACTCCTTGAGGAGGGAGCAGGGTGGCAAAACATGGTTCAGGAACAAGTCCTGAGTTGCCTCGGCTGGGTGCACCACACAGAATTGGAGAGAAGCTTGGGAACCACCCATGGGCACTTCAGGCCTAACACAGCGTCCCCAGGTCAGGCCCTGCCCAACCACTGGCTGCTTGATGCTTCTCTTATCTTGAGCATTCAAGACTCCCTGACATCTGACCAGCACCTTTCCATCATTCCTGTTTTTCCCACCATGACTGTGAGTTGCTCTGTCCTGTTTCCTACCCACATGCCTGTCTGTCTGTGCGGGCTCCCACCCTGGCTCCTGCAACCGCAGTAGCTGCTCTGGGACACTAACTGTACAGATCCGTCTCATCCAGGATCTCGGACTTGATGATCTCCTCAATGACATCCTCCAGGGTGACAATGCCCATCACCTCGTAGAACGGGTCTCCTTCCCCTTCATTGTTCACTCGCTGCACGATGGCCAGGTGGGACTTTCCTGCAGGGGGAGAGCAGAGTGGCAGTGAGACCCTCACCCCTGGCAAGAGGGGTCCCCAGCACAGTGGGCTGGCAGGTGGACAGGGCTTGGTGAGAAGCACAGATCACAGCCAAACCTCAGAAGCAGCCATTGTCATTCAAACCCACCCCAATCATGCTAACCCAAGGAGAAGGGCTGGACACACAGCCCAGCCTAACAAGGCTGATACTCCTCAGGCTGACTTCTAGGTGTCACAGGACTCTGCCTGGCTCTTTTTTAGGGCCCCTTGCTTTCTTTACCCAGGCAATCTACTGCAAGTCACTCCATTTAGCTCCTTGACAGCCTCCTGTGCAGGACTGAATTGTACTTTGTGCCAGCTGCTTCTTGCTTACCCTCAGCTTCATTGGCATAACTAACAGAACAAGGAGACAGCATCCTCCAACACAGAAATGTGAGTGTGTCCCTGGGCTCTACTGGTTTCCCTCATCCTCCTGGTGTTTTCCCATTCTGTTGTTAATTATCTTTCCTATCAATTGTCAGGAACAGCTCCCCTACTTCTTTCTATCCATCACTGTCTGGACTGATCCTAAAGCTTTTCTCAGAATACAGGCAAAGCCTTCAGCTCCTCAGAACAGCAGCTGGTTTTAATGCAGAAATGCACATGTTTATTTGCAGCTTTCAGTCCAGCTCCTGCAGAATTCTTGGGTGAACCATCTGGATGCAAAGGCTGAATGCTTTTCAAGCCATCAGCTTGCGTGTGAATGTCTTCTTCAAACCCTGCCCCTGACAGCACCTCCTCTCCAGCACCTTAAACAAGCAGACTGGGACCAGGACCTTCAGCTGCAATGACGGTGACTCCTGCTTGGAAGTCACAGTGTCTCGATTACAGATTCAGCTTCGTCACTTGCCCCAGTAAGCTGGCAGCTCTGCTGACACATTCCCAGGCTTCTTGTTCTTGGCATACTAGAAACATCGCTATTTGTTTTCACATGTCCAGCTCTCTGTAAGCTGTTTTGACTTGTTCAGCTTCTCCCCTTCTTTATTGTCTGCTCTGATCTTATGCTCCTGCTCAGTAGCTTGACCAGAACCCAACTTCCAAGCTACAGACAACTTCTGGATTTCTAGCTCCAGTGTATTCTTGGACCTGCCAACAAACAGCAGATTTTCTTACTGCCCCTATGGTTTCGAAGCTGCTCAGCAATGCACACAGGTTTTGAACCTCTAGTTTTACATAAAATATTAAAAATGTCCTTTGTTGGTCCCACAGCCAACAACTTTCCCTCCCTCTGTTTGCTTTGCAGCCCTGGGGTCTCCTGTTGCAATGCCTGCACAAACCCAACTGTACTGTGGGCACTGCAGGGACTTTCAGAAACCTGCAAATGCATATTTTCCCCATGGGCCTGGAGCTGAGGTCCTTGAACAGCAACGGTCACACAAAAGGGGGGCAGGCCCCCTCTGCTATGCAGCTATCTCTGCATCTTCTTCTCCCATAAAGGAAGCCTCCCCAACAAACTCGCCTGCTGCTCTGGGCAGCAGTGTTTATCTATAAAGATGCAATAGGGGTGGGCTCCTGCCTGCTGCACTCTCCTTGCCCGCCAGTGCCTTCTGGCTCATCCCCACAGAGGGACAGGGATGAGCGCATCCAGGGCAGCCTGGCAGTCCCACCAAACCCATCCTGCTGGGGACCATGCGACCTTCAAATAACCCTGCCCTGGATTTGAGATGAGCAAATGATATTTCTCAGCCGAAGATCAGCACTGTACATTTCTCACAGCAAAGCTTGGGCATTTTCCACAGTATAAATTCCCTCCTCCTCATACCAAGCTTTTATTGCAAGATTTCAGAGAGCAGCTCACTGCCTCCCACGCCTACAGAATTAGAAATGAGAACATAACATTGCAGCAAGTAGCACCAAGATGCACTTTAAAAAAACAAATCAATAGCCCTGGGGCACTGAAAATTCAGCATGTTCTTTGGACCAGGCTATTTCACTCCTTTTTGTACACGCGTTTGTGCATCTTGTCTGTTCAGTGGGTAATAAAGCAATACGACTTGAGACTTAAAAAGAAAAAAAGCAGCGGAGTTGGCCGCAAGACAGCAGCAACAGCTACGTTTCATCTTAGCAAAGTCCAACTTTTGAAAATGTCTCCTTGCCAAACCCCGCTCCCAAACACCGGGGCCATCTGGTCTCCTACAAGTCCTCGGGTGAGAGAGAAGAGGGGAGAAGTTATTTCTTTTGGCTAAAAGCTTGTTGTTAATGACATTTACATGCAACCCAAAACCACCGAGCCCTTACAAAAAGCTTAGGCACTACTTAAAGGCAGTCAGAGAGTAATGGAGGCAATTCTTTTTTTGGCCAAACACCTACATCGACACTGTAATTTACTCTGGAGCAGCCTCAAAGAAATGTGATTCCAGCTCCATGTTCACATAGCGGCAAATGAGATTATTCAGAAATAACCCAGCACCATTAGTCTTGGAGGAGACCCATGTTTCATTGTGATGGGGGCAGAGCCAGGAGGGCTATTAGAGTGCTCAAGAGTTCTTTATTTTCACAGAAAATAAACACTTGTAGACATGCTATAACCCCCCATGTTTAGGCTTCCAAGCTAACACCCACATTAGAGATGGGGCAGGTACCCACCAATGGAAAATTGTTGTAATTCATGTGGTTGCTCTTGGCCCACACTGAGTGAGCTGATCGTAGTCCCTGCCCAGCCAGCTGATCACAAAACACCCCAAAGCCTGCTGCCATCCCTTGCAGAGCTGGGTGCAAATGACTGCTGCTCCCAGCTGGCCCCCACTCAGACTTGCCCTGATCTCCCATCTGAGGAACATGAGACGGTTTACAAAGTCTTTCCCCTCAACACGGTTGTGTCCTTGGTCTCCTCCGATCGCTTTTTTTAACAGACCCTATATTTCTGGCAGCAGAGGGGGGCAGGGGTTTGCTGCTGCCCTGGCTGTATGGTCATGGCTTAGGGATGCTGCCAAGCTCAACTGTAGTCCCCTGCCACAGCCCTGGGAGCTGCTATACTTGCATAAAGGAAACGCAGTGGCTTTTACAGCAGGTATGAGGGCAGAATTTTATGAGGTGGAAGTAATGTCCAAGGGAGGGTGGCACAGGAACAGACCTGGGGATATCAGAGG
The DNA here is from genome assembly GCF_003259725.1 of Athene cunicularia. Taxonomy (NCBI): domain Eukaryota; kingdom Metazoa; phylum Chordata; class Aves; order Strigiformes; family Strigidae; genus Athene; species Athene cunicularia. The sequence goes on from NW_020799105.1 coordinate 10,711,306, forward strand.
AGTCACATTCTCTTTTCCAGCTGTTATCATGAAGGTCTGTTTCAGCGGGATTACAATAGAGACAGATAAATCACTTAAACAAAACCCCAGACTTGATCTAAACCAGCTTTAAGATCTGTAAAACTGACTCCAAAAACCATGCTATTGTAACTGTTGCTTGATAGCTCAAATGAAATGAATTATAAGGGTGAGCTGCTTCCCCACTAGCAAGCTGTCACATGTGAATTTTACAGGGCTATCACTGATGCAGGAAAGCACAGTGAAACACTTGAGAATCATCAAAGCCTTGGTTTGGCAAATGCTAGAACAAATGGGCAATTAACTTTACTTGTGCAAATAGCTTCACCGGCCTCCGCAGGACTCCTCTCGCACAGGAAGTCTATAGGTGATTAAGTGTCTGCTCAGCATGGGATACAACTGTACTAAATTCTTTATGAGCTACATGAAATCTGCTCTTTTCAAACAGCAGCTTCACTGGAAAGTTAATGCCTCAAAATGCTAAATTACAGAGCTAATATAAACAGCTGAAAGCTTCCGGATGGAGCAAGCATCTGAACAGATATCTAAAGCTTTTATGTCCATTTTTAGGAGCCTTGTTTTTCATAGGTACCTAAATGACCTTGAGCTCATAGATCCACCTCAAAGCATCCTCCCTGATGGGAGAACTGGGTCTGAACATATGGAAATGCCTTTACTTGTGGGAAAGAAAGTGCTGTTGGCTGCAAATATAGCCCAGACTACTTCCTTATCATTTTTTTTATGTAGGTGCTCTGTCAGAGGAATGTTAAAGATGCTTTACCCTTTGTCTCTCGTTCCATGGGATAAGCATTCTGAGCATGAAATTTATTTTCATGAATTTTATGGTAAGATCTAAAGCTGTTACTAGGAGATCAAAGGTACAGACACAAGGCATGAACCATTTACAGCTACAAAATGGAAGGAAAAAAAAGAAAAAAAAAAGAGTAATTGGTAGATAAGGTTGATTTGTGAAACAACCGTGATGTAATTGAAATCTGTTTTCTGTGTGCTTTTCTTCAGAGCTCTTCTCTGGGCCAGGGGCTGTGAGCATCTCCACGCCTCCTTGCAGACCTGCATCTGAAGTAGGTAGGACCATGATCTGAACTTCTTGAACTGCAACCATGCATGAGAGTGCTCTTGTATTGCCACAACTCGGCACTAAGGGTGAAACCACACACCTGAGGAGTTGCACCCAGAGGCAATGCATATCTACACCTAAATAGGGGGTAAATAACCAGGAGGGCTGCAGGGGCACTCATCTTTAGGGGGAATCAGAGCTATGTCAAGGGAAAACTGTAAATCCTAATCTAATCCAGACCTTCCTGAGAGATGAGAACTTCACTGGTTCTAGCAGAATACAAAAGCCTTTCTACTACTCCGCTTTAGTGCTTTTTCTATTCCTAAGGAAAACTGGGGAAAAGATGGACTATTGGGAATAGCTGATGTATTACCATTGACAAAACAGATCAGGAGGGTAAAGGGAAGATTAGAGGGGACACGGAATCTCATCTTCCATCTGCTGTACAACAGCGTTCTGACCTCCTGGGTATGACCCTGCCTGCCCACAAACGGTGGGTCCCCTTGCATGTTACCTGGAGCCTAAGGAAGCCTACAAGGATTTCTGAAGCTAAAAACTTTTAAAGAGCCAATGCAAAACCATTTTCATTGATGTCTGTAGCACAGGTCACTTTAATCTTTCCCACAGCTCAGTCTGAAGGTGCCTTTGACAGCTCCCAAGAGGGATTTGGCTGGCTGGGTGCCCCCTCCTCCAAGGACACAGCTCCCTTCTTGCTTTGCTGAACACCTCTCTGGAGCAGGCCTGCTCCTGGGCTTGCTGGGGTGGGGTAAAGCAGCCCAGGGTTCATACAGTAAGATTTAGCAGTTTTGTTTTGAGGGAGAAAACAAAGTAATGTTTCGGGCAGAGTTGCAGAATGAGTCACTGAAACTATCTTTTATGTATCAGCACCTCACCCACTCTCAGCCTGGCAATCGCCCATGTACAGGATAGTTCCTGGGTAATAGCCTGCTCCTTAACCCATATGACTGGCTGGGGACATCACTGCTTCAGCCCATCAAGGTGCTCAAGATAGTGGCTATAACACTTGCAGAAATCTCTTGAAGCCTGATTTAAATTTCAAGCCATGCTTTGTGCTTGCAATGACTAGAGGCTCAGAGAGACAGCAAGAAGAGCAGCTGAAACTGTACTGATCCCAGTTCCTGGCAAGTGTAAGTACCTTCTCCAGCCACTTTCAATTTGAAGAAGTCTAATAGAGGCTGTCGAGTATTTTGAAAAGCAAAGACAGACCCTAGGGCAGAGAGCTGTCCTCTGCAGGACAGGCTGTTTTCCCTGCTAAGCCAGGAAGTTTGGTTTTGGAGAATTTACTTTTAGTAACTCTTAAAAGATGCCAAACCACAAATGGCTAATTTGAGTTGCACCTCAGCCTTGGCCCCGCTGCAGGAAAATGAACATAAGAGCAAATTTCTACTGTTCATCTGACAGAGAAAAATTACTTGCTGAAAGATGACACTGCTGTATATAGATTCCCCCAGGAAATTACTCAACAAAATCCATAAATGATTTGAGGAATCAGATAAGACTATGACTTCTCAAAGGTACCACAGACAAGGAGGTGGATCTCATGGAGGAATTCCCCATGAGGAGTTATATAACAGGACTGAAGCTGCAACATGCATTGCTTTGGCTGTCTTCTAGGGATGGGGGAGAAACTGACTGCATCGCTCAAAGCATTTCACACTGAATGAATGAATGAACCTTTCCTTCTAACTCCATATTCCCAAGGTGAAGTTTATCCTGCTTGGACCTCAACTGCCCCTCTACAATGCTTTAGCTTGTTAAATATGGTGCAGTTATTTCTCTGGTCTATTAGGTGTTTCCTCCTGGGAGCCTAGAATAAAGCCAGGTACTCTGAGATTTCCCAGTACAAATTGTTAAGAAATTGTCTCCAAATTTTTTCACTCCTTCAGCAGTTTCAGCTTCTTTCAGGCTGCCAGTGGCAAAGTTACTACACTGGTATGTATTTTCTTATTTCTAGAGAAGAGGGGACGTGTTTTGTGCAGTGTCCTCCACTTAGCACTTTTACGTAAATGCTGCACAACTATACACGCCTTTTATAATGACCCTAACTTGCCTGAAAAGATAGCAAACTGGGTGTTCAGGCCTCATTATTTCTGAGTTCATTCCACTGAGTTTTGATGAGAAGATAAAGCCATCTTCTAGCATAAGTATTTCCTTCCTTCAGCTGGACCTGTCTCATGCTGCTGTAATATTATTCTTCAGTACAATTTTTGCAGCTGCCCTCCTCTTTCGGGCTGTGGGCTGAAGTCCAAGCTATCCTCTTGCAGGGCCCCCAACCCCCTGCCCCTGTTTGCAGCCTTCTCTGGGTTTTCCCCAGTTCCCATTAGTGGCCCCAGTTTAACCATCTTTCTCCAATAACTGGTGCTAAAAGAGACAGCAAATGATGCCAGCAGCAGCAGGTTTGTGAAGGAGCAGATGTGAAGGGTCTGACCAGTGCTGCTGTGATGGGGAAGGGCCAGGTTTTGTCACCCAGGAGCTCACAGCTGCTCTCGGGTGCTGTAACCACGCTGGGCCATTAGCTCTTTAGGTGCTACTGAAGCATACATTACTATTTTCATACAATTTAAATGTTTTGGCAAGTTGATGCTACAGAGTGCCCTTCCCCAGGTCCATGAAGGATAATCCCACCTACACAGGATCCTGCTGGGAGAGAGGGGATCTATGACATATATGGATTAAACTCAAGGCAAACATCAATGCATCTTAATGGAACTGAGCTCAAACGAGGTTAGGTGAGCATACCTAGAAACCAATGAAGGAAAATTTCCACTCAAACCCTGCTATAAAATATCAGAGAGGAAAAAAAGCTGATTATCTTTATAGCTAGAACAGCACAATGAGAGAAAAGAAATGCATCAGGTAAACAAGGATAATACAGTGTGATACTGGTGAGTAGGAGGAAAAGCGAAGTGCTGCCAGAGGTGTGAGCAAGGGTTCCAAAGTGCTGTATTTAGATCATTCCTTGACATTTTCAGTAAGAAAGAACAAATGTTTGTGTACTGTAGCAAGGAGCTCTGGCAATGAAATTATGTTACTCATATATTATGCAAAAAAATTACATTATGGGTATAGTGGATGTGACAGGACATTAATCATTAGTGAACAGATCAGAAGTATACACTGCTATCCAGGAAAGAAAGATACAAAATGTGATGGGTTATTTTGTATAAACACTGTAATAACAAAAAGAAATAAGGGATACAAAAACTGTTTGAGTTAACCATAGGAGAAGGAAAAGAAAGCTGTCAAGCTTTCTCTAGAAGTCTGTCAGGGACCTAAGGAGCTGGAGGTGGTTATCAGTGCCCATCCTTACTGAAGACTTTCATTTCCTAGGAGACTGGGCCTTAGGAGAGGGAGCATTTGCTGTCCTGCAGGCATCTTGGATGTGTGAAGCAATGAATGACTTCATTAAGCACTCTCTGAACCAACAAGCAATCAGCCTACTCTCTAATTAGTGGAGGTGTCACAGAAGACCTGGCCATGGAAAGCACTGGATCAAGCAAGATATTTCACCATAATTCAAACGGACACAGAAAAGGAGACAGTGATTAAGGTTCTTAATTACAAATGAGAAGTCTTTATTTTAGAAATTAAATAGTCAATTGAACAGGGCTGAAACGGCAGTGGATGGGACTGACGGTAGTTGGGAGTGAATGTCTGTCACAGTGCGGGAGCTGCCACAGGAATCTGTATTTGAAAAGGTAAATGAGAGTTTAGGAAGCGTTCAGGGCTGGGCTGGGGTGTAGCTGTCTACAAACACAGGGTGCTGGGGATGTCCAAGTGCCTGCAAATAAGGGAAAGATGAATCATAAGAAAACAGCAACACCTGGGAAAGTGAACATTTTGGGGAAGACCTGTAATTGCTAAACACCATGATGAGTTAGATACTAAAACCAAAGCGAGGCTTTTCAGACATGTAATTTGGAAAACACAAGAGAAATTAGTTGGGAACAGAACTAAGTTTTAGGGAGAGCTCCACATAGGGGCTGTAGCAAAATGCCCCAGAAGGCCATGATGGCAAACAGATGTAAGGAAGAGTCTGAAGCAAAATGCCAAGAGTTTAATGGAGCAAAGATGAAGAAGGATGGATAATCTTAATTTGAGATGAGGACTAGGGCAGATAGCAAGGCTTGTTAACACACCTGTCAGCTCAGGGAGTGACACACAAAACATCTCCGTTTGGGCAGGGCAGAGAGGATGGCAAGCAAAGGGCAGCGAGCTAAGCAACCACAAGTCCATTTCTATAGGTCTATTGATCCATAGGGTACCAGGCTATAGGGGGTACCTGGAGGGGGAAATAGTTGAATGCATCAAAGTAAATCAGATAAAGTGCAGGGGAGGATGACTAAGAGGAACTGTGCCAAAGTCATCTGACATCTTTGGTAAGACTGAACTCTCTAGACAAGGGAGAGGTAGCAGAGACCTCAGGTGAACTTCAGTAATGTTGTAGTACCATGTGGGAAGCCACACTTAGGAAGGAACTGCAAAGCACCTAAGGAACTAGGAAGAGGAGACACAACTGATTGTGTCAGAAGGGGGAGAGGGGAGGAGAACTACTGCAGCTCATCAATGTTGAAGCCAGCGAGCAGTCTTAGTGCTTTTGCTAACACTCTCTATGTGGAAAATGGGAATTTGCTGACTTGTACTGTTGGCAGTTTCCAGTGCTGCTGAGGAGCAGAGAGGGTAGGTGGGGTGTGCCACATAGGACTCCTCTCCCTGTGATCCCGGGAAGCATTGGGGACACAGCTGTGCACCTCCAAAGAAGATGCTGACCTGCCTGTATCTGATGATCACTTTCCTGGCACACAAGAAACATCCTATCCTCCCCTCCTCCCCGCTCTAAAACTGAGCATGGCAATGACTCAGAGGAGCTTTCTCTGTATCTGGGATGGACCAGGTTGGCCTTTCTCACATGATCAGCCCTGCTTGCGGCAGAGCAGCCCCAGGCAGCTGGGGAGCCAGTGCTGTCCTCCCACATTACATAATGCAGGATGTCACTGCTGCAGACATTTCTTAAAGACTCACTCACCACGATATGACGTACTAAGTAACATGCAGCAAAATACAATTCCCGGTGGGGGGAACAAACACATGCTGTGTGTATTCTCAAGGTATGGTTAATGAAATACAGCTCTCAGCATCTCTGGGGCTGCTGGCAGCTGCTGTGTTATGAATACTGTCACAGCTGTAAAAAAAAGTACAGCTCTAAGGGTTTAGGCTTTTCTTCTTTCTTTAAATCACTTGCATGGAAACACTTTCTAGACCTGCTTCTCACTGATTAGCTGAAAACATGAGAGCTAAGTAAGATGCGATCTCCCGCCATAAACTCCTCCACAGAGAACAGAGTGGTGAATCTTGCCTTGCCTGGGCAGGGGTGTGAGGCAGGCACCATGTCCACTCTGCCAGACACCCACAGAGGCATCAGCCCTGCGGGACAGGCTCACCCGCTGAGCCAGCAACCTCTGAGGCCAAATGCTCTTACCATCTCCATGACATCGCTGGCATGACCAGCATCGCAGGCCCTCAATCCACCCGGGGGTTGTTCCACCAGGTGACACCGGGGTCACCGCCACAGCAGCGCATGCAGGGCCCAACTCCCCCCAGCATCCCCGGTACCTGCCGGGTCCTGCCAGGAGGCCGTGCGCCCTGGGCCATGGGGGCTGCCGACCTGGGAATCACTGGGGGTGCAGAGGGGTGCAGGGGGAGCCCGGGGGGTGGCGGCCCGGCGGCCTCACCCTTCTTGAACTCCTCAAGCAGCGTGTCAAGGCGCGTGTCGTTGAAGACGCAGTGGAGCGGGCGGCGGTAGAAGCGGGTGACAGTCTGCAGGGGGGTGCAGTCATCGGGGTCGACAAAAGCCAGGTCCTTGACGAAGAGCAGGTCGACGATGTTGTCGCGCCGATCGCCTTCGTAGACGGGAATGCGGGTGTAGCCGGAGCGGAGGATCTCGGAGACGGTGGCGAAGTCCAGCACGGCATCGGCGCGGAGCATGAAGCAGTCGGCCAGCGGCGTCAGCACGTCCTCCACCACCTTGGTGCGCAGCTCCAGCGCGCCCTGCACCATGGCCAACTCCTCCCGCACCAGGTCGCCGTGGGGGCCGGCGGCGCGCAGGGTCTCCAGCAGCCGCTCCCGCGTGGAGAAGACGCTGAGCTCCTGCCGCAGCGCCCAGTCCAGCAGCCGGCTGAGAGGGTAGCAGAGGGGGAAGGCGGCCAGCATCAGCAGCCGGGTGAGGCACAGGGTGCGGGAGGCGATGGCCAGCCCGTGTCGGGAGCAGACCGAGTAGGGC
>NW_020799105.1:10725005-10732823 GCF_003259725.1 Athene cunicularia
GGCCCGCACGGCACGCTCTCCCCGCAGCTGGTGCGGCGCTGGCGGCGCTGCCCAGGAGCCCACCCCTGGGGATGCGGGGCCGTGTCCCCCCCCTCTCGTGTCCCCCCCTCCCCACGGCAGCTGGAGGGGTCTGCGGGCCCCGAGCAGCAGCGAGCCCCTCCACTGCCCTCGCTCCCGGTTTCGACGCGGGTGCGCTGCTTGCGGGGAGGCTGTGGGGGCCCGTGCGCTCCGCAGTCGAGGTTCGCTGCAAGGATTCTGCCAACAGTATCTAGAGCTGGGATCCGCAGTCAGCGGCCCTCTGCTCTCTGCTGAGGCCCAGCTCTCCCACTTTTCAACTCAAATTCATCTCCCTTCCTCCCGTGGAAGCAATTTTATTTTCTTTATAACAGGAGGCGGATAGTCGTTAGGTTTGCACTCTTGCTAGGAAACAAATGTACCACACTGTGACATTTATTCTCATGTCTAGACCTGATGAGGAACATGGTACACAAACAGGGCTCAACAGCTTCAGAAGTATGTGCTGAAGAAGGCACTTGGGGACTGTTGAAACTTTTGGGTCTTCCGTGGACCAACATCCACAACAACCTTGAAACGAGGCTGAGAACTGGAAAAGAGTCAGTTGCTTACAACTATAACAGGCTTACTAGTGGCAAAACAGGAAGCTAGTAAAAAAAATGTCATGGAGGAAAAGGAAATGCCTCAAAAATTCTGCTTATTCACTCATTATTGCACCCATGAAAATGGGCCACTTTCTGTGTCAGTATGTCAGCAGGCAGATTGACATGAAAAGCTGCCAAGGAGCTGTGTGCTCCTTGCTGTGTTAGGAGAGACTCTTCCCCCTCTCTGGGACAGGCTGCTAAATTTTTTTCAAATTTGATTAATTCCCTGAGATTTCACAGGGGTCGTGTGCTGCTTCACAAGCTCTTGCTGATCTTCCCCTTTCTAACTCTTCCCCCAGCTCCAGTGGGGAAATACTGCCAGGTGCTCTACCTGGGCATGATTTACAGAGGAGACAACTGGTACCCTCTGTTTGCAGACCTTACCCTAACTTGTACGACCTGAGGAACAGATCTCACAAACTGTCCTAAGCAGTACCCGGAGGGAGCAGGGACGAGCTCACTCTGCTCCTGCCTTCCAATCTGCAGGTGGCGGGGATGGGCACATGGTTGCTCCTTCCTTCTTAGGACACTGGGGGAACTACTGTCTGAGACCATCACAGATTTTTGAAACTGCAGGCTGACATCAGCACTGAATTTCTTACAGTTTTCTTGATGCTGATAATATTGTAAAGACGCGTCACTGCCACAGCATTCTGGATGACTGTTTGGAAGCTGTCTACCCGTGCCAGTAGGTACTCCTGTTTCTTAACTTGCAGATTAGATTCCTGAAAGATTTTCTGGTACTAAGTTTTTCAGTATAGGAGCTGAAGACTGTGAGTTACAGGCTTGCTTTTTTAGTTAAATACTTGGAAAGTATTCTCGTTCATAGTACCCTCGTCCAGACAGCAGTTTTTAAACCATTGGTCTAGGCTAGTACCATTAAAAAAGACACATGGCACTGCAGGACGAGGAACCACAAGGTGGCAATCTCTCTCCGTACTTCTACCGGCAAAATAAACCTCTCGCGAAAAGATCTCGGACAGTAACTGTGTAAAGCTGCAGAGACGGTTGGTCACGTCTCGCATCTTCCAGAGTTGCAGCAACTTTGTTTTGATGCTGACTTTTCTCCTCTGAACACTTTTCCTGCTAGAATTAAAGTCTCAGTCTTGAAGAGGTGGCACTGGAGGCTGCTTTTTTGGTGGCTTTTCCATCCTTTGCCCCAAAATGGGCACCAGATGTTGCTTGTTAGATTGCTAACTATCAGTGCTGCTTGTGTGCATGCTGGCAGAGCCACTGGCTGCTTGGAGAGAAAGTTTCCTCCTGCGCTGAAGGCACTATCTGGTTCAGAGTATTGCTAACCTCATGTTATATTAATGTGCTGTGTAACAGTTGCGTCAGGATCCTGCTTCATGCACTGAGATGTCTCAATGAGAGCAACATAACCTGGATGTTAGGACCAGGCAGTGACCTCTAGGTTGAGTGTGGCCTGTGGCCCGGAGGGAACTGCAAGGCCTTAGTGACAACAGGTCCACTCCCAAAAAGATGTGGCCAGAGGGTGTAAAAACGCCTAAGAGAAATAACACGCAGTTTGGGGTGGAGCTGCCCTGGTCCTGCAGTATCAAACACCATCTGTTGCAATGAGCTCCATCTTGATCAGGACATACTTGTGTTCTTGCCAGATGTTAGCGTACACGTGCTACATGTAAAACTAAACTGGTGCGAAAGCTGTGGTCTGATGTGCTTTCAGGAGGATTTGCCCTGCATAAGTGATGACGTGCTAGGCAGCCTCTTGCTGAGAGGATGCACTCCAGAAGTTGCAGGTGTGTGGCTGGAGCATGTTCAGTGAGTCAAGATAGGAAATATCTTCCAAAGCTCCAAATAAGACAAAACAAACTGAGCTTTAGCACATGCTCAATTGATTGAGTCTTTGGCAAAGTATGACATGAATTTGCAAGGCTCTCAGTGAGGCCTGTCCTGGATGTATCCTGCCTGGTGAGTCCTTCAGCAAGGACAGCATAGCTGTCCTCATTTTCTTCTTATGCTGAAGCCTCCTTCTTTTACCTGTTCTCCCCTTATGACATTGCTCTTCAGTTAGGAATAATAACCTGCTTCCTGCTCACCAGCACTGCTCAGGTTCTGCTTTACACCATGTCTGCCACCACTGAGCTCCCTCTGCAGCTTCTGTGTCACAGCCCGCAATGTCCACAGCCCCTGCCAGTAGTACATCTCTGACCACGTCTGTCCTCTTCCAGCTCTGGCTATGCAGGTCCAGGCAGGACCTGAAGGAGGAGGAAAGTGTAGACATGGGCGGTTTTATAAAGTCCCTTCACATCACCTTGACTTCAAGGTCTGAGGTCAGAGCCTCAGAGGCTGCAGGTTGCAATTCGTTTCCTTCCTGGTTGAGGGAGCCCAGGGGGTCTGCTGTCTGCTGGTTCTCTAGAAAAGGGCCAGGAGCCACTGGGGGACTGCTAGTGGGGATAGAAATGTTAGCAATCCAAATCGTGATGGGAAACAGAAGGAGTAAAGAAAATCTGGATTTCCTCCCCCCCCACCCCTCCGCTTCCCCCCCTGAAAGTAGAAAAAAATCTAGCAAGCACAGGGCTGGTTTCTCCTGGAACATGTGTGCAGTGTGATTGTCGCTAATGCTCTGTAGCCAGCTGAGAGAAGATACTTTCCCCAAGTACATGAAATAAGCACTGAGATGTGAGATATACGGTAACTTCTGAGGCAGAAGTAGTAAGACCCCAGGCAAAGGAGCTCCAAACAGTGCACTGTGTCTTTTTTTTTTTTCCACCTCTGAGTCTGTGGTGTTCACTTAACCCCTTTTCTCTCTCCTGGCCACGGTTGCTGCAGGTTTGCTAAGCTTTACCCAGCTTTCTGGATGATGACATGTTAAGCACTTGGTTTGTGATAACCAATTTTCTCCTGAAATGATAGCAAAAGTCTGCTGTTTTGATTTAAACTTTTTCCAAGCATTTTGTTTAATAACAAAAGACAGTCCACTCCAAGAGCATCTAACTTGAGGAAGCCATGAAATTTAATTCATTTCTGTAACTTAAATATATAATCAGTGACATATGGTAATACTAAATACAGGGGGAAATGTCATTGTTTAAGTCAAATTTCTGCATTCAGTCAAAACCCAATAGTTGTAACATCAAACTGTAGTTTCCATTGTACAGGAAATAAAGCATCATTTTTTTCAAAGAAAATAGACATGCAATTGCATGCCTATTACATTGCTTATATAGCTTTATTTTTAGCTTTCTCCATGTTGCTGTTACTAAAAGGCTAACAGAAGGGAAACTGTGGAGCGAGAAGAAACAAGGCAACACCCAGATCATGGTGGAAAGGACAAAGGAGACGTCTGTGCTATGAATATGTGCTCTTTCCCTGCAGTTGTTTCTGGGCGATAAGCTACTGTGCCTGAGCAAGGGACCCTGCGCCTTCCCGCTCACTTCTGCAGATGTGCCAGCACTGGAGCAGTGCTGAGGTGAGGCTGTGTTGCTCTAAGGCCTGTGGAAATGCTATTCTCAGGGATCTTTGTCATCAAGCAACATTTTTCTCCTGCCCCATTCCTCCCAAGACAGGGGAAGGAACTATTTGCTTGTTCATTGTCAGTAGGACGAGGTAGGGTTTAGATCAGATTTGTATGAAGCTGCAGGCAGATCGTGTCTTTGCATAGTTTCATCCTTAAAATGCTGCTTTCAGACCTTTGTCTCTCCATTGCCACCTTAGAGAGGAGCATCTCAGGAACTTAACTGTTACTGGAATTTATGCAGAAAGAGGATTGCTTTTTCTGGATCTGAGACTTTCACCAATGGAAGCAGTGTACTGGTTTAAGGCCTATTAAGCACCAGCCCATCTCCTCCTCCCTCCATCAGTACAGCTCAGTGATACACTGCTGGCCTTTCCCCTTCATTTGGTGGTGCTCACTGCTGATCCTCCTCATCTCCTGGGTTCATTCTGGGCATTCACTGCTTCTATACTCTGGCATTTCCCTTTGTTTCTCCTTCATCTACTGATCTGGTTTTAAGGCATGACCCACAGTTCTCAGTGGTTCCTCCTCCTGCTCTCTAGCTGTGAATTTCATATGTTGCTTCTGATTTCCCTATGCAAGCTAACAGTTTTCAGCTTTGGCATAGCTGATTTCTCCCATCTTTGTCTATAGCAGGGCCCTGCTCAGTTGTCCTGATAGACCTGGTGACAGAGGTGCATAATCAAATAGATACAGAGGACAGAGGTTTACAATTTTATCATTACCTGAAATATTCTGATTTTTTTGTCTTTTTTACCCCGGCAGTGTCTCTGACTTGAGAGCATTTTGGCTGCTGTCTCTTCCCCTGAGCTCTGTCTCCTCATTGGTTTCTGCACACAGCCCCTTCCTCTTTTTCATAATTGACTCGTTTGCTCCTCCAGCGTTGCACTTCATCCATCTTCCTATTTCCCCTCTCTGATCTACTCCTCATGTCCGCTTCCTTCATTTTTGCTGCTGGAATGTGAAGCATCCCTCCAGAAAAATAGAAGGTCTCTGTGAACTTTTACCATCCCCCCTGTATTCCCTCTTCCTTCATCTCTATCATCTCTTCCCAGATGGTGGGACAAATACTTGCTTGCATTCATTCTCAGGCTTGTAAAATTGGCGTATTCACTACTTCTTTTTCACGTGATGATGTGAAACAAGGATAATTGTACACATTTCTCTGCTCCTCAGGACTAGGCTCAATTTGAGGAAAATATTTCCGAGGCTATTGTGGTCTTTGGAGCACTGCAGAGCTCTGGATCTTCACTGTTGTGTTTTTCTTCTGTATCTCTTTGACTATGACAAATTGCTGCCACATTTGCTTCTACTCAAGATATGAAAGACAAAAGCTAAATCAGACCCAGCCATTGATGAGTACAGAGAAGTTCATGAATCCAAAGAGTGTTCTCTGTCAAAGGACATTACACACAGAGGTACTCTCAGTCATTATGTGGGGTTTTTTTCTGTTTGATGAAGAGGCACAGGACAAAGGGAATTTCTGTCTGCTGGGATGGCACCTGGCTTCCAGAGCAGTCAGTTCCCACATCCTTATGGAAATCGTGCATCTCAGTTTTTCAAGAACTTCAAAATACCTGTTGGGAGATAGACACTTCGGGAACTTAGTAGTTGTCCCCATAGACAAATCTGCAGGACTAGAGTATCCTGGGCTTGTCAGTATTTTTGAGACCATGCATCAAATTAGGGAGATTAAGGAAGTTAATAAATGCAGTTTATTTTAGCAGAGGACATGGTATCTAACTGCTCAAGGAATTAAGTTACAAAAGAAAAAAAGAAAAAAAAAATCACTGATCTGCAGCTGCCTGAAACTCAGCTGCATCCCCCCAGTTTCCCATATGTCTTCTTGCGGTGTACCCACCAGGGAGAGCCCACACTCACAACCTTTATCAGACCAGTGCCTTCTTTTTGTCCCTGTTTGCTTTGTTTTTTTGTTTTTGTTTTTGTTTTGTTTTGTTTTTAATACGTTTCTTACTTAGTCAGCTAGTGAGTACAGACTGACTCTCAAAGGAAAGCTTGGCACCACCATGCTCTATTTTCCTATGGCTAGATTTGGAAATATCAGTTAAGTGTTCCTTTCATGCTGGCAAAAATGCAAAGACAGCATTGCCGACTGTGCTCTTCCTGACCAGGCAGTTGTTTTTTGATCGATGCCTTGGTTTTTGCACGTATGGAGGGAGGAAGCACTCTCAGTAGGCTTGCCTTCCTCCTGCTGTCGCTGAGCTCTCTAGCCAGCCAGTCCTCCTAACCCAGACAAATGTATTTGCTTGTTACAGAACTTCCCAGGTCATCTACATTAAAGAGCAATGCATGGATACTGTATTAAATCAAGCAGCTGTCCTCTGCCTCCTTGTTCAGGTTAGACATGATACATGAACATGCTAGAAAATGGTTTCAGCAGTGGAGTTCAGACTGTGCAACACCCACCTTGAGCCACTGGCAGTTTTAGGAGGTTGCATTCCAGACATTAAGACTTTTGCGCTGAAAATTATGGACACTGCAGTGCAGAAGGAACAAAAATCTCAATAAAAAGAATCTGTCATGCAATTGCTTCACCACATTCACTGGCCTTGCTCTTCTCAGAAATTGTCATGCTGTGGTACAGGGCAGAAACTTACAAGTCTGGAAAGAAAGTATATTTTTCTAAAGTATCTATGGATAATGCTCTTAATTTTCACTTGCTTAATTTTCTCCTTGCTGGCTTCTTTTAGAGCATCCATAACTCAGGTTTACTTGACAGCACTACAGAAACAGACATGGTTGATATCTTGGGAATCAAAGACATGATGATTTTTTTTAAAAAAAAGGCTGTCTAGCCTGTTTTATCTTTCCCAGCCTAATGGAGGTTTGTTTGGTACAGCACATCCTCTGATGATAATAACTTTCATCATTTATGAGCAGAAGTTTATTTTCTAGCGAACTAAAAATGTTCCTCCTAAGGAGGTTTTCCCCGTTTTCTTTTGGACTGGTTTGTACAGCCTGAGATCTCAGTTTAGATTTCCGTTGTTTAGATTTCCGTTGTACTTTTTTTTTTTTTCCTTTTCTTTTTTTTCTTTTTTTAAATCAGCCCTGACATCCAAAGAGGTTTCCTCTGCTGAAACCCTTCAACAACTGCTCAGACCATTTACAACAAGCACTTTCACAGGCTGTATCTCTACAAAAGTGAGGAAAAATCGAATTAACTACCTATAATAACCAAGTTAAATGTAGATTTAAGTGTTTGTGAACTGCGACTGACTGAAAGGGTGCCAAACATTTTGCAAATATACACAAAAAGACAGGCCCCTGCTCTAATCGGCTTATAAATTAAAAGGAAAGTACATTGGCAAGAGCAGAAGAGATGATATGACATGCTTTAAATAGTTTATAGGGAGCTGGAGGATTGTTGTTTATTTGGTGATGTTGGGAAAATATTTAATGTGCTTTGGTTAAACTCTTTATAGACATGCTTCTCATCCCCCAGTTTTCTTTTCCAATGACTGTTTTGGAGATTAAAACCAGCAAGTTTAAAGTAGATGGAAAATGGAGAAACGTATTTCCAAATCGACAAAACCTCGACTAAATCTTTATAGAATTTTTTTATGTGAGTCAGGCTTTCTGAAGTAATTATCGTAATATAAGAAAGGACCAGCGCTTCACCGCGCTGGTGGACGGCGAGCCAGGGTCGCAGCTGGTGTAAAC
>NW_020799105.1:10732873-10740645 GCF_003259725.1 Athene cunicularia
CTCTGCCCGCCGCAGCCCCGGGACTCCCCGCCGGGCTCGGTCGCAGCTGGGCCGCTCGGTCCCCGCTGCCGGTGCCCGGCCGGGGCCGTTCCCGCTGTCCCTCCGGACCGCTCTGCCATCGTAGGTCTTGCCGAAAGTTACCGCCTGGCCCAGGGCTTTCGGCTGCTCCCCTCTTCCCCGCGACCCTGCCCTGCTCCCCAGCGGTCCTCGGCTGCACAAAAGGCTTTCACCTTTTGCGGCCCTTAATTCACACAAAGAAACTTCGTAGAAAAGTCAGGGCCAAGTCTCCGTCCTCAGGCGTTTATTTTAAGAAGCAGAATACCATGTCCACATGCAAGAATTTATTGACTTTTCTATTTTGCTTTTGTAAAAAAAAATTTCCCCTTTTTTTTTTTTCTTACTCAATGACTTACAAAAATTAGCTGAAGATATTTCCATAAGTAATTTTGAAAGCCAATTAATGCCAGACAGATCCCAGTGGGCAGGTCTGTAGAACAGAGGAAGTTTTGCAGAGATCTAGTCAGCAGCACAGTGCTGAATGGAAAAAGCAGATGCATTTGCCAGTTTTCTGATGGCTCTTGCTCCTGCCATTCCCCCACGTAACATCTGATCTCATGAATGTCCCTCTATTCCCACACAGAGGCAGGTGGGTAAGTTTGCGTGCTCTGTCTTTTGCTCGATCTCCTAGCTGGAGCAATCCTGATGTTATTCCTTGTTTTTCTTCTCCTCATAACAAATCACAGGCAAAGTGTTTGTTGTAAGCTCTGCCTACTGAGATGCACTTCAGGAGAAAATGCTGACCAAACCTGCTGTAGCCACCTTGAATGGAAGAAATTAAGTGTAGTGCATAAAATTGAGGGTGGGACTCGTACAAAACATTTGTAGAAGTAAATTTTCCCACTTTCCATATTTCAGCAGCCAGGAGAAAACTTACACTTATTAAATGTCTTCACAACAGCTTTCATGTTAGGAAAGGACTGAAAGCTTTTGTTTTTTTTCAGTTTTCCTTGTGGCAGTAAAGTTGAAATGTAGCAGCCCTTCGAAATGAAGCTTCTCATAGAAGTTGTAACCACAGGTCTTAACTTTTCATCACTAAAATATGGAACAGAACCATTGCAAATGTGGGTGAAGGAAGGAGGGGACACATGTGGTGTGTATCAAGCATTGGTGTAAATCAGAAAGGTGTGGTAAAAGAGATTTCCTGCCTGGAAGCAAAGCTTTCGTATTTGTTCTTAAGATCTGTGTGCAAACTCCAGGGCTAGAGTTGCTAGTAGCTCGCATCTTTTTGTGCTGAGGCTGCGCTGAGCGCTTCACTAGAGGGATCCAGTTCTCCAAAATGAAATCCTGATGCCACTTCAACTCTCTGCCCTGCTGTACTGGATCTGAGCAGCCATCTTCTCTTTTTGAAGCACTGATCTGTTTTTTGTTCCCTCATGTGTGGCTCACCCAGGACCTGTGTGGGATCAGGGCGTGCACAGATGCTGCAAAGAGCTTACAGCCTGAGCAGACAGCACAGAGAAAAGATTGCCACAGGTACCTGAGAGTGGGGGAAGCCAGTAAGCATCCCTCTAGGTACCCTTCCTCCTTCCCACATTATCTGAGGTGGTTGGGGTTGTTTTCCATGTCTGTGGGCTTCTGTAAGTCCAGCATCTATTTTCCAAAATTTCTTGTGTGAACTTTAGTGGCACAGGAGTGGGGAAGAAACTGGGGGGCCTCGACTAGTTTAAAAAGTCAGAAAATAATTAAAAGTGAAACCAGTGTATTTCTAAGTCACGCATCGCCTTAGTGATTTTTAGTGACATGACAAGTGGTAGCTCAGTTGTTTTCTGCTTCGAGTGTTTGTTTGTCTTTTTGCTGTTCACTCTGTGGGTATGCACACAGACTCCAGGCCCATGACCCCAGTGCCTGGGCTCTCTTTGCAGCCCCCGCGGGTCCTCCCGTGCCTCATGCTCCATGGAGAGGGAAGGGCACACCTGATGTTCCTCTCAGATGCAGCAACTCGGTAGGGTGCAGAACTGAGGGGAGAGGACATGTGTGCAAGACTGCTCTGAGAACTGCAGTTACTAGTGAGTGACTCTGTGAGTGCTGTTCACATCACATGCAGCTGCACTCCCCTGCGTGCCCACGGGCCACCCCAATGTGGCCATCTCTGGTGTTCTGAGGGACAGCAGCAGCAAGAGGCCTGCTTTGCAGCATCCTTCATGGATCCTCTGCTCTGTGACCGTGCTTGCTGGAGTTGGAATGAATCTCTGTGCAGGGATCTTTGTGCTGTAAATGGCCCTCTGCCACCCCAGTGCCCTCCAGACCAGGTATTCCTCACTGCTGCCTTTGATGGTCTTTTCTTTCTCCGTAGAGCTCCACCTTCCTGACAAATCGGACCTTTTCAGAGATTCACCCTGTTCTTTCCTCTCCATTTAAAATTATATTTATTTCTCTTGCAAACTGTTACAGCCATTTACCTAGACCCACCTTCGAGTTCACCAGCTCATCTTTTTCCTCTCCTTTCCTCCACAGAGAGCATGGGTGCTCTCTGACACATATAGTAGTTGCTTTTGACTTCTTTCTAAAATGTACTTCTAAAATGTACTTCATTTTCCTGAAATAAGGTGTTTCTTTTAGGCTTCAGGGTCATTCTTTTCTTGTACAAATTCTTCCTGGAAGCACAGACCTGGAAGTATTGTGTAATACCCGGTGTGTACAGTGTCTTTGCTTTGTGACTCCAAACAGCCTCACCCCAGTCCAGACCAGTCATGTTTGGGTAGTAAAGGTAGCAAAGTGGTGAGTGATCTGTGGTGCCAGCCTGTGATGCCCACGAAGAGGGTGCATGTGGCGACTTGTTTCAGCACTGCATATGAAGCTGGCACAGCAGTTTCATCACCTGGTGACAGAGCAACTTGTAAAAGCAATTGCCTCTGATGAATGGTTTAGCATGCAGTCCCTGTAGATGATAGTACGACTGCATGTACCCTGTGAACTGTAATAAATATTAGAAGGTCATCTAACTAATCTGTTATATTGACACCCCTGTCTGTAGCATACACCAGGTGGTTGCCATCCCCTGCAGCCCCTGCTTTGCATATGATGTTGTCCAGCCTGAAGTCTGTTAGAAGCAGAAAACCAATTTAATCTATGTCAAGCTCTGTGATACCAAGAGGTGGGGCTGTGCCAGAGACTTTTTGACATTTAGTGATCTAGAGGTGTAACATTTTTAGCCTGACTTTTTCTCCCTTAAATGGTGTTTCTCTGTATGTGTCCTGCTGAGTTTGTTTTTCTTCACTAGCTGTGCTGAGAGTTGTGCTTTATTACCTAGGGATGTGTTTCCTTCCTGCCATAGACACATGTCAGGTCCCTGGGCAGGTACCAAGTTGCAAGGTCTCATGTACAGGTCTCATGTAACAGACATGTGTTTTGGATTGTCTACCAAGCAATCTGTCTGGCCTGTCCTTTCAACTGCCTTGCATGTGCCAAGGACTAGTTGGGTCTGAGGAATGGGGCAATAAGAAACATTGGTCTCCAGGAAAACAGGCTTGAGCAGCTCCTTTTTGATGCAAATGCACAGGGCTACCTGATAGCTCAGGCTGTAGTTGCTGGTACAAAATGTCTTCTGAAGTTGCATTTGCTAAAACCTGACCTTGTATTCTGCCCTGGAGCTTGGTGTTGGAGTGTTATGTGTGGTGTGGACACCTGGTGTCGGTTCAGCAAGGGATGCTGCAGGTGCTGTCTCAGTGCTCAGTGTCTCCTTGCTGGTGCTACAGCATGAATTTTGTGGGCTAAAGTGGAACCTCCTCATCTGCAGGGTGGTCCTCAACTGTCTCTCACCTTGAAGCCACACAGACCAGCTTTGGATGACCTGTGGTAGCATAAACATTGCTTAGAGTTTTTCCCTGTGCATATGTGCTGTGGAAGAAAACTCAAGGGAAAAAGAGAAGTTACTCATAGCTGGAGTTCTTCAAGATGTGTTGGCTCAAGCCACGGCTTCTCCATTCTGTCCCTCAGGCTTTGTGTAGCCTATTGGGATTTTGTGGCTGAGAAGAGACCAAAGGACATTACCACACACAGCCAGTATGGCCCTGTATGGGTCACGGGAGGGAGAGGGGAAGGGGAGAACATATGCATGCTGTAGGTTGTGCGTCAGAAAAGTTTCTGAGCTGAAGTGCATATGGACAACACATTTCAAAAATACTCTCTTAATTGCTGGTAAGTTACTTCCTTCTATTTGTCTCCTTTTTTGGAGAGGATACTGGGCATCTGGAAAAATGGCCAATTACCACAAAAAAATGGAGAAAGACATGTTTCTTATGCCTTCCATACTAGTCAGGAGATTTTGCCGTATAGTGTGGGAAACTTCACATCATGTAGTGTAATCCTGGAATAGGTTTTCTGGGCATCCTTTGAGTCTGGGATCCATTCCTTCAGATGCTTTCAGGTACCTGGCCCTGCATCTGACCCTCGAGACTTGTGTGGCAGTGGGAACATCATTCCACCCTTGCTTGGTCTTGTATTGCACAGGTAGCTTCTAGGATGCTGCAATTTTAGAGTATGTGTGAGGGTCTTAGGTATTAAGTGGAAAGGAAGATAATAAACTGCTAAATGACCCGAGGATTCCTTTCTATGTCTGTATGGTTGCGCAGGGGCTGGAGCTGACATCAGCCAGGGCTGCTGATCCCATTCAACTGCCCCTTCTGGCATGTTCCCGCTCTCTTCTATGCCCGGAGCCTGAGTTTACATGGTGAGTCAGTTCAGGGACCTCAGCTGGCCAAAACCTGACGGTGGAGAGGTGATTGCAGTTCAGCTCATTCAGCTGCCTGAACTGATTAATGGTGTGTAACCACAGAGGCATAGAGGACAGTGCTGGGACGTGAAAGCCTGCAGTGCAAGGTGGGACTGCAGCAGCCTCAGTCTTGGTCAGATTAAATTGTACAAAACTGTGTCCTGAAGGTGGTGAAACTCATCTCTTGGTTCTCTGCTACCAAAAGGGTTGGTTCCCATGCCTTCGATTTGTTCTGTGCCATGTCCTGCTGCTGTTTCCCTTGTGTTGGCTCTGGCATGTTTCTGATACTCTGCTAAGCCAGCAGAAAACTAATTCAGGAAAAAAAGGCAACTGTTTTACTGTGAATTTAGTGAGCAGGATCATGAGGATATGAGTATGAGGATACCAGAACTGGAGCCGGGGGGGGGGGTTATTGCCATGAGGCTGGGACTGCCCCTTTGGCCTGCAAGCTCATAAAACATTGCAGCAGGTGTTTCTGAATGAAGAACAACCCTGTTGTCCCAGTAAAAACGAATTTTATTCCAGGAATCACCTCCTGTTTGTGGTCAGTGTTTAAAACACAGCTCCTTTGGGAGGGCTGCAGCATTTCAGACATTGCAAGCACTCAGTCCCCAAGATGGGTAAAACCTCTGATGTCCTTCAGTCTTCTGGGATTTGCCAGACCTGGGGCTGCTCAGTGCCTTGGTGTGAACTCTGAGGCAGCCTCCTGCTCTCTCGTTCATAGGAACCATGACTGCAGAGAAGAAACTGCAACCTGCTCTGCCTGGCAGGGAGTTCTGTGTAAGGAGGTCCAGGCTCCAGCGCTTAGTTGTTTCTTCAGAAATTAAAAAAAATAAAGGTGTAGAACTCACCTTATACAAGGTGAGATACTGCCTATGCAGGAGATAATTCCAAAGATTGCCTGTTTATATCAATTTTTTCTTTTTAAATTTCAAACTGTTTTACTAGAATCATACATGAAAATTGCTTTAATAACTGCAGAAAATGGTACAATCAAACAATCAGATCCTGGTTTGTTATCTATTTGCTGGTATATGGGTGAGATGAAAGACTTCTATGGTTATACGTTTGTTTATAATAAGCACACTTAAATTCTCTAAAAAACATAACATATTTTTGCTAGTTCCACACCTTTCTATGCTACAGCTTCTTACGAGTTAAAAGTGATTCATGCAAAGTTACACGCACAAGGGAAATGCATGTGATTTTTCATATACAACTATAGGTTCTAAATTAGCAGGTACCATTCAGGGAAAACGTTTTGAATTTATTATGGGTTGATCTCCGAATACATTTAGGGATGTAAAAAGTGAATCCTGAATCCTATGTGAGGAACAGTAGAAAAGAATTGGAGAAACTCATTGAGGGCATTCTTAGGCTATAAGCAAACTAGGTGATGACATACTAACCAGTGTAAAGAATATATATGTGTAGAACAGGGTGATGGAAGTGATCAAAGTCACAACTTTCAGTCGTAGAGATTAAGGGGTTTATTTTGGCTTGGAAAAACTGACTGAGGATGTGATAAATGCTGTTAACCCAGTGGCACACAGAGAAGACAATTTGGGAACGATTATTTCCTTGTTTTCATGACACAAGAAATAGGGAGCAGCCAGTGGAATTATTACATATAAAACAGACAAATATGATTTTAAAAAAAAATATAGTGGGAAATAACTTGTGGAACTCCTTGTCAGGGATTTTTTTCCCAGCTAAAAGAAAGGAATGATACTAATGTGTTAGAAATTTGCCTATTGAAGACAGACATGATAAGGATGCAGTTTCTGGCTTGAGAAGTCTTCTGTCTTTCTAAATAGAAGTTATGTTCCAAATTTCACAGTTTCTGGGCATTTTATAATAATTTCAGCAGACAAATCTGTCTTTTAAAGCATTTTATAGTGCGTTAATTTGAAACAATAGTTGTTTTACAAGTTTGGCAACCTGCAATTCATAAGAGTTTTGCCTGGTGACCCATTAAGCATCTATTTAACTTCTGCACTAACACAATTTTCTAATATTTCAATATTTTAGTAAGAATATCCAGTTTTCTTAACAAAAGAGTCTGGGTTTTTTCCTTTTAATTTCACTTTCTAAGACTGGAAAGCTGAAGCAAGCAGTCTCATTCAGATGATGGGGAAACTCAGCTTGTTCTGGTGCCATGGCAGGGGTGACTGTGGCTTTTGCTGGAGTGGTGATGACCGTGAGCAGTGCTCGCTTTCTTACACACACAGAAAGATAAGTCACTTCTCTTAACCCTTCTGTCACACATCCCTTTGACCATAACCATATCCCTCTGCCCTGTCCCCACCAGCCTGGGTCTGTGCCTTCCTCCTCCCATCTTGCAGCTGATCGGCCGCAATAGCCTGTGTCTGCTCCATGACTCCTGGAAAGGAATTCAAGGGCGGATGGTGGCGTGAGCCATGGGATAGACACTTGCACACAGGCCACGGTGATGCCCTGTAAATTCCCACACACAGAAGTCACTCCGTGGGTGAGGGAGACCCTCCCCAGCAGGCAGCTGGGAGCTGTCTCCGTGTGCCGCCCTGGGCTTTCACAGCTTGGGACCTCTCCGGCCTGGTACAGGTATGGTGGGAAATGGTTAGTGCAACCCCCCCTGGTGCAGGCGGCTGCTAGAGCTCATCCTGGGATGCCCTGGGATGGGATTGTTGTGCTCGTGTCGCTCCTGAGGGGTGTTTTCTAACTCGTTCTTCAGAATTTCCGTTGGTAGATTCCGTGCCTTCCACGGGCAGCATGCGCGTAAGCTCTGGAGACGTGCGGGATCCCAAGGCGGGACAGAGAAATGCGCAGGCGCTCGGGGACAAAACCGCCTTTGCAAACCCCCATCCAGGGCTCGCAGCCCGGCGAGGAGAGAGCTCCCGCAGGAGCCCGACGCCGCGGCCGCTCCCGGCGGGTGGAGGCGAGCGGGGCTGGGGCCGGCGATGGTCCCACGGCGGGTGCCCCCCGCCGCCGCCCGACGTGTTTCCCGCCCCTGCGCCGGTGC
>NW_020799105.1:10740695-10845367 GCF_003259725.1 Athene cunicularia
CGGGAGCCTGAGCTGGCCAGGGTACTGACCCGGCACGGCCCGGCCCGCTCGGGCACGGCCCCGGGCTGCCGCCTTCGGAAACCATTTGGCATCCTCTGGGGCTCCCACATCTGGAGTTCCTCTTTCGCACTTCTGGCGAGAGCTGCTGGGGTTCGCGTTTTGCTGGGCGGTTTGTGTCTGTTTTTTTAAAATCGTCGTTCGGGAAGGTAGTGAGTGTCACAGAATAGAGTCAGAGAATGGTTTGGGTTGGAAGGGACCTTAAAGATCACCTCATTCCAGCCCCCTGCCCTGGGCAGGGACACCTCCCACTAGCCCAGGTTGCTCCAAGCCCCGTCCAACCTGGCCTTGAACACTGCCAGGGAGGGGGCAGCCACAGCCCCTCTGGGCAACCTGTGCCAGTGTCTCACCAGCCTCACAGTGAAGAATGTCTTCTTTATGTCTAGTTTAAATCTTCCCCCTTTCAGTTTAAAACTGCTGTGCTTCATCCTATCCCTACACTCTCTGATAAAGAGTCCCTCCCCATCTTTCCCGTAGCCCCTTTTAAGTACTGGAAGGCCGCTATAAGGTCTCTGTGGAGCCTTCTCTTCTCCAGGCTGAATAACCCCAACTCTCTCAGCCTGCCCTCATAAGGGAAGTGCTCCAGCCCTTGATCATCTTTGTGGCCTCCTCTGGACTCCCTCCAACAGGTTTGTGTCCTCCTTATGTTGAGTGCCCCAGAGCTGGACACAGCACTGCAGGTGGGGTTTCCCAAGAGCGAAGTAGAAGGAATCACCTCCCTTGACCCGCTGGCCACACTTCTCTTGACACAGCCCAGGACATGGTTGGCTTTCTGGGCTGCAAGTGCACATTGTTGCTGGCTCATAGTCAGTTTTCATCCACCAATATCCCCAAGTCCTTCTCTGCAGGGCTGCTCTCAACCCACTCAGCCTGTATTTGTGCTTCTCCTGGAGCTCCTGCTCAGGGGCTGCCTTGTCCAGCACCTCCTGGGGTACCCTCCTCCTTGCTCTCTTTGCATCTTTCTTTTTTCTATCTCATTCTTTAAGATTTCAGGGCTGCTTGTCCTAAGTTGCACTTGCTGAGATTTCCCCTGAGCCTCCAGAAGCTGTGGTTTGCTACCCCTCTTCCCTCAGTGCTGATGGTTCAGAAGATTGGCACAGAGGCCACTCCTCTACACTGAGTACAGCTGGCGAGGTCTGGATTACCGGACACTGAGTAGTTTGGAGAGCTCCGTATCCCAGGTATCTGCCCACTGTTTAAGATGGAGCTATAATGAATGTGAGGTCCACCTCCATTTTTAGGTCTTGGACAAGTTTCTTGTGTCCTTCATCAATCTGAGAAGCCAGGACCTTGCATGTCTTGCCTCTGCTTCCTGAATGTCTGCAGTGGCAGTTCTGAGAATCCCATGGAGATGACTGCCAGAGAGTGCACTCACTATCTGTGCTCTCACACCTTCTCCCAGATTCTCCCAGGGATTTCTTTGAATGTGACTTGACTTCCTTGTGCTAATCCCTGCCACAGCAGCTCCCTCACCTAAACACAGGACTCCAAATGCTGCCTTCCTTTTGTCCCCAGATCCTGTTGACAGTGCCCACAAGGCCATCCCTTGCCCAGCCTTGTGTTTGCTGTGACCTGTGGTCCCTGAAGATGGAGGTAGGAGTGTCTCACAGGACCTGCTGCCATGTCGCCTTGTACTCTTCAAGATGCTGTCCTGGACCCTGACTGGGAGGGGAGGGACCTTGGTCCACATTAGTCAGTGGTTCCTCCGCATGGCTCCATGCTGGCCCTGGTTTGGGTTTTAGGAGCCCTCCATCTCTTTTAGGAAACAAACTTGTTTTGACCCAGACTTAACTCCCTTGTACCAGTTTGAAGAGAATTTGAGACAGTGTATTGACCACCTAGTTTCAAACCTCTCTGCCTCTCAGTTTTCTCCTCCTTCAGGCCCTCCTTGATGTGTTTTGCTCCATTTTGCCTTGGGGGGTGGGGGTTGTATAACTGTTGCATTCAGTTCTGTAGAAAAGGAAATCAATCATCCAGAAAGGTGAATGACTACTCATGAGCTCCAGGTGCCACTAGTAGCTGTAGTAATAGACTTTCTGGTGTGGGAGAGTGATAAGGTTGTGTTTCTCAGTCTTCAGTTCTCCACATATCTTGCACAACAGAGGATTGTGTCATTCATTAGTTGGACAGAGCCTGGGTAGACCCAAATCTTACTCAGTGTCTACCTAAGAGGTTGTCCCTAACTACAGACAACAGGTGCTTTAATGACCTGTCTGTTCTGAGCAGTCTCTTTTAGGCAGGCTTTAGAGAAGCCGTGTTAATCACAAACTATGCAGTAAAGAGACAGACAGAGCACAGCCTGGGCAAGACAACTGTAGTGACTTGAGGATGAGACTCAGAGACAGGAAGATAGTGTGGCTTCCAGTCCTCCACCCACCTTTGGAGGGGGTTCCCTGCCAGCCCAAGACATAGCAGAGCTTTGAACCCAAGTTTGTTGAACCTGAGATTTGACACCTTGAAAGACAGGAGCATTGGAAACATCTTTTGTGTTCCTTGATGTGTGTAACAATAATGGAGCTGGAGAGTGTATGTGGAGCAAGATGTGACTCTTCTGACAATAAGCTCATTCAGCAACTTCTAGTTACATGGGAATTGAACCAATCTGCAGAGAGTATGTGGAGCAGGACATGACTCTCTTCTGACAATAAGCTCCTTCAGAAACTTCTAGCTAGATAGGGATTAAACCAAGTAAAGTGCAGCCTCGTGATGCAAAGGATGACCTCATGCAATGTGGTGGAAGAACTCCAACTTCCATCCATCCTTATCAGTGCTGGCTGCCTAAGGTTTTGTAAGAATTAGACACAGCATATGGTGCCTCTGGACCTGAGCATGTTGCAGAGTTTATTAAACTCAGAAAGGGACCTTACAAGGACTAGTTTGCACCACTCCCCTCCTGTTTAGACTGGACATATTTTACTTGATTCTTGTTCTGCCCTGCTGCCCCCATCTTTCCATTTCCCCAGCAGGTGAGTAGTTCTAGAAGAAGGACTATCATATTCTTATTTCACAATATGATTTATAAAATGCTCATATGAAGAGAAAACAATTGTTAAAGAGTCCTCCTGAATTGAATGTCAGGAGTTAGAATGGTACAGAGACCTGTTCAAAGAGTCATAAGCCATGCTGACCTAACTCTAACTGTGATAGCTGCAGTGAGGATAAACAAAGTGAGAACAAGCCTTCTTCATCACCTCTTGACAGGCAAGGGTAAATGGAAGCCAGGGGTCACCAGAATGGGATTTAGTCTTTTCTCATTATTTAGTGTCAAACAGACTGGTAATAGTGTTGTAATATAAAGGTTGGGAGACTTTTGCACTTTCCTGCAAGGGAGGGGTCACCATTGTAGGCTATCAGCTGCTAGGCAGGTGAAGGATGGAAGGGGCAGTAGGTTGTGTGAGCATATTGAAGTCAATGACTTGAATTTTCTGTGGGAGAAAAGGATACTTGAGCAGAGAGGGTTCATTGGATAGGTGGTTGCTTGTGCTGAGGGATGGTTGTGTGGCTGTCATGTTGGCTGGTGCTGATCCAAGCATCTGGTGAAAATGAAAGCTGAGGTTTGGCCATCTCCCTTTTTTCTTTCCCTTTTGCTGTAGACATTGTTCGCAGTGACATTGCCCTGGATAAGCAGAAAGGCTGTAAGATCGCCCAGCATCCTGACATAATGTTGGAGCTACAGAGGGAAAAGGCAGCTCAGATGCACTTGGTTTTGTTAAAGGAGCAGTTTTCAAACACATACAGCAACCTCACATTAACAGGTAAGGCTGCAAGACCAGCTCTGGAACCAGGAGCTGGGGCTAGTTCTTGCTAACTCACAGATGTGTTAAAACCCTTGGATGCTTCACCTCTGTATGAATCAGCATCTCTCTGGCTGCCTCTGTTTCCTACCAAGGTTACTGGGTGCTGGGAGGGAAAGGATCTGCAGGAACTGGTGGTGGACTCATAAGGCCTCTGCAGCTGGCACCTACACAGACACTCCAGATTTGGTGCCCCTGGACAGAACGTTTTCTACAGTCTGACCTAAGCAAAATACCACGGCACGTGAAGTGCTAGAGAAATCTCCCTGCTAACAGTTCACGTCGATGGGGCTGCAGCAATTACTAAATTTGGAGTCCTTTAAGCTGCAGCTGACTTTTTTTTTCTTTCCAGAGCATGCACTTTGTGTGAACCCAGTAAATATTAAAGAGCAAATATAAAGGGATAATGGCCCAGACAGAGATGAGAGGATACTCTTTTTCTGGCAACTGTTTGTATTATCCAGGGAGCAGAATCTCAAAGGGTGGAGGAGACTGCCACATTTTGGATACACATTTCGTGGTGCTTGTAAAGGACTGAAGTCTTCAGGCAGTGAGCAGGCAGAAGGATGGGATCCCAGCAGCCAGCAGTGTCCTTTCATAGCTGTTCTCCTTATCACTACAGCTGGATGAGCCACAGACTATGGCAAGGAGGAAGAGACTAATAAATCAAACAAGATCTCTTTCTCCTCTTGCTGGGTCCCTTTCCTGTGAAAGACAGGGAGGCATCTGATTTTTATGAGAGGGAGGGCCCTGTGCTCTGGCTGGGGAGGAGATGGCAAGCCCCATGGTGGCCCTCCCCTGCTGCTGGCCTGGGAGAGGCAAGTGGGTCCTGTGCAACTTCCCCCGCCTCTGCTGCTGTCTCTAATTCAATGTCCATTCTCTGCCTAGAAGCTAGCATGGGTCTGTGTGCTTGCCAGTGCAGCAGTGAGTTCTGGCTCTCCTGGGGACACTGGTTGTGCTGGACCCCTCCGGGACCCCAGAGGTGGGATGGAGATACCAGGGCTGGCAGAGGGCTCAGCCCAGAGGGCCAGTGGGCATCAGGGCCATGAGTGTGGCTGAATCACATCATTCCTGAAAGACCAGCATTTAAATGGGAGAGCCGTTTCTCATTCTCTGTAACGTAATCCACTTGGCTGTTTATTCCCAGTACAACTGCTGGAATCAACATTGTCAGCTTTTCCCCTGACAACTTGCTTACTTTCCACTAAACAAACTTCCCTTGAGAAGAGAAGCTGCTCTCCCCTATCCTCCTTCCCTCACTGCTTCAAAAGCTCTCCAGCATTGCTCACATTTTTTACAGAACCTGCAGAGCAGAGGTGCTACCTGGTTATCAGCTCAGCTCTTAGCCTTTTCAAGTGTGTTTACAGGATAGTTCAGAAGGTTTTAGCTGTAACTCTCCAGGGGGAAAGAGCAATTTCACTGGAATATTACCCAAAGAACTATTTTAATGTCCTTTAACTCCCTTTGAATGTGAGCAGAGCAACTTCATAATTGTTATGAAGTTTAATCTTTTATTTCGTAGACATAGTCTGAGAACATGGACTCTAGACAGCTAAGCATAATATTTAACTGGAACTCTACTAACTTGTGTAAATATTTCCCTTCTCCGTGATGGATCTGGTGTTTGGGGTGGGCAGAGGGGGTTGTACATCTCTTGCAGAAGGGCATTCCTTACCTTCAAAATTCAATCAGCCAGAGTTTGCTTGAGGACTTCTTTTTGTTAGGCACCATGATTTTATACAGTGCTGCAGGGAGTCCCCAGGTCGTGAGGGGAGGTGCAGGAGCAAGGATCCAGACCTGGTTTAGGGAGGGACTGAGTTTGCAGGGGAACAGGTTTTCCTCCTGGAGGTCTGTATCCAGGAGTCACTTGGCCTCATGCAGTGCATGTACTGTGGATGACACTAGTGTCTGACCTAGACTGGATTCAACCCCACACCTCTGTGTAAGAGGGGCTCCTACTACTTCTAGTTCCTGCAGCATTTTAATTGTACCAAAGAAATGGAAATGGAGTGTCTTGCCCAAAGTCATGTAAGAATAAAGGTGCTTTTCAATGGGAGAGCTGTACTAGGAAAGCTTAGAAGTAGGAATACCATTGTGAGGCATCTTTATTCCTGTGCTACTACAACTACAACTGTAGTGATTTGTATTAAAAAGTCTCCTTCTCTTCTGCCTCCTCCCAGATGACATAGTTATATGAACGACTTGAAAGACTATAGATCAGGCCTCCCACACTGCCTGCAAGTGTGGGCAAGTGATACTGCCATCAAACTTCCATGCAGTATCCTCGTGGCTTTAAGAATGAAAGCTTTTAGAGTGCAGGGGGTGTGATTCTGCAGTCCCTGTGGCATCAGTGTAAACTGGGGGCTTTTTCAAGTCTGTTTGCCACTTGCACATGGTTCTCAGTGTGCTCCTTATTTCAGTGATCCGACAGGGTCGGGGTTTTGCACTGGGATTTAAGCTGCTCCCAGCAGCAGGTACCTCCAAGGTAAGAGGTACCTTCTCTTAAAATGAAATGTGTTTTTTTTGTGCTAAGACACCACTGAGACTGAGTGAAACTAGGCAGTCTTTCTGGCTTTCGTTCCTCCAAGAACACATGTTAGACTCTGTCTTAGGCCACTTGAGTTTCTCTAGGCAAGTCTGAGCTTTCCTCAGCTCCTGTCTGCAGTCTTTCTCTTGCATCTTGCATTTGTTTTCGGTACGTGATCTTTCTAGGCTTACCAAGCCTGCCTCCCTGAGATGAGTGATAGTCTTTGATCTGTGACAGTGCTACTTAAATGCTGTATAACATTTTGAGGCTTATATTAATCCTTGCTGCTTCCCTCTTGGTGCTCAGCAATAGGTGTCTTATTTCACAGATCAGCGTCTCTAATGCTCTCAGGTGAGCCTGTGGTAGAGCAGGGGAGAGTGCACAGCATCGCCTGTTCTCCTCTGGGAACCAGCTCGTTCACTTCAGCCTGCAGTAGGATAGGGAGGAGGAATCTTTGCTTAGAAACATTACCCAGTTGAGTTAGGTGGAGCAAGTGGTGATTCTTTTATGGCTTGTATCAACTGGAGTAGAAATTGCAATCATCACAGCAGGCTCCCCTCATTTTCAGCCCTCAGGAGAAATGTCCAGGTGACACTAAGGTGATTTTGGAGCCTTGGAGCTGAGGGGTGAATGCATAGTGTTGGGCTGGCAGCAGGGGAGGTGTGAGGAACTGCCTGGGGCAGTGGAGACACAATGTGCATGCAGGTTTTAGGGAGTGAGCGAGTGGGGAGTGGGGCAGCAGCAGGCAGAGATTTGATAGATTAAATCTGAATCCCCCCATCTGCGGTGCCAGTTTGGGGTGGGTTCTTGTACTGCATTTGTGCTTTAAGAGACTGGATATCCACAGGTTTCTGCACTGTTATTAAGTAAAACCTGTTAAGCCCAGTGGAAGAGGGAGTTGCTCAGGTCAATAGAAATATGTGAAAAACTGCCCCCTCCTGTATTTACATAAAGTTTTAAGTGTAACTGAGCTTCCCAAGATAAAAGTATGAACATAAATTCCCCTCTAGGAGTTCCCATCCTGAGGACACAGAACAGTGCCCCACTTACCCTGAACAGTGGAGAAATGTCTCTTCTTTCTCCTCTACTTTCTGCCTGAAGCTACAATGCAGATTACTTCACTGCATCAAGAGACTGGTGATGACAGCTCTCCAGCCTGTTCTACCACACCACATCTGTACTGAAAAGCCAGTGAGGTATCTGTAGGGTGTGTGGTGGGAGCCCTCCATCATGTGACACAGCTGCCAAAAGCAGTGGTTAAAGGAAGATACCCTCCCCACAGGGTACATAATGATTCCAGTTGGCCCTCTGTGGCCCCACCCTGCTGAGGGTGTTAATAGAGGGTCTCTTCCAGCTGCCCTGAGAGAGACTTGAGGGAATTAAAATCAGGTTGGAGCTGCTATGAACAGAGCTGAGAGTTGCTGAAGAGTGCATCTCATTGTGTCCAACATTGCAATCATGCGTTTTATAGTGGCATCCCATTACCTCTATTAAGGTCATTAGATAACTTAAACTCTGCCATAACAGTAGTTGTGAGCTCTGTGTGAGGCTTTCCTTGGAAAAGTGTATTCTGGTGATATTAACAGCCAGGCAGTAGACCATTTTCATCCAGGGTAAGTGGCACAGGTGTGTGAGGTGATAGTGATGATGGATGGTGCATGCCAGGTTTTCCCAAGTGGGGATGCATAATGGCAGGGTGAGTGGAGCAAGGTAGAGCTTAGCATGTGTGTGGCTACTGCAGAGCAACCATGCATGGGGTGGTACAGGGCAGGGATGAGAGCAGTGTGTCTGCCTGAAGAGCTTGCAAGTAGGAAGCTGCCCCACAGAAAAAAGTTTTTCTCTTCTCCCCTGCAGACATCAAGAGTCACAGTTGTGCTTGTTCCTTGGTGGGGAATCACATGGCTCAGGTTGAGCACCTGTGACATTTGTGTTTCCTGCACTTATGAACCTCCCCTGGTGATTTTGTGATTTCTGCTGAATGCTGTGACTCTGGGAGACGGTGTTCTGGAGCAGGACATATCTGCAGGGCCTGGGCCCCATCCCATGGTGTGCTAGGCCTGGAGGGGACCGTGGCTCAGAAGCTGCACTTGCAAGGGGGTGTATGCAGAGAGTAGGGCACAGGGCAGAGTGTGTTCTTGGTGCATGTGCTGCTGGGCATTAAGGCTGCTCTACTTGGTTTTGCTGGAGTTTTCCCTAGATATATGGTTTTATCCTGAGTTACAGCTAACTCAATGGGGCTGGAGGTGGGACCTGGGAGGGTTGCTGCAGAGGTGAGTGCAGCATCCATGCCTTTTTGGCAGCTTGTTTGGGATCAGCAGCCTAAACATCCTGTGGTCTGCACAGCAGTGATACGTGTTATAGTTGGTTTACTGGGTGCTGCGCTGGGGTGGTCTGCACTGTGCTTGCCCTCCAGATTTCCTTCAAGGACAGTGATCTCTGGGGCTGTGTAACAGACCTGTGAGTGGCTTTCGGATTAGGCTGTTTGCCCTTCTGTCTATTGCAGCCCCTTACGTTATACACGTTATCCACAGCATTGCACAAAAGAGATCTGAAAAGGACCTCAAGAGGGCATCTTCTAGCCTTTTCCATGACAAATCAGCTGTACCTGGTCTCTGCTTGGGGAAAGGTGTATAAGGAGAGGCAATATCTTTTATGTGATCAGCTGATACAGTTGGAAAACCAGACAAACTTCTGGGGGGCTCAAACCCTTTGATGGGGCTAAAGAAGAAAAAGCAACATTCAAATCTAAATATATGATGGAAATAATTTTCATGAGTTTTGTCTCCTTGATTATCACAACAGGGGTACTGGTGAAGTCATGTCAGCAAGGGGGGGAACACAGTAATGTCATCAGCTCATATGGGAAAGCGAGAAGGAGACAGAATTGCTGTGAAACACTTGGGGGTTTACTGGGAGGAAGGGACCAGAAAAATTGTAATACGTCATTAAAACCATATCTGTGCCGAGCCCGTAGTTAATAACCAGCAGAGCTGCTGGGTCAGTGCTCAGGTGTTTAGGTAGGATGTGTTTAGGTTTTCAATAATGAGCATTCTGAGGATGGTTTGCAGGTGTCTTCTGAGGCCTCAGAATAAGAACTGAGGGGACTGTGCTGGGAAAAAAAAATCCAACGTGGAAAACAATCTCTTGTAACTATTTTTGTGCCATTATCAGTTGTTTATATGAGCTCATTCTGAAGCAAACTGGCTGTTTTCACTACGCAGCCTTCTGAGGACGTTTGGTGCGTAGCTGCAATATATCGTGTTCCTGGGCATGTCTGTGTAAAGCCAGCAGGTTGTCAGGGCTTGGCAGCCAGGCACCGGCATTGCCCAGGTTATGGGATCATCACTGTTAACTGAATCAAATGGTGTGGCTTTATCCTTGTTCTTAAACCTCCGGTGATGGGAGTGATGCACTCTCTCTCAGCAGTCGGCTCTAGGGTGTAATTATCTATATCATTACGGAGTTGGTGTTTTTAAAATCTCTTGCTTCAATTTAAGCCCATTACGACACGTCCTCTCCCTGTGGACACGGAGAGCAGCTTACAGCGCTCCTTCCTCTTTGCAGAAATCTTTTACATATTTGAGGCTTGTTATCATGTTTCCCTGAAGGCTTTTGTTCTCTACACTGAACAACTGCCTTTCGTTTGCTCTTTCCTCATGGCCATGTTATTTTCAAGTTGAATGACACATGCATGGTCGATTCTGCCTCTTGAGGTCCCTTTCAGCCCTCCTCGAAATTTTTTATGGTTCTGTGTCTTGTTGGGGTCCCTGGGGCTGTCTCCACTTGGTCTGGGCTGTTTTTGAAGTATGTTGCTGTGAAATGAGCCCAGTATTGTAGCCCAGGTCTTTCTTGACTGAGAAGAGCAGCAGGGTTATTTCATGTACCTTGTGCATGACACTCCTGTCTGTACACCCCTGTATAATAATGGATTTTTTGGTACAATACTGATTGTTCATGCCTGCACTTTTGTGTACGATTTCCCAACCAGCTGTGCATTCCCCATATGGAATTTCATCTAGACTATTTTCCTAATATTCTAATTAAAATGATATACAAAACTGGAGGTAAAGCCTTGCAAAAGTAAAGGTATAGAACATATGTTGCCTCTCTCACATACGAGACCCTTTTACTCTGTCAAAGAGAAGGCAGGTTGCCTTCACATGGCAGGGCTATTGCTTCCAGCCCTTCCTTGCAGATGGATCGTTTGATGATTGGTTTCAAATTTTTTCCAGGAATTGAAGTTATGTT
The DNA here is from genome assembly GCF_003259725.1 of Athene cunicularia. Classification (NCBI taxonomy): domain Eukaryota; kingdom Metazoa; phylum Chordata; class Aves; order Strigiformes; family Strigidae; genus Athene; species Athene cunicularia. The sequence goes on from NW_020799105.1 coordinate 10,751,322, forward strand.
GACTGGCCTGCAATTTCCTTGATTTTTCAACCTGCTGAATATAGCCACTATATTTGCCCTTTTCCAGTCTTTTGAAACTTCGTTTATCTTCCAGAAATTCCCAGAGATAGTTGCTGACGTACCCCAGCCTGTTTGAAAACATCAGACTTAAGTAATCTTTCTCCTTATGCGCTACTATACCTTACACTTCTACTCTACTGCTTTTAATTATGTTAACTTTGTGGGTTTAGTTATCCTTTTTCATGAAGTCTGAACCAACAAAAGCATTAAACATTTCAGCTTTAACTCTGCAAGTTGTTGGCTGTTGTGAAATTGTGTCCCAACTTATACCTCTTTGCTTCCTGAGACAGCTGTGAGCCAAACCCCTGGGATCCCCCACCTCCCCTTACCCTAATTAGTAGTTTTACAACTCGTTGTGTGCTGACGGCATGTGTGTGTGTGAGAGAGGTCATGAAGGTGAATCACTTTTTCAGGTGACGCTCTCTAGTCTGTTAGGCAACACTTTGGCTTTCTCATTATCTGATTTGGTTATTGCTTTTGTAACTGTGGGGAACGTAGCTTCTTACGATGTGTTCAGTATTTATTAAATTCAATTTATCATCCAATTTAACTAGCCTCACAAGAGAAGATATTTTATAAATTGTACATCTTAAAATTAGCAATTATACGTACATTAGAATATGTAATGTCATTACCAGAACCAGCCAGTTCTGGGTGCTGTGTAGAGAATAAAGAAAACACATAAACCTAACAGAAAACAGATTTCGGTGGGAGGGGGGAGGGCTGACATGCACTAACAGCTTTAGAAGGGCCTGTGGTGTGTTCAGTGGCATAAACCAATCTATTAACCTTTTCTCCCTGCTCGGGAGGTGATGAACTCTTTGGTCTGCCTCTTCCCGCTGATGTAGTTATCAAATGTCTCCTCGGTACTGCTGGTGATCCCTGCTGTGAGCTGTTTCTGTTGAACACTTGTCTCTTTTGCTCTGTCCCTCTCTCCTAGTGCCGTTCCTTTGTGCTCATCTGCATCAGCCTGATGGGGTTTCCATTTCTCCTTCCTGTGCTGCAAGCCATGGAGGAGTCTGTGATTTACCCTTATTGTACCCCCACACTAAGATAATTTGCATTTGTTCCCTTATCTTGCTGTGTGTTTACAAAACGCCATCTTTATTGAACTCCCTATTCATTCTGCACAAAATCTCACTTGCCAACCCTCTGAGACTGCTGAAGCGTCCCTCCTTACAAAGCACTGGTTTAATTCTGCCTCTATTTTACCTTCTATTCCTAACCAGTACAAAGACTAGTTTTGGGCTCCCTCACCCATGGTGCTTTCCACCTTTGTGTTTTTTTCCATCTTTCCTCTGTTGATGAGAATCAAACCTCGAGGAGCCTCCTTCCTAGTTTTGTTCCTGTCTCTTCTTTCACCTTTTTTTTTTTTTCTTGGTGCATTCCGGGAACTTGATGCAAGGCTGTGTCTGATGTCTTCCTTTCCCAGCAAATGTGTGGGCAGTTAAAGGTCCCTAATTACCAGTGGGTTCTGTGTTTCAGATGCTCCCAATAAGCCTGTGCTTCTGATCTCCGTGATTTTGTAGCCTAAAGCAGACCTCCAGTGTGCTAGTGTCTGGGCTCCTTCCACTCTTACGTTACACAGAGATTTTTATACCTGCACTTTGTATTACTGAATTTCACCCCCTGCTTTTATGCTGGGCCCCAAGATCATCCAGACCTTCTTGTGTGACATTTCTCATCCTCTGCTGTTCTGATGATAACTTTCCTCTTTGTCAGCATCGTGCTTAACTCTGATATTCAAACCCTGGGACTTTCTTTTCCTCTCACCATCAGGTTAGAAACCCTCTCTCCCCCTATGCTGATGTAATGCCTACGAGCAACATTCAAATATTGTGGGTTTTCCTTTCATAAGCTGAACAGATTTGGCTCCTTAAGCTTTGCTTTGACAGAGTCGCTTCATAGCTCCTCCTTTGTCCTGTAGCCATGCAGGATAGACTTTTCCATTCTGGAGATACGAGCTCTATATTGTTTTCCCATAGGTGTATTATATTGCGCTTGGCTGAATTAAAGCATGCTTGGTTGTATGGTGGCCATTTAGCTGTACAAATTGGATCACAGGGCAAACAGGGGCTGTTTTGTTCGTTATTTACTAACCTATATTTGTGCTATCTGCAAGCTGCCTCTAAGGATCTTATATTTATCTTAAATGATTGGTAAAAAACCTACATCCTGTGGGATGGGAAGCAGGCAATGAATATGTTTTTGTCTCATCAGCCACTTCCATCTATCTACTTACGCCAAATTATTTCTATTAAAGCAAGTTCTTAAATCAAGCTGTAACATCAGTTAGACAGGACTTGATTCTGTACAACATATGTTGGCTGGTAATTAGCTGAGACATGAATATAATGAATTATTGGTAGATTCTCATATTGGCTTTTAATTATTCTGTCTAGGTCTGCTGTCAGGCTGACTGGCTGTCGCTTCCTAGGTCAGCTACTCCTGCCTAAGTGCCGGCATGGGGCTAGGGCTCTCCTACCCTTCTAGAATTACTTGGCATTCCAAGATTTATTAAAAATTAGCATCAATGGGTCAGAGATCTCCTTAGTGCACTTGGAGGTGCAAATTATCCAGGGTGGGTGATTTAACAGTGTTTATCTAAAGCAGATGTTATCTAATATGTCTCTTGGTCATTAGTAAACTGTGAAGTATATCATAGTCTTACGATGAATCCATCATCTTATCTTTTTCCCAAATAGAAAGGGCATATATTTATATTTTTGTAGTTATACTGGTAATGTTACTGTGTGCACAAAATAATGGATCTATGACTCTGTTCACGTTTCCCTTCTTTCTTGTATAAATTCCCACTATTACCTTGGCAAGGCATGAATTTTTCCATCGTGTTTTTTTAAATGCTTTAATAATTTTCTACACTTTGTAATTTGCAGTTGGTTGCTATTTCTTTAGCTTTACAATCATGGCTTATATTGTTTTCTATTATTGCTGTCTATACCACTGCATAAGGATGGGTTTCTAGCCAAAATCCCCTTCCAGCCGGGTGGTGGAATATGCTGATTTTGGCCATCTAAAACCACCTAAAAACAAAGCAAAAAAACTCTTTAAAATATTTCTTTGGGGTTTTTTGTACAGTATTTTCTTCCCAGTGGTTTAATTGGATAATTCTTCTTAGCCTGGAGAAGTGGAAGCACTTTGTATGTCCCACTAGCTTTTCTCAAATGTAGGCTTTGAGAAGGCAGTTGCCGATGTGGACAGAACAGGGAATTCTGTGTTTGAGTTCTCCACGTTTTAAAAAAAATTCCTAGCAAATTGTGACACAGCAACAAATTTCACCGCAGTGTTAACCAGCTTCAGCACTTCAGCCACCATTCCTATGTATTTGCTCCTGGTGAAAAACAACAGAAATGGTTATTTTCGTGCTGCTGGGAAGCTTGCAGCTCAGGATCAGGGGTGTGTGTCTGTGGTGTGCAGGATACATCTCTGACAGACTCATGCTTTGTGGCTGGGATAACTCATGGAGAAAATGGAGAGGAGAGGGGAGAGGCGCAGTTGGTAAGCCTGGCTTGGCGGGGAGTGACAGAGATAATCTCTGCGGCCGGACCCTGGCTCCCGCCTGCCCCGCGCTGCTGCTCGGTGGGGGCACTGCCTGCTGGTGGGAACGCAGTTTGATTCCCAAGGTTTGTTCTCCGGTTGCTTGCTCTAGCCCCTTTTCCATCTGTCCGTTCATTTATTATTTACCACTTTCTCTTGCTATTTTCTTCGTTAGCTAGTTCCCAATGCTCTTGGCTCAGGAAGGGGATGTTTTACAGAGAACACAAGGTAGCAGCAAATGCTGTTGTACTGCTCCTCTGCCAGCCCTCCTTGTTGTGGGGACAGAAGTGTGTGGCATGCACAGTTAATTAAATTCTTTAACATTTTTCCAAGTTGAGAAAAGGGTCAAAATCCTGGAAGTAAGAAGTTCTCGGAGTCCCCCATGTGGTCCACACTGCTTTTGCAGAGGCTCATACTGGGGATGGGCACACTGGAGTGGGAGAGTAACCTAAGAGCCTGTGGATATTCATGCTTTGTGCAGCTAAGTGGTGTGGGGAAGAGTGAGGTTACAAGGTGTTCAAATGAAATTTTGCATCTCTTTACTTCATTAAGTTTTATATTGGGTTGCTGTGCCAAGAGACACAATCATTGACCTTCTTAAAGAAATTAAAAACTCCATTAATTTAAATACTTTTCCTGTTGAAAAGGTGGCAAAAGCAAAGGTTTTGTAGGAGAAACTGAAACCGGTTCAAATATAATTCTATTAACTAATTAGGGGAACCCTGGAAATAGGGCTGAGACTCGCAAGCCTCTTTTCTCTTTGCTGGGGTACTCCAAGAATCGGATCACCTGGGGAAAGCATGTTTAAGAAATACCAGATGGTCTCTGCGATGTTCCAGCTGTGGACAATCATTCCCAGCCAGGCAATCTGCCTTGCTGTTGAAGCTCTCTAAAACTGTGCTGCCCATTTGTCATGCTTCTCCAATTGCAGCGCTCTGGATAGCTTCTTTTTTCCCTGTCTGGCTCTTCCTTTCCAGTTTTTATCACCCACCCCCTCCATGAGCTAATGTAGTAACATCCCTTCATTGGCTATAAATCCATTGAAGAGCCATATATAAAATATTACTTTGTTAGGGAAGATTGGGAAACATCTGTTTTTTACCCGTAAGAGTCAGTCTCTACTTGTCTCGTATGACGATGTGACTATTTATATATTTGTAAAGTAAAAAGAAGGAGAGAAAGATGGGAATCCTAGAAACAATTTGAGTGGAGCCTCTAAATGGAGGAAACTGATTCAGCTCTGGGATTTGTTTGGAGCCTGATGCTTGTGGGGGGAAGGGGTAGGGGGGACACAGGCTAAGAAATTGCTTAGATGTTTGACAAAGTTACAGCTGTACCAACTGCAGAAGGTCCTTCTGTAAACCTTTTGATCTTGTATAACTGTTCCTAGGTACTCCCAGGGAAGCTGTGGGTCTAAACCATTATCTGTTATATAAAACAGGAACCTGGGATCAGTGACAGTCCTTAGATCAGCAGGAGACTATAACCCTAGGGGTATACATGCATAGCAGCAAAGTCTGTACCTACAGAGGCTTTGCGTTTAAGTGGGTATGCCAGGGTGTGATGTCTGAGCCTGCTGGTATGAACTGCCTCATACCCAACCTGCTCAGCAGTAGCTCCTTGCAGAGCTGTCTGCTTTTGCTCACACATATGGCACTTAACCTGTGTCTCCATTCCCTTGTGGGACAAGGGTGTTGGTTTCTGTGAGTGTGTTCATGGGCACGGCTGGCTCTGTGTACCCCAAGGTAGCAGTGGTGCCAGAGCAGGAGGCTGGAGGCATATCGTGCCTGCCATGTGGTATAACATGAGAGCCTGGGGAGATATAAGACCTGTGGAGGTGGTGTCAGAAGGCTGTCCCAGGGAGCCAAACAGGCTTGTGGCACTTAGTTCATGCTGCTGGTGTGAGCCGCAGGGTGAGATGCTCTGTCAGCTGTGCTGAGGTTGCAAGGAAACAGTCTGTGTGAGGAGGGTGCTTGGGAGTGAACAAGGGAAGATGCTGCTTGGGGTGAGCTGGGCAGGCAGGGACATTGCACCTCCAGAAGGCTGCCTGTGGTGCTGGGTACCTTGCATGCCAGACAGCTGCACTGCCAGTCTCTGAGCCCCTCAGCAGGTGAATATGAAAGAAGGAAAAGGAGATTTCTGTGCTTGCATGCAGGTGGTGTCAGAGTTTGCAAGGTGGCCCCATGTCACAGCTGTTTTCTGTGCCCTGCGAGGCTGGCATATATAAACAAAGTGCCAGAGCTGTTACTAGTGGATGCTGCTCCACACAGCTTTCCCCCTTTCCTAGCCAGGTTCAGTGCTCTCAGCCTGCCCCTTTGCTGTACAAACATGAGATCCTCCTCTCGGTTCTCCTCTCCTCAGGATTATGGGTTGCTGTGTTGGTTTGGATCCAACTTGCCCATCTGAGGTGGAGAATGCCCTGGAGGGGACCTCTTCCCTCCCTCTGCCACATCCTGCGTAGCCTCCATGATGGACGGCTCCCTGCTCTTCTCAGCCTGGCCCAAACCAAACTCTGTCTCCCCTGCTGAGCCTGCTCAAACCTCTGCAGGGCTGTGGCTGACAGCTGCATCTTCCCTCCGGCCTCGTAATGCGCTCACACAGCTCCCTCTCCTCTTCTCCCACAGACCAGGTGTTGTGCTGCCATCCCCTCCTGCCGTGCCAGAGCTCTCCTGTTCTGATGGTTATCTGCCCACACCGTAGCCTCATGGCCCTTCTGCTTGTCTTTTGCAGCTTTTCCTCTTTAAAGCTCCCTCTCATTCTCCCTCCTATGGTGATATGGCAGCCTCTCTTGCTAATCACACCTTAAATCCTCTTTTCTTCCCTCTGCCCAGTTCACTGCCCAGTTGGTGTTGAGCTGTGCTTAAGCCCCTCCAGGCATCAGTAAAAGGTCCCAAAACCCCACACAATGCCCACCTCCACCTGGTGCAGCTCCTCTGTAGTGCTGGTGACCAGTAAAAGGTTATTTTAAAATGCTAAGATATTAAATAGACCTTGCTGCTCTAACACCTGCTGTATCTTTGTCCTCTCTGTGTCAAAGCCTCCAGTTATCTTACATGGCATGTCAGGGGACCGGTGTAAAATCTGCTGCTTGGCTTTGGCAAGCTCCTGCAGCAGCAGGTCCTGTACACCTCTGAGCTTGGAAGTGGCATCTGATAGTTTTACAGGTGAACACACATTCATGTGTTTTGATACTGGGTATGAATTTGGACTTTACAGGATTAAAGAGTATAGACTAAATTTGAGGTGGAAGCAGATAATGAAAAAGGAGATGTTGAAGATAGCTGGATGGGCATGAGCTGCATGAGCAGAGCAGCAGCTGGGAGGACAGGCACAAGCAGAGCCCTCTAAATGTCAATGGGAAGCTCTGATGTTGGAAATTATATTGGTGCGGCAGTGTTGGGCGCCATGTCCTCTTGTCCATTTTAACAGAGGAAAGATGCTGTATAGTTGGAAAAGTTTCAGAAAAGAGCAATAAATGTGACCAAATCCTGGAAATATGGAGCTATCGACAAACTTTTAGTAAGAGCCATCTACTTAGGGAAAATCAAAAAAGAACTTGATTATAATATACAAGTACCAACAAGGGAAAGAAAAAGTTTGGAGCAAATAGCTTGAAATGTTATCAAAGAAAGGCACAAGGAAAAGCTATGATTTAAAGCCTAATGCGGGACAACCTTGGGCTAATAATGTGCAGGTTCATAATGCTGTGAATAAAAGTCAGAATGTTTCTACCTAGGTATGAGGTGGACTAACAGTCACTGTCAGCCTGGAAGCCAGACTCCTGCTGAAACTGTTTCAGACAGAAGTTACAGGTTTTGTGGAGTAATTACTAGGTTAGACCCTCTAACCTCTATCAAGCAGGAAGCAAAATTATATTAATGGTTCTTTTCATATTTATAATCGGAATAAATGTGTAACATGAGTATTGTGCCTCCTAGAGAATAGGTGATGGCAGGAATTAATTGCTTCTTGAAACCAAACTGAATTTGTTAGCCTTTGCTAGTAATTTGGTGAAATGGACCTTTCACTCTGCGGGAGCAAAGCTGAGCTCAGACTATAGGTTCCAGTTCTGTCTGGGTTAAGACAGAAGTTGAACTTAACCCTTGCCTAGGCCAGAATCTGTCTGGCCTTGGTGTGATGTGCGTTGGTACTGAAAGAAAGATCAAATTTAGGTCACGGTTTTTGGCTAGAGGTGACTGAATTTAGGAGAGCTTAGTTGTTTCTCCTTGCCGTAACCATCCCCAGGGAGGAGTTGATGCCCTGACTTAGGACAGTGGGACAGTCTTCGCTCCCTGACACCAAATGAAAGAAGATCCAGAGACCAACCAGCTGAAATGCAAGAGCTTCCCCAGGAGGCACCAATGTTTGCTACAGTAGTCTTTATTTTTCTGCTTTATTTTAAAGCTTGTTCACCCCCCCCCCCCCCCCATGCAACTCTGTGCAAAACCCCAAATTGGTGTGTTTCTGAGCACTTTGCTGTGGAAAGTCTGTGGTCTGAGTGACTGAATTGACTTTGGAGTTTTGAAGTTGAAATTCTGGGGTGTGGGAATACAAGCAAAAAGCTATTGAAGGAATCAATAGCTCCAAATAAACAGCTCCAAATCTAAAGTTCTACTTTTTGTCATTGTTGCTGCTCTTCTCTTCAAAAGAAGAGACAATTTTCCAATTCAGAAATTGGGATGGATTTGGGTAATGGGCTTTCTTTGGGAAGGGTTCATTCTTGGCGAAATTCAGCACAGACATGCATGATGAGAATTTGGGAAATGAGGAGTTAAGTCATGATGATGTAAATGATTGTTCCACATTTAAAATAATAGCACTCAGATAATTCTGGTGTTGGGGCTCCTGCTTTTATTGGCTGAGAGGTTGCCAAAACATATGTGTGTTGCTCTGAATTGGTAAATGATTCCTATTTATAGGACAGGTGTCTTCTGATGTCCCAAGTTCAGTCTGTTCTGTAATCCCAGATCCTGTTTCTGATCTACGTTTAATAATGTGTGACAGAAGAAGATAGGAAACTTGCAGACAAAATCAGGCTAGGAATGTTTTGAATTTAGCTCTGCCCAGCTCTGTCCACTTGTTATGCAGGGTATCTTTTCATAAGGGACTCGCCCTTTAAAAATTCAGTTTTGGATTCAGCTTTTCTTTCTGAAACACATTGTCTTTTGGCTCATTTACATGCAGCCTGAAGGCTGCTGAGTGTGCCAGCCTTCTTCCTTTGCACCGACTTAAGAGGAAAAATGCTTTCTTACATATATTATTTTTTTAATGCAGCTTCTCTAATGCAGGAACCACAGCGAGGCAGGGCTATAGGGAGGGAGGTGGTGGCAAGAGCAGAGTTGAGGTCTACATGACAGCAATCATGCAAATAAACCCTTCTTTACCACCAACATCGAAATTAAATTGTGGTTTACAGCTGTTGGTTTGGGCTACACATATATCTTGGAACAAAGGGTCGGATTAGTTGCAATTAGTTATACAACTGTCAAATGACTCTTTCACATTATCTTGCAAGCTGGTGGTGGAAATGCAGACAGACCTAGATACCATGATGCTGATGCTTCTGCTCTGGTCATTATACTGCATTTTGAAAATAATTATTAAAAAAAAAAAAGCCCCCTCACAGCTTGAAATGAATGTAGAACCAGCAGAGATGTGTGGTAATGGGAAACAAAAATATGACCAAGTTCCTCTGCTACAGAGGAGGAGGCCTTGGAGCTGGGGGCTCAAAAGAGGCACAGCCTCTTGGGAGGAGGGAGAGAAATGCAGGTTCATGGGCAGGGGAACCTCTTGAGATGCCTAATTGAAGGGAAGAGGTGCAGTTGCAATGACAGGGGTTGGGATGGAGGGAGGAAGGAGTGGAATTCCCTGCCGTGTCTGCTGCCCCATCACCCTTTGGCCACCGCAGAGCTAGGGTCTGTCATAGCATGTCTGGCCACAGTGTGGGATGGCAAAAGTGCCAAGAAGTCCCAGGCAAGCATGCTGCTGCAGGGTGGGTCAGCAGAGCGGTTTGCGAGGAGAGGCTTGCCGTCAGCTGAGAGCTGAGGATACCATCATGCCAGAAAAGGAACTGGGTCTGGGAGGAGGTGGAGGGGGCCATGAGAACTGGATGGGAGGTTTGGCTCTTTTTCAAGCAGTTCCTGAAGCCAGATTAGTTGTCTTCGCCAGCTGGTGCGAGATGTTAGGTTTGTGTTATTTCTGGCAGCCCCATGGGGACTGGGAGTAACTCCATGCCTCTTGTTTCTCTTTATGAGGACAGGATAGTCCAGAAGCAGCACAAGCTTTGCGTTCCTGTCCCCAAGAGATTCAAGTGCTGGTTTGCCCTTGGGTAGAAGGTGTGTGGAGAAGGACCCAGGCTCCATGCCTGTCTTTCACCTCTGATGCCAACAGCTGCTTCTGCTGGCTGCATGTCCTGGGCTAGTCTACTCTTCACGTGACCAACTGTCCAGGTTTCCCCAGATGTGTCCTCTTGTCTGTCACTGTTCAGACAGGTTTGAAGGATTCAGGAGTCTCCTAGCCTTGCACGCTGCCATGTGTGTACAGACTCTGACTGGACTGCCCTGTGTCTGGGAAGCCCAGATGTGTCCACAGATGCAGGAGTCCTGAAGGGCTGCCAAATGTCTGGAAATGTAGGATATGCCCACATGAATAGGAGCCTAGACCTTGCTGCTTGTCTGGAAATCACCGATACTTTTATGTGCAAGGGATTGGACACTCTTGAGGAGTTTTGGATGGGCCAACTGTACATGTGTTGTGCAATTACTTTTAGTGCACTTGAAGAAAACACAAGATCTCAAAGAGGAGTTGGTCTGTGTGTCCAAGCCTAATACGTCCCCAGAGGTTTAGGATCAGGTTAGCACATGTATAGACTTCTCTGTACGAGTGTGCATACTTTGGAGATCCCTGCCAGACTGTCCTCGTCCTTTACGTTCCCTTCCTAGATGGGGGTATCTTCCACCAAGATCAGTTGGAAGGCCCTCTGTGTTGTGGTCTTGCTTTGAGGCAAGACCTTGTATTTTTCCTGTGCCTAAAATTCCCTTTTCTGCCTGAGCTTTGTGCTTCCTTGCTGATCTTCTCCATCCCCTTTCTGCACAGGTCCCCCCAGGGATCTGTACCTTCCCATTCCTTTTTGCATCAGAGAAGAGCAGAGGATGTGGGACATGGTGACTAACACATGTCTGACGTGCTGCTTGCTTGCATTTGGGGTATGGGAGGACTGCAACTTTTGTGTAAGCTGCTGTGTTTGCACTGTGGCTTTTCTGGACCAGGATCCCAGATTTTTGTAACAGACTGGCGAAGGAAGGGGAAGAAGAGTTAATAGCATTATCTCCTAGATCCAGGCAAAATGCAAGCAAATTCACCATATTTTCTCTGTGGCACTTCTTCACTCCCGTTTATAGGGCCAGGGTATTTCGTCTTTGCTCTGGAAGCAAGCAAACCTGCTTTCTCATAGCTGCTGTTGTGTGTGAAGGGTGGTGGATGCCTCCCACCTTCCCAGAGCTGTTGGGTAACATGCCCTGAGTGTGGCCAGTGCAGAAGCCGCCTCATTCCCTGAGCCCCTGTTCTGGGGTGACTGAACTCCTGATATATTCCCTTTTTCTTCTGGAAAACAGATTTGTTTTGGCATTCGCCCTTGTCCACACACTCCCCCTAGTGAATTCCAGGGTTAAAAAAATCGTGTAGGCTTTCTCTAAGAGCTGCCTCTCTTGTCATTTAATGATTCCACCTCTGAACTGGGACCCTGCTGCTTCACTGGCTGCCTTGACAATATGTCATTTGTCTTTTCTTCTTTTATTTAGCTTTTCCTACATTTTTCGCACATTCTGTAGATTCTCCTGCATTCCAAGTGTCTTATATTTTCATGCTTTCTTTTATCTCTCTATTCATCTATCCCAGTATAGACAACAGAAATGCTAAGTCCACATAATCTGTAGAAAGCATGAACTGGGTTGTTAGACATTTTCCAAACATTACACTTCATGGAAATATTTTCCTGTAAGATGTAGAAATGAAACAGCTGTCTCCCGCTCCCTCCTGGGCTGTTCCTGTGCAGACTCTCCTGCTCTCTGAATTTACAGCACCATCCCTTGGACAAGTGACCAACGGCCAGCTTCAAGCAGTTGTATTTATGACGTGCCAAGCAGTGATGCAGACTGTGGTGTTTATATGCTAGTCAGATCTATGTGGTGGGATGAACATACTGCAAGACCTGGTGCTAAGGTTTACAGAAAGCATTTTGCCAGCAGAATTGTCACTAGGAAATTTGGTGCAAGTCATGGCTGACAGCTCACTGCAGACTGAGGGACAAGCAGGGATGCTCCTTATTTGTTCATCCTTCTTCCTTCTGCTTGCCCCTGTCCTTCTGGCTTTGTGCTTGGCCAAATGTTAAAATCCCTCCAGCTCCTGCCAGGGGCTGAGTGCTGGCATCAGGAATTAAAGGCATGGATACCTCATGTAGCCCAGCTTGCTGGAAGACAGTGGGCACCTGGCTTTTGTCCTTCTCTCCCTGCCTTGCTGTGTGGCATCACCTCTCAGCTGGCCTGTCATGGCTGGCCCAAGCATGTGATAGCAGCCTAAAGCCCTGCTGGGTACCTGCTGATGTGAGCATGGTTGGACGCCCCCTCCTAATATAATTGCTTATTCTACTTGCATGTTGTAGAACTTCAGCACATGACTGAAGATGTATTGATTGCCACAGGGTAATTATTTCTTGATTCTTATGGGAATTTATCAGAAGCTTAATGCATCAGTGGAGTTGTCCGAAGTGGAAAGGTAAATCAGGAATAACAAAACAAAAACAAACAGCAAAAATGTTTGGGCTGAAGCAAGCAGTCCTTCCCCTTCCACATGGAGAAGTGAACACCAGGGTTATTGGACAGAAGTGTGAACATCAGTGTTAGTGTGAGCTAGCGGAGAGTGGGCTCCTGAGCAGATGATGGAAGAGGAGAGAAATAGTGAAGTTCATATGTTACCATCTCCGAACTGAGCAACCGGAAAAAGAGTAGGAGAGACCAGAAATTATTTGAAGATTCTCTTCCCTTCAGTGTTTTACTGGAACCGAGTGAGTAGATATTCACAGGCTGTATTCCAAGCTGAGGTTATTTCTTCAGAGCATGTTCTGGCAAGGGATTTTTGGCTACAGCCCATCCTCAACCTGCATGACCGGGTGATACCATGGGGAAGAAATCAGCTAACAGCAAATCATGGATCTAAATTTCAGGCAGTTGTTGACTGTGCATCCGTTATTCTACCTTCTTTATAACTCTTCATATTGTAATCCAGTGCTTTTGGCTTTGACCTTGATAGGATAAAGCAGAACTACTCTTATGCTTAAATGCTACCCCATGAGGAGTGTGGTGCCTATGTGCACTGACAGGAAGGGTGCTCTTCTCCTTGGGAGGATGGAATTGCTGCAGAGGTGCCTGGGCAATCTCTCAACATGTGCCACCCAAGTGTGGCATGGGAATCTCACGGTTTGGGAACCACTCTCGCACGTGTGCTGATGAGTCACATGTGCAACTGGGGAATACCAGAGACTTCAAATGGGAGCACATCTGCATATTCACAGAGCACATCTGGAGTGTCAGACTTGCTGCATGTTTGCAGCATCCCCATACTGTATGTGCAATGAACTGCTTTCTACCCTCTGGGGGAACTTTTATCATATGTACATAAAATAACATTTGGGAAACACCTTCCCTTCTTTGCCTCTGTGTCAAGGCTTCACATGTCCATCAGAGTGAGCAGCAGGGTTGTTGCACTGAAGGATGAGCTATGTCAGGGCTCAGCGTGAGTGCTTCAAGGTTGAATAACTGTGGTGTTGCCTGTGTGTTGTCCAACGTTCAGGTATCCACTAGTGTCTCTGAGTAATGTTTGTTGGTGTGTCACTGGGTAGGCTGGAGGGCCTTTCATGTCTTTGTCAAGTGCTGATCTGTTGTACCACTTTCCAGGCATGATATAGCACTTGGCACAGAAGCCCTCCAGGCTTTGCCCTTGTAAAGACTCCAGAGTTGTTATTCCCTGGGATGTGACTGTGCCCTGGAAGGGGGATTTGAGGGTTGCCCACTCAATAAATATGCATGTGGGCAGTGTAAGGGAAAAAAATCAGGTTATGTACTGGCACCAAACTCTTCAAAATGTGCTATCCATATGCACTTTGAGCACTTTATATACCTCTTCTCTGCTTTAGAGTCTCTTGACTTCTTAGAGTGGGGAGAAATGAGGGATGTGGGATACTCTCTTTTCAACTCTGTCTGTCTATACAAGATGAAGACTATGACTTCTTGTACACCTGGTCACCTGTCTGGAGCAATTTTGTGGATTTATGCTGTCCTGTGTGCGCAGATAGTAATTCTTAAAGTGTACTGAGTACATTAACATCCCCAGTCTCGGCAAGAGGGCAACTCACAAGCCCTTGTTGCCCTACTATGGAGAGGGGAGCACTTGCCCAAGGCCATGGTCATTAGAAGCAAGCGAAGGCTCAGCTGGGCACCTCATCATGTCTGGGGATGAGCAGCAGCCATCTAGCTAAGCTGGTCCTCAAGTCCTAGATGCCTGAAAGAAGATAGGTAGCATTTTTATTTACACATTGTCTGATGCAAACTGATGGTGTGTGTAAATGGGCACAGCTCGCTTTTAAGTAAATAGAGAAAAAGAAAATAATTTTCTAAGCTTATCAATAGAGACAGGAAAACCTAGAAGAGGCAGCAGAGCTCTGAAAAGTCTCTGGAAACAAATGTCCTGTATGTTCAGTACAGCTCAGATGCATGAATTATCAGGGCTGGTTTGACTGGGCATCAAATAAGTTCTTGCAAGGAGGTGACACTAAGTAAAGACAGATTTTTATATTGGGATTCAAATACATTGCTGGGTTTGAACAAAGCCACCCTCAACTGCTATTCAAGAAGATTTTCAGAACTTCCCTGATCTTACACTAACTTTGTAAATAAGGAGAGAAAAAAAAAAGTGTAAGCATAGTACTAATTTAAAACAAATATTTCACCAATAATGTTTCAAAGCATTTAGAAACACTGCTTTCAGTTGGTCCCTTCCATATAACAAAAAAAAAGCGCCTTTCCTTCTGTATCTGTTTCATGATGGGAAAGTTTGTAAGTCACCTTATCTCTGTAGGTATCAGAAACATCACATATGGTGCTGCCTGAATGTCTTTCTTTCTTGCAATTTCCTGGATTGCCTGCAATGTCTTTGTTGAAGTAAAGCATATTCAACTGCTGGAGAGACTTGTAAGAGAGCTAAATTAATCTTTCCTCCCAAGCTTTGCAAAATAGGTTAAAGCAACACACAGTACTTGTGGATGTTATAAGCTCAGACATGCACATAAAATGTGAGGCTACTGAATTAAGAAATAACTGCTGTTCACTGTTTCAGCAGCTTATTGTAATTATCTATTTATTTTCTCTGTGATTTTTGCCAGGCAGAGATTATCAGAAAATTGAAAATGTGTTTAATATTGAAATATCTGTGTTACTGTTTGTACGAAGCTCGAAGTTTCTTCAACAGCCAAATAATGCAAATGGAGAGCTGAACTTGAGAATACATAACACAAAGCACATTAACTTACTGGAAACTTGGGCACAAGTGGTGTTCTTTGATGTGCACAGCCAACCCCTGTTTTCACTGCTCTCAGTGAACAGTTGCTTGTCCCCAAATGATTAGTCTTGTATGACTAATGAATTTAAAGTCTTCTGAAAATGCTGGCTTCACTAGACACTTCAATACATGAAAGTGCTTATGCTTTTAAACCTTGATATTAATACTTTACCTCGAATATTTCATGTCCTGTGCCATGCCTGTTTAGAGACTCTCACAAGTTAATGCTCTGCCACTGTTACAGTTGTAATGATGTACTACCCTGTGTGAGTTGGTGCTGCAGCTGCAAGACAACCAAAAAGTGGTGGTCAAAGTATCTAAGGAGATATATATATAGATATATATATATATATTTAAACATATTTATTTCCACTAAAAATAGGAGTGCATTTGCAGTAGCAGATTTCTTAAAATCAAGTGTTAGGGCAGTCCAGTGTGAGGGTTGTGTGGTTCAAAAAAATGGGAAATAGTCTGGAGAATGAAGAGACTTCTTGTGTTGTACTCTGACTGTGGCAGCCTTTCATTTTCTAACACAGTGAATATCTCCTCCTCCTGTGTCCTGCAATTTACAGTGAGAGCTGCCACTAAATTGCTGGGTGAAAAGCCTGAAATGTTATATCAAAGTTCATCTTGCAATGCTGCGGTTAGTGGATGGAGTGACTGTCCTCTGGGGGAATAAGGCCCATCAGGAGCAGTGATCTTGATGAGCATTCTCGTCTGCTACTGTGCTGAGTCCAGTTCAGGGTATCTTCAACAGACTGGCAAATCCTGTTTCTGCTGAAGATGAATACATGGGATATATACCGGTTGTTCTGGGCACTCATCGTAACTGAACTGTTGCTGAGAAAGGATGGAGACCTGTGGATCTGCCAGGAAACAGTGTGACCCATGCTGGGGTGGGCAAAGCGCGGGCGCAGTAAGACACCCTCCTCTTCCTCCTGCACCTTCCATGGCTATTTGGCATGTCTGAGGCTGTTTGAAGCTCAAGAGAGTTTGGATACTTTTACCCTGTTTGTTCCTGTGTGTGGCTTTTCTCCTGCATTTCAGAAGGAAGTTGCAAAAGAGTCAGTGAGGAAGTCCATCTGCTCAGTGCCTCTAGCCCAAGCATGGCTGGGGAAACTAGAATTGCTACAGAAGTTACTTTATATGTTGGGATATTCAGCCCATATATGTAATCTCTATGGGATTCATGTCCTGTGAAGAGTCAGCTAGACCTTTGTGATTCTTCAGGTCAAACCCCTAACTCTTCTCAATCTCAGCAGCATGGTCTGGGGCTGCAGATCTGCCCTCAGAAGTGGCCTGTGATGTACTGTCTGATGAGAAGCAAGAGCCACTTCCCGTCAACAGGTGTTTGAACAGAGGGACTTTGCATTTTGGCTGCAGCTCTTCCACTGCAGAAGAGTGGTGTTAGCTAGTCATGAGGCTGAAAACTGTCCTGGAGGAGCCCAGGAGCAGGTATCTGCACAGACGGGTCTTCTTCCTAGCTTCCTCCCTGGTTTTGGCTAGATCAGGTGGTGCATCATCAATGCCTCTGGACAAGTTGCTCTGGTCTTGGGAAGGGGCCTCCAGGGCTGGTGCAAGACAAATTAATCCCTCTTTTTCCTCCTCTCCCCCTGGAATTGCACATATCTGTGTGATTTATGTGACTCCGGATTTTAGCTCATATTTACTCTGTGGAGAGCCTGATGACTTCTCTGTTTGCCTTGGTGCTTGCCTTAGCACATTGTTCTTGCTGCTGACAGTTGTGCTGGCCGTGGTTTTATTTGGAAAGTAGCAGGGGGGTGGCAGTGAGGAAGACAGCAGTGAGGAAGAGGCGTCGTGCTGTGTGGAGCCAGTGCTGCCGGCTGGGCTTCCTGACCCCGGGCAGGCACTTCCCACCTGTGCTGTGCTGCTCAATGGGAAACGCAGAGACAGGGAAGTGTGTTAATGGGTCAGGAACAAGTCTGGAGCATTTCTGCAGGGTCTGGAGACTCTGACTTTAACCAATCTACTCACAGGTAAAATTCTACCTCCCCCATCCCTGGGAGACATCAGGCTTCTACCACCTGTGAGAGGAAACTGATAACTCGAAGCAAAATGAAAGCTGAGGGAGGAGAAAGCAGCTGTTTGATGCTGTGGGATACCACCACTGCTCTACAAAAGCTTAATTGTCCATAGGTAATGCTTATGGTTCTGCAAATGGGAAAGAAGTGCAGGGGTTTGCCAGGGGCTTGTTCCCATCAGTTTGTTTTTATTCTGTGGCTCTTTAAGGGAGGACAGAGCAGGAAAAAGAGCTGGATCTTATGCAAGCCTGTGTAGATCAGCAGCTTCCACTGAAGCTGGGAGGAATTCACCAACTCCCAGTGAGTGGAAGAGTTTTCTGCGTGAGAGGGGCTCGCGCGGGCTCTGCTGATGAAGACACATCTTGAAGTAATATGTGGCTCTTGATGACACCTCCTCAACACTTCATAAATTTGACCTCTTCTTTCATGTGCCATTGTATTCCCTCACATGGCTGCGCAGACAGCTAGCACCTTGAATCTGTGTTTTATGTTTTCAGGCAAGGAACTTGTGCTCTTTCAAATTGAACAGTGATGCTACCAATGGCTGGCTCTACTTCCCATCACCTGGGAGGTGGGAGGTCGGTTGACAGGAAATCTCATTCTCTGTCATACAAAACTGACATCCTTCATGTGAAGGTGGGTTTGGTTTGGTTTAAAGCCCTTGTGCATGCTGAGCAGCACAGGTGCTCAGCCCCTCCTAGAAGCATTTCAGCTTTAAGTACAATGGTTTCGCCCTCAGTGTTGTTAAATAGGTTTTATAAACACTGTCTGAAAGTGCTCTGACTATGTGATCTTCCCCCTCCACTTAGTGTCATCTCATTAATCTATTAGGTGAATAATTCTGTTTTGGGAACAGAGCAAACATAGAAATTGCACAATGAAACACATTTAATATATTCAAACAACTTTTTCTTAATATAAAAACAATCATTTGCCATTCATTTTTCATGTCATAGTGAGTATTTGCAGACCAACATTGGAAACAAGCGGGTAATTTGGTCCTCCTTAATTCTGGCACCTGTAGTTATTTTAGAACTACAGGCTGCTTTCTGTGGCTTTACTGCTCTGTAATTCAATACCCTTTTAGGATCTTAATGCTGCCATTAGTAGCAAATTGGCCCCTATTCTGAATAAAACTCTTTATTACGTTTGTTTGTTTAATTTTTATTAGAGAAGGGTTGCCCAACAACCACAGGGAATTAATTTCCTAGGAGGTACAGGGGCACTGCCTGAAATCCCTTTCCCGTAATTGCTGGTGTAAGCAGGAACGCCTGAGTTACTCTAGGGATCTGCAGGGTGCACATGGTTAGCTCTGGGCTTTAGGTAGCCAGGCTGGTGGTGGTGGTAGCATCCTCTCATGAGTGCCTCTCCACACCTCTGAGTAATAAGCTTTGTTACCTAATATGTGCACAGCTGAGGGCCCAAAGTCCTGTATATACTTTCTTGACTGACATGTTTTTAATTTTTCCTTTGCAAGTTCTTTTTTTTTTTTTTCCCTGAAAACATTGCTGTTGACATTTTAATTCCTTCATCCACTTTGACCCTTTTCTTTGGTAGTGTAGCTTGTCTGGTTTTGCCTTGCTCTGTGATAGCAGGGGGAGGATGAAGGCTGGAACCGAGGTTGCGAAGGGAGAAGGGATAGTGTCTGTGCCCCTTTCTTTGTCTCAGTGACTCTCATGCTCAGCAGAGTGCTGGTTTGCTCCCAGGAAGGAGGTTGCTCCCCACACTCTGTGGACCAGAGAAGAGGAGACCCTTAAGCAGCAGCCACCCCAGCTCCTTTGTTGCTGGGGCAGGGGATGTTGGGGTTCCTGGTGCAGATGCATGTACCTGGGGTTGGGAGGGTGCTGGAGGAGAGAGCTTACTCCTCCTGCTGTGATTTGGAAGGAGCTGTCTAGTCCTGCATCCTGCTTGGCTGGCCTTGGCCCCCCCATCTCCTGGGCCAGCTCTGCACTCGGGCTAGGAGAAGATGCTCATCCATTCAGTCTCCGTCTCCTTGGGAAAGGCATTAGTGCTGGAGGTCAGTAGGAACAGCTCATGTCATCAGTGCCCAAGGGTGCTGGCCAGCTTGGCTCTGTCCCATTGCTGCAGGCCAGCAGAGTTGTGGCAGTGGTCTCCCCAAGCCACTCTGCTTTGGGGTGATGGGATGAGCTGAGATCAAGCAAATCCAGGGAAATTACACACACACATACACACACACACACACACACACCCTGTGCACCATTTTCTCATGGTTTTACAGGTCTCTAACACACATAAAAAATTAAGTCTTGTTCAAGCAGACATCTGACTCTGAGAATGAGCAGGCAACACCCGCCTACGCCAGAGTGCTGCTGAGTGCCTCTAGCACAGCAAAGAGCTCAGACTTGCTAATTTCCAGCATCCCTGACTGCTTACAGTGGGGGAAAAAAGATCTAAACCACATATGCAGTGAAGTGCCTGTTATGTAATTACTGCTCCCGCCTTCTGCTCCCAGCAGTTACTCTCTTTGCTGAAGAGACCAAGGTTTATGTTGCTCCTTTAAGATCCTGACTTAAAGTTCTGCTGCAGATGTTTGCAAGTAGTCCTGTACCTTTGCATAATTTAATTTCTGTTTCTCTCTTGTTTCTCTCATGAAAGGTAATCTTAGACAACGTATCCAAAACCTTCTCTATAAAGGTGCAGAAATCAGTCATACAAAAGTTAGAAAATACCCAGGCCCATGCGACCTTAATTCAGTTCCCTTGCATATATGCATTACAATAGTATGTGATCATGTAATTAAAAACTATTGGCTTGGCAGGACCTTGGCTTACTGCTTGCACAGAATAAGATAGAGGACTGCAAGACGAGAGGGAATGTTTACTTGTAGTTAAGGCACTGGTGAGGGATGTGGGAGAACTGGATCCTAACCCTGGCACTGTCAGAGGATTCCTGCGTGATGCTGGGCAGAGCCGATCCCCCTGCAGCCACAGAGGGTGTTGAACTCCATTATCAGCAGCTCGCCTACACTAGCTTTTTGAATATTCAACTTTCCAGGCTAAAAAAATCCCTTAGCACTGGTTATTTGTATAAGATATGAATCTGAATAAACATATATGCAGACAATTGTAGGGAAAGGATGAAAACCTCTTATCAGAGGATTTATCCTGGATTATTTCCTTCTGTAGCCACTCCAGCGTCCATGAATGAGGCTGGCTGTTTTCATGTTAGAGCTCTCAAGCTTTAAGGGCTCTCTGTGTCCAATTAAACAGTAGCATATCTCCTGAATATTAACACATTAAAAGCAATATACTTCCAGCAAAGAAATCTGATCCTAATTGGCCCTGGAATATTTTATTTTCCAAACTGAGCTGTGAGCCGTTAAGCTTCCTTTTTTAAGACTAAGCAAACATTACATTCTTAGGGGAAAGTCAGCCCAAGGAATGGGGAAAAATACACTCTGAGACTGTACCTGTCAATCTTCCATTTTTCCAGTGTTTTGCCCAGAAACAAGCACAGGAACTAATTGACTTCTATCCCCTTCTGTCTTTTTTTTCCCCTTAACATAGTGACTCAAATTAAAACAAAGATAAAATTCCAGGGGAAGCTGGCATTAATCAGGGTTTGGATTAAATTAAATTAAGTGCTTTTTATTGAACTCAGCAGTATTAGTTATTAAAACCAGAAGGCCTTTCCCAACTAGTGTAAAAAAGCAAACAATGACTCATACTGTGGCATAGATTTTATTGGGAAATTAAAATGCTCATTTTCTCTTATTCTTTCCTTTTTTCTTTTTTCTTTCCTTTTCAAACTTCAGACAAACACATGTAAACAACTGCTGGTGAGCCAGTGCTCACAGACCCCTTAGCCCGAAGCTGTGCTATTGTTGCTGGCACTGGGGCTGGTTCTGCCTATGGTGACGTCTCCTGTGCCTTTGATGTGAAAGTGTGACTTATAATTGATATAAGGATCAGTTCTGCATGGTGCTGAGCTGGCACTGGGTAGAGCTCAAGACTCTGGGCATCATTTAATGGCAAGCAAGACTTAGCAAGGTGTCTTCAAAGGCAGAACAGGGATGCCTGTCCTAGCTTCCCAGTGTCTTCCTCACCCACAATCAGCCATGCTCCCACCCTCTTGTCTTGCATGACATTTATTCTTCCAGAGCCTGTCTCGTTCATCCCTGCTGGGCCCATGATCAGGGATATGAATGCCCTATTTATGCCATGCAATGCCAAATCCCATTATCAGCCTTTGAGAGAGGGATGAATCTCAGCTTTTCAAATCCATGGGGTGGTGATTTCCTGGGGCCCACCTGCTCTGTTCCCAGGAAGAACAGAGAGATGTGGCCGAGCTGATGCTGTGGCACAGCAGTGGACCAAGTGAAGCTGTGTTGGTGTGTGGTTCTGGGGAATGGGAACCATGCTGGAGCCTGACTGACACTGCCAAGAATGCAGAACATGAGGACCTTCCAAAAGCATCCACGAATGTGGTGCTTGAATATAGCTGGGGTAGGAAAATATTTTAGGAAAAGGTTGTGGGGAGAATACGTAGATAATCCAGTCTCTTCACCAAAACAGTCATCTTCAACAGTCTGTAGAATTGTATCCTGGCAGAAGCTAGCACAACAAGCATAATCCTTCTCTAAGACAGGAGACCTGGGTAATTATAAACTGGTCCTTTTGACTGATAATGAGGAAGATACCAGAGCAAATTATGAACCTTTTAAAAACACTTCTAGGATAATAAGATGACAAGAAACACTGATCTAACCTAGACCAGTCAAGACCAAATTTGTTTTCTCTTCTGACATCAATTGATCTGGGAAGGTAATAGTAGCTGTGATATTTTAACTGTAAGGTAATATCTCAAAAGCAAACCAAAGACACTTGGTTTGGGTGAAATCATTACAAAATAGGTGAAAAAATATTCAAATAATAACTACAGCTAGTTTTCTGTTAAACTGGAAAGATGATTCCCTGTGGCATGTGTTTGTTAATAAAGACAGCTGAGAAGAAGGGAGAAGCCCTCCCCATCATCAGGGTGAGAGTGGTATGAGATACTGCACTTACTGGACCTGGACCAGTCCAGGTTTAACCCCTCCTTCTTCCCCCAGCACAGGCATAACCTATGGAAAGGGCTTGGAGATGAAGAAAACAAATAAATTGAGAGCTCTTGACCAACTGTCTTGAATTGTTCTACAGATAGTATAAAAGCTTTGAATTCAAGGCAGCTGGAGTGAAGCACTGGAAAATCTGTCTGTAGTTTGGTTGGAAAAAAAACCTATTTCATTTAGGTGTTGGGCAGGTTTATGTTACCAGCACAGTGGCACTATGTAAGATGTTACAACATGGCTGGGGCAGAAGCACGTCTGGGAAACTGAGGGTCAGCTACAAGTTTGCTTTTTGTGGACAATGGCTGATTATTTTTTGTTTTCATTTTGGGCTATTCATGTCTGGTTCAAATAGGAATTGCTTTTAGCTAAGCAAGGACTAGACAGAAGAGGCTTGCCATGTCTTGCTGTGGAGGAGCACTCCTGGCGAAAAGCCATCTTTGTGTATTTGCCTGCTCCAAGGTGGTGCATGCTTGTGTGTCCCGAGCATACACGAAGGAGGAAAATGTTTAAGAATCCACACAGTGTAGGAACGTGGGGCACCTTGCGTCTGGATTTCGTTTGAGGGAATTAAGAGCTGATCCTTAGCTGTAATATGAATCAGATCTGATTGTGTCTGTGTTGACTAAAAGAGGTTGTGTGGTGTGCATGAGCTGGAGCTCATTCTAATGTGGAAAAGTTTGATCCAGAGTTCTGTTTAATTTAATACTTGACTATTCTACCTATTTTAGTTCTGACTCAGAGTTCAGCGTTCTTTCTCATCGGTGGTTGTTTGTATTAGCAAAGGACATATGTGCAACCAGAGAAGGACCTTCATGCACCCAAACCTCAGCGAGTCGAACAGAAATTCATTATTGGGCTGTAATATTTTGTCTCTGTTGCTAGAGGGACTAGAGGAGCTTTCCCTTCACCCTGCTGCTGTTATTGGGGGGGATTTAATATCCTGCAACATCCCATCAAATCCCCAAATGCATTCATAGCACTGGGTTAGTAATCCATAGTTTTACACGGTTTTAAAATCCTAATATACTTCAGATACTTTACGTGCCTCAGTAAGTCTATTGTGCTATATTAAATATATGTTAAGGAAAAGTCCCATGATTAGTTTTAGTACCTTTTGATATCTAAATAAACACTGACTAAATAAGAATATCTATATCAAAGCAAAAATTTTCAGAGTAGTTCAAAGAAATACAATTTAATGCCCTTAATATCATCTCCTTTAATGGGAAACCTCTCTCATTACAGTCATTCTTGGCTTTTAAGATCAGTAGGCACTAATACAAAAATCTTGTTTGTCTTGCATAATAACATTGAACAAAAATTCTTATTCAGAAATTCCTACTTAAAACTCAATTTCTGGTTGAACCAGAGCAGATTTTAATAAAATTTTCTGTTCTTGCCTTAAAAAGATAACATGTGATGGAGAATCCTCCACAATGTAGATAAATTGTTCCAATGATTAACTGCCTTCACTGTATGTATGTATAAAAAGAAGGCTTATTTCTAGTACATACATTTGTCTTGTTTCATTCTGTCTCTAAAAATTGCTCTGGCTTTGATAAATTAAAGTGTAACTTATAATTAAAAAAAAAAAAGTATTTTTAAGTATTCCGGTGCTTAAGAGGTGATTGACATGCTATCTGTCACTAGAATAAATTGAATAGCTTGAAGTTCTTTGGTATCTCACTGTGGAGTCATTATGCCAGCATTTCTAGGAGCAAAGCCATCTTTAATTCATCTGCAAATTTCCCCTTGCTATAGCCAAATTGAAAGCCCTCATTTCCTGCCCCAAGGAGGTCTAAGTGAATAAGAGAAAGGGAGAGTTAATTATTTTAAACTAAATATATGAATATATAATCTGTAGACTATTTTTTTTGCATGAACCATGAAATTTTCAAGGGGGTTATGGGTGGGAATTAGGCTCATATATCGGTGTTGGGCTTCCTGGGTTTGTGTCCCACAGAGTACCCATAGGTGCTGCATTCCCACAGGTGCCAAGGGACCATGGTGGCTGTGCAGTGCCCTCATCCATGAGGCTCCATATGCCCTGCTAGGCTAAACCCATTTTTATAAGTTTGAGAAATGGATCAGGACTTGCCTTGGATTAGCAGCCTGATCCCTCAGGAAGGTGTAGTGGTGAAAAAAACTGAGGGTGGAAAATGCGCAGGGTGTAAGCAGGTGGTGAGAGGAAGGGGGGCTTGTGCAGTGCTCAAAGCAGTTGGGATTAAAGAAAAATATATCAAATGTCCAGTTACAAAATTACAGTTTTCCTTAGCCTACACATTTCCACCTCCACCCCCCAATTTTTCCACCACTCCCATATTTGTGGTTTTTTCCCCATAAAAACAATATTAACCTTAATAATACAACCCTGTTACAGACAGCATTGCAGCAGGCTCTCCTGGGAGGCACTTTGTGAAGCCAAGAAGTGTTGCTCAGCATAAGCACCTTGGTCCTAATTTCATCATCTGTGGTACTGTGACTAGTTTTCATAGCTGTATGAATGATGATGACATAATATGCTTAGTACCAAATCACATGAAATTTGTGCTGGAAGCAGCTAGGCACTTGAACCGATGCATTACCCAGCTACTGGTGGTTCAGGTTTTATTATGACAAAGGATTTCCAGGGTGGTTGTAGGTACAGTCCTTCCCTTCTATAGCACCCACCACAAAATTCTTCTGAAACCCCAAAAGACTGGCCTGTCTCAAAGTATCATCCTCCCTCTCTCTGCTGTCATCCCTTAATTGCACTGTAAGTCCTCATTACAGGGATCTTTTCCCAGAGAAATAATGAGGGTTATGGCAAGTCTTATTTGGGTGTTCACCTTTAGTCTTCCCTCCTTCTGCTTCTCCCTCCCTCGGAGGGATCTCCTGTGTCTCTCGCCTTTAATGGAGACCCTGGACAGGAGAGTTGTGGAATTGCCAGTGCATCACCTACAGCTTGATGCTCATTGCCAGTGGTGGATTCCTTCCTGCTCATTCCTCTTAGAGTCCAGGGAATCCAACCAGCCTTGTGGGACCCTCAGTGCCCTTCTGGTAGTGAACTCCTCCGCTTAATTACGTAGAGTGAGAGGGAAGCTGGCACTGGCTGCGTAAGTTGGTATTTCCACCTTGTGGTTTTCTGGTGCTGGTGTTCCCTTTGCAGTGGGGATCAGTGACCAAAGCTCCCCAGTCCTGCCTGGCTTCATAAACCTCTGTAGTTGCACCTCTGTGGTTACACCTCTGTTGCTGTGGCTGAAGACATTCTTCTGGCTCATCCCATGTAGAGCAAGGCTGTGCTGTGGGAACCTTCTTAAGTTTCTTCATATACATGCCAAGAATTAATTTAGCTTTTCTGCTGTAGCCTTATCTTTTTGCCTCAGCCATCTACTGGCTCTACAGGCTCTCTGGCAGGCTTCATCTTTTGATGTGTTTGGAAAAAAGCTTTTACTGGTTTTTAAGGCTTTAGTAAGTTGTTTCTTAAAATCTTTTTGACTTGCTTTATGATGCTCACACATTTAATTTGCCAGAGTTTATGCTTTTTCTGTGGGTGATTTTTTTTTTTAAACAGTCTGCATGGAGTTCAGAGAAAAAAAAGACTTTTCCTCACTCTGCAATAAGGTAGTTCTTGGGGGTTTGTTTCCCACATAAATGT
Source organism: Athene cunicularia (assembly GCF_003259725.1). Taxonomy (NCBI): domain Eukaryota; kingdom Metazoa; phylum Chordata; class Aves; order Strigiformes; family Strigidae; genus Athene; species Athene cunicularia. The sequence goes on from NW_020799105.1 coordinate 10,777,300, forward strand.
CCTAACCTGCCTTTCCTTCCCTGTGATCGAAGAACCTGTATGCAGAAATCTTTTCTGACAAGTGCTGTGGTGTCTCTTTCCCTTCCATCCTCAGCCCAGGACCCAAGGGGCCAGTGCAGGAAAACATGCAATTAAAAAAGACCCCAGTGTCACCGCACTGGGTGCAGAAATGCATCCTGACTGTAGTAACATACCCTGCTGTAGCCACAGTCTTAGCCTGCTTTCTCCTCGCTGAACACTGACCAGGAGGGTGATTTAGTGTGGCACCGGGATGTAAAGGTCACACCACAAACAAACCCTCAGTCGTTACTTCTGTTGAGCTGGACAGATCAGCTGTGTGTACCTCTGATGCTGTCAGAAGCACATTAACCTTTCAGGAAACATCTTCAGAAAAAAACTCCTAATGGGCACACCACTTACACTGATACTGTGCAACCAGAAGATGCTTGGCTGCGGTGGCGATGGATGCATTGCCCCACAGCATCCCACTGGCCCCTGCTGTGGTGAAGGAGCAGACCGGCTTCTGGCTGAGAGCAAGCAGTGCTGCTGTCACCACCCATATCAATCACCATCACAGGGCGGCTGCTTCCTGGGGTGGCTGTGACAGATCAGTGGGATCTTCTTGCTTGTGAGCATGGCACAGCCATCCTTCAGCGGGATCAGCCGTGTCTCTCGCACTCCAGGCCTCTGATCTCCTTGCTCTCATTTATTTCCTCTCAGCCCAGGACTGCCTAGCTGCAAAGGTTAATCCTCTGCTATATCAGCATAGGGATGCCTCCATCACCAAGGTGGTGATGCCTAATTTAGGTCAAATCCATCCCCTCGCACGTTCCCACCCTGTAATCTAGGCATTGGGGTATTTTACCCGACAGAAGTCCACCTCTGGGCTAGCTGTGCTTGCATCCCCATCACTCAGAGCATCAGCCCGTGTTTAATTTACTGGTGTATGCTTTCGTGATATGTAAGTACATATTGCTAACTGCTAATATATAAATACATCTTCTCTTTCCTTTCAAAGATAATTATTTTGTCATTTCCTCAGCCCTCTCTGAATGAACCAGTGCTGGTTTCTGGATTCATGCATGACATTTGATTACCTTTTCATAGGCATATCTTACTTACATTTAAGTGTTATTAATGGCCATAAAATTACCCAGCCCTGAAAGAAAGAAAAATGCAATAAAAGCTTTAGCTTCAGTGAATTCTCGAGAGTGTGAATCTCAGAGAGAGGTTGTGTGTCACGTATCTATGTGTTCCCTTGGGGCAAACATGTCCTGAACCACAGAAATGGTCACAGCCATTGCTTTAAAAAGCCCATGTGTTAGTTACCTCATGCATTTGGGCTGCTCGCATTTCCTTTGTAGCAGGAAAGTATATGTGCTTTTCTCCTTGTTGGACTTGTTAGTACCCCGAGCAGTAAATAAAAACAACCTGCTAGTTCTTTTAGGTAAGTTTTGCTGTTAGTGATGCTTCTGCAGTCCCTCTGTCCTTGCTCGAGAGCACTGCAAGGCTGAGCTCCTGTTAAGTGAATTATCCAACTTCAAAGCCAGCTGCTTTGCAGCAGCAGAGCTGGTGGATGGTGTTTTTATTAGTGTTCACATCACGTTTAAGCTGCTTTAAAATGGCAGATTTGAGTTCCAGAAACATAAGGTTTAAGGGGTTTATGCTTTGCAGAAATGCTGACTGGGACCTTGTGGGCCAGATCCATGCTGGTGGCTTTCTACAGGCTTGGAGCAGTGCCACGCACTTTGGCACACCGTGGCATCAATGATGCCTCCTGCTTTCCTGTGCAGCTGTGAGGCTTGGGTGTGCCCGGAGATGGGGGCCCCTCCATGGCATGCATTTCTTGAAGTGGATTCCCAAGGGAAGAGTGCCTCCAACATAGTGCCAGCAGCTTCAGTGCCATTTCACAGAATTGTCTAGGTTGGAAAAGATCTTGAAGATTGTCCAGTCCAACCATTAACCTAACATTGACAGTTCCCAACTACACCATATCCCTCAGTGCTATGTCAACTCTACTCTTAAACCCCTCCAGGGATGGGGACTCCACCACCTCCCTGGGCAGCCCATTCCAACTTATAACAATCTGTTCTGTAAAGAAATGCTTCCTAATATCTAGTGTAAGCCTTCCCTGGCACAACTTGAGGCCATTCCCTCTTGTCCTATCACTTGTTACTTGGTTAAAGAGACTCATCCCCAGCTCTCTGCACCCTCCTTTCAGGTAGCTGTAGAGGGCGATGAGGTCTCCCCTCAGCCTCCTCTTCTCCAGACTAAACACCCCCAGTTCCCTCAGCCGCTCCCTGTATGACCTGTGCTCCAGACCCTGCACCAGCTCCGTTGCCCTTCTCTGGACACGCTCGAGTCATTCAATGTCCTTTTTGTAGTGAGGGGCCCAAAACTGAACACAGGAATCGAGGTGCGGCCTCACCAGTGCCGAGTCCAGGGGTCAGATCCCTTCCCTGTCCCTGCTGGCCACGCTATTGCTGACACAAGCCAGGATGCCATTGGCCTTCTTGGCCCCCTGGGCACACTGCTGGCTCCTGTTCAGCCAGCTGTCAATCAACCCCCCCAGGTCCCTCTCTGACTGGCAGCTCTCCAGCCACTCCTCCCCAAGCCTGTAGCGCTGCTGGGGGTTGTTGTGGCCCAAGGGCAGCCCCCGGCATTTGGCCTTATGGAAACTCCTCCAGTTGGCCTCAGCCCATGGCTCCAGCCTGTCCAGGTCTCTCTGCAGAGCCTCCCTGCCCTCGAGTAGATCAACACTCCCACCCAACTGGGTGTCATCTGCAAACTGACTGAGGGTGCACTCGATCCCCTCATCTGGATCATCGATAAAGATGTTAAACAGGAGTGGCCCCAACACCGAGCCCTGGGGGACACCACTCGTGACCGGCTGCCAACTGGATTTAACTCCGTTCACCACAACTCTTTGGGCCCGACCATCCAGCCAGTTTTTTACCCAGCAAAGCGTGTGCGCATCCAAGCCACGAGCATCCAGTTTCATCAGGAGAATGCTGTGGGAAACAGTGCCAAAGGCCTTACTAAAGTCAAGGTAAACAACATCCACAGCCTTTCCCTCATCCAATAAGCAGGTCGCCCTGTTGTAGCAAGAGATCAGGTTTTTCCAGCAGGACCTGCCTTTCATGAACCCATGCTGACTGGGCCTGAGCATCTGGTTGTCCATTATATGACTTTTAATGGCACCCAAGATGACCTGCTCCACGACCTTCCCTGGCACTGAGGTCAGCTAACAGGTCTATAGTTTCTTGGATCGTCCTTTCTGCCTTTCTTGTAGATGGATGTCACGTTTGCCATCCTCCAGTCCAGTGTGACCTCCCCAGTTAGCCATGATTTCAGGTAAATCATGGAAAGCGCTTGGCGAGCACATCTGCCAACAATTTGAGAACCCTTGGGTATAACCCATCCGGTCCCACAGACTTGTGTGCATCCAAGTGGTGTAGCAGGTCTCTGACCACCTCCTCTTCAACTGTGCTGACCTCAATCTGCTTCCCCTCCCCATCTCCCAGCTCATGAAGCTGGGTGTCCAGGGAACAGCCAGTTCCACTGCTAAAGACTGAGGCAAAGTAGGCATTGAGCACCTCAGCCTTTTCCTCATCCTTAGTTACCATGTTTCCCTCTGCATCCAGTAAAGGAGGGAGATTTTCCCTAATCCTCCTTTTGCTGCTAATGAATTTATAGAAACATTTGGTTTTGTGCTGTCTGGATTGTCAGCTCTCGACATGGGAACACAGTTCTCTGGTAGCCTCCTCCTCCTTGGGCACTGAAAGAGCCTGATGCCCACTGATGAAGTCTATGAATAGGAAGTTACATACAGCCCATGTTCAGGCTGGGAATTGAGCTCCCATGGGTTTCTGTCCTTGGGAGGGATTTATCTCCCTGGATGAACAGTGTGACAGAAGAGATGAGGAGGACAGTAACACTAGGTGTTATGGTGTGTCCTCATTTTGGCTTGTAAGTAAAGGCAGATGGACTGCATACAACCTGGGGATTTAGCTGCCATGGTGCACCTCTCACAGCAGACATTCGGGCTTTGGCTTGTTCAGCATTTGAGTGTCTTGGTATGAAACTAACATGGACATGCTCAGAAATAACCTGGATCTCAGAATGTGCATTTACGTTCCTCCCAGTGGCAATGTAGGTGTGACAGTATTGGGGATAATAATGATATGAAGAAGAAACTTGGGGATAGTGATTCTAGTAATGGCTAGTGGTTGCTTGGGTGCTGCTGTGGTTCTGCTAGGTTCTGCTGCACACATCAGGGTTATCATACACTGGGGAGAAAAATAAAAGTTTTACTTTAAGTAACTTGATGGATGACAGGCAAGTGCAAGTTTCTGGAAAGAATGAAGAGGTCATAAAGATGGCAGCTGGTGAAAAAGTTCATATACCAGAAATCCTGGGGGAAAATGAAGGGATATGGGAAGCTACATGCAAATAGAAACCTCACACTTAGGGAAAAGCAGTGCTTGCCCAGCTGGAGAAAGTGCATATGTGGATACCTAGGAGTTATCTGTGAGCATCATCCACAAGAAGTCCATCCCTTTCAGGATGCTAGTGCCTCCTGGTGTCTGAAGGAAGTTTCTGCTAAAGCAGTGCAGAAGCAGATATCCTATATACTTTGGTGGTATAAGAGTCTCACTGTAATCTTATTGCTTCCTTTAATTAAAAGTCATGCTAGAAATTAAAATTGCTGTTTTGGCCTTGCTGACACTCATGATTTTAAAATCACATCTTTGTGTCCCACGTGCCTCTTTGTGCTGCTGAGGGAGAGCTGTGTCAGGGACCCCAGGGGCTGCTCCATCCCTGGCCCTTACATCCAGTCTGTATAAAAGATGCACATAAAATCAGCCTTGTATCTCTTTTTTTTTATTGCATGGTGCTTGACCTGTACTTTGAAATGAGGAAGGCACATAGCTCTGCTACTCTGTGACTAATTGATTTCACACCTGTTTCTTGAGTGGCTTTTTTAGGAGGTCCAAGAGAACCTGTAAAAGCTTTTGTGTTGGCAATGAGTTCCTGGTGACCCCTGAATCTTAGACACACTCTCTGCTATCACATAATTTATTAAGCAGCTCAGGCTGACCTTTTCCAGAAAAGATGTTTCTCATAACCTGCCAATTCATGTTACTTGCTTAATGACCAAGTCCTTCCAATTAAGTGGGGGATTTGCCTGAGTTAAGTTAGAAAGTACTGTGAAATAAAAGATGCAGAGAAATTTTAATAACACAGTAGCACTCTGGGGTACAGCCTGGTGAGGGAGGGGACCCCCAATTTTTGTGCAACATAGACAGAGCAGTGTGCTTGCATCTGACATGACTAATCTGGGATGTAGGACAGGTATAGTATGTGGTGGAGAGCCTTGGGGTCAGGTTTACCGCTAAGCAGGGCTTAAGTGACGCACTATTTCATTAACTTGCCTGACCCCAGTGGATTGGCAATGGTAGGGCAGAAGTATCATAGAATTTGGTTGGAAGGCACCTTAAAGATCATCTAGTTCTGACCCCCCTGCCGTGGGCAAGGACACCTTCCACTAGCCCAGGTTGCTCCAAGCCCCGTCCAACCTGGCCTTGAACACTGCCAGGGAGGGGGCAGCCACAGCCCCTCTGGGCAACCTGTGCCAGTGTCTCACCACTCTCACAGTTAAGAATTTCTTTCTTAGATCTAATGTGAATCTACTCCCTTCCAGTTTAAAACCGTTACCCCTCATCCTATCCCTACACTCCCTGATAAAGAGTCCCTCCCCATCTTTTCTGTAGGCCCCCTTTAGAAGGCTGCTATAAGGTCTCCCCAGAGCCTTCTCTTCTCTGGGCTGAATAACCCCAGCTCTCTCAGCCTGTCCTCATAAGGGAGGTGCTCCAGCCTCTGATCATCTTTGTGGCCTCCTCTGAACCTGCTTGAGCAAGTCCATGTCTGTCTTATGTTGAGTGCCCCAGAGCTGGACACAACACTGCAGGTCGGGTCTCACGGGAACGGAGTAGAGGGAGAAAATCCCCTCCCTCGACATGCTGGTCACACTTGTCCTGATGCAGCCCAGGAAACAGTTGGCTTTCTGTGCTGTGAGCACACATTTCTGGCTCATACTCAGTTTTTCACCCACCAATACCCCCAAGTCCTCCCCCTCAGGGCTGCACTCAATCCACTTATCACCCAGCCTGTAACTGTGCTTGGCATTGCCCTGACCCATGGGCAGGACCTTGCACTTGGCCTTGTTGAACTCCGTGAGGTTTGCACAGCCCACCTCTCAAGCCTGTCCAGGTCCCTCCAGATCGCACATCCCTTCCCTCCAGCGTGTCGATGGCACCACACAGCTTGGTGTTGTCAGTGAACTTGCTGAGGGTGCACTCAATCCCACTGTCCATGGCACCAACAAAGATGTTAAACAGCACTGGCCTCAACACTAACCACTGAGGAACACCACTCATCACTGCTCTCCTCTGGGACATTGAGCCATTGGCTGCAATTCTTAGAGTGCAAAATATGAAATAACAGTATACAAAGTATGAAATAACAAAATGCATTGTCATTTAAAGATCAGGCTTGTCCTTGAGGTTGCAGTATCTGGAGGGTCTGAGCTTGGCTCATCAGTCACTGCCACTCTCATAGAACTGAAGTGCAGTATCTTGGCTTCTCCTGTTCTTCAGACTGCTACTCACAAGCAGAAATAGGTGATGTGGTCCTCTTCTAACTTTCCCCCATTGGCCCAGTCCTGGTTCCTTGGGTGAGCACTGGAATATCGTAATATGTATCACATTGTGCATGACTGCAGGGAGATCCATTTTTGTCTCTCCTTAGCTCTGGTTCCCTCATTAACATCTCTGCTGTACACCATCATGAGACAGGGATAATTGGGTGAGTTATAAATCACCATCTGCTGTGGGAGTTGTGAAGTGTGTATTTTAATGTCCAAGAATCCCATCTCATACTTGATGTCTTTGTTCACATGTTGACAGCTCATGATGGGCCATTTGTTCCAGCTGCCCATGTCTGAGGCTCCCAAACCTTTACGTCATTGCTTGCACCCTATCCCAGGAAACGTTTAACCCTTCTCTGAGTGGGTAACAGTATAAAAGTGGATCTGGTATATGTGTTTTCCATTTAATAAAAAAATAAAAATGCTCATGCTTTTTTCTATTGAGTAAAATTCAAATTACTGAGTTCTGTGAAGGTTGCTCTGGGAGATACCTGGCTTTGCAGGAGGGTCACCTAGATAATGTGATTAACTTTTCTGGCCTTCATATGGGCTGAGGGTTGGACTGTTGTTTTTTTTTCAAGGATTGTTTTCTGTGCATTGATGTGTGAATCACATGTATGAACAGGAATGATGCTTTGGATGTTGCTGTAACTGGAGATATCGGCACTCTACAGGGCAGAATTTAGTGCAGTCTCTAAGCTCCCTGACTCTTCTTTATGGCTGAGAGTTGTTCCCTTTTGCTTCTTCCTCCCTGGAGTCCCTGTGCACCAGCTGAGGCACATATCTACTGAACATATTCAATTTGCTATTTCACATGGATGTGTGTGGGTGGGGGGTGTGGAGGGTGCTCTATAGGGTCTGAGAGGTGGTGGCTGACCATGTGGAGGGAGTACCCCACTGCAGGAGCCTTCACAAATTTGGTCAGCTTAGTGTATCAAAAAGACCAAAAAGTTACTTGATTTGTGTGTTCTCAAGAAAAAAAAAAAACATAATCTACTGCATAGTCTCTTAATCTAATGGCTAGAGGCAGAACAAGAATCAGGGGCTGGAAGCCAAAACCAAAAAATTCCAATTAGGGATGGGACACAAATATTTAGCCGGCTGCATAAACTACCTAAGCAGAAAAAAAAAAAAAAAGAAAAGAAAAAAAAAGTGTCTTCTCTTCATCTTGTAATGCTTTATATTCAGTCTGGATGCCTTTATAGAAAATATAGTTCAGCCAGATTTGAGTTATTTGGCTCAGCACATGGATAAGTGGGTGAAATACTATAGCGTGTGATGTACAAGAGGTCAGACAAGGTGATCTGATGGTTCCTCCGGCTTTAGAGCCTCTGTGAAGTTTTAGTGTGGCTGGAAGGATGAGGCCAGTTAAGGTGTGAGCCTGCGACTCCATCTGTGCTCTCTTGGGACTAGAAGAGGGTCTGCATGTGACCCTGCCTCTTGTTCCTCTGATCTCAGGAGAGGATGCTCTGAAGAGAAGCTAAAGGTTATGAGTTTGGAAGCCATATATAAAACTAAATTCCCATGTTCTTTTTTTTTTTTTTTTTTCAACCAGCACTTAAGCCATGCGTGATCCAGCCCACATATGAGTTTGAAATGTTCCATCATGTTTTCATTATTTGTTTAAAAATGGGAATTGTCAAGATCTCTTTTGCTTTAATTACCTGACGCTACAGGGCTTCAGAGCGCCTTTTTACACTCTCCAGAACGTGCCCTTGGGATGGGACAAGTCTGAGTTTCTGCAGCAGATGCTTTCGGAAGAAAGTTGTTGGCATGAGTGGCTGAAAATAGAAGCTTGTTTACAAGGCTGGTTTTGCATTATCAGCTGTAGTGCTCCAATAATTAAGGCTGTGAACTTAATTAGCTCAACACTCCATAATTCTCTTCTGCCTCTCCAGGGGCTTGTCTGCATACAGCTCTGTACTGCTTCGGCTTGTGCCGGGAACATCTTTATCCCAGGGCAGCTGTGTTCACACAAGTACCACCTTAACTGTTGTGAATCTCATGCTCCATTTTTGAGTACACAAGCCCTCCATAGGGCTTTCTGGAGAGCCCATCCCTGGATTATTTGGCTGCTTTTATTAAAACCATACAGGCAAAAGTACTGATCTCTACTGAAGCATCAGCAGAACTGAATGATGCCATTGTTACTACTGATTGAAAGGGTGCTTTTACACTGGCTTCAAGCTTATGTCTGTTATTAAGTGGAAAATGTTTCTTAATGCTGAATAATGTAGTAACATTTCTGGCCAGTACAGTCTTTTTGACAGTGAAACATTGCCACATGCTTGAGAATGGACTGGGTCTCCTGGTTTCACCTCTCCCATCCAGGTTAGGTGTCCTCTGAGCAGGACCTGACCCTGGGCAGGTGACAGTGTCCTCTCCAACCCTGACCTGAAACAACCCATTCTCCACTGACCCTACCACAGTGTGCCCAAGCATGTGCTGTGGCTGAGACAGCATGTCCCTGGGCATCGTCTTCCATGTATTTCCTGATCCTCAGAGCCAACCCACGCACAACCGGGAGATGTTTTCCTTCTCAAGTGCGTGAGCTTCAGCTGTTCTGACTATCCCGTGTGTGCGTCCTTCCTGTTTGGACAGATACTTGATACATGCACCTCAAATGGAAAGGGCTGGACATGATTAAAACACACAGTCTAGCCACAGGCATCCTTTTTTCTCTCAACATTCCCCCTGCAAGCGAACCTGAAGGGTTGTAAGAGTATTCAGAGTTTATCGTGCAAAGCGTTGAGTAATTCTTTAACTATTTTAGATATGGAGGGACAGATGCAAGGTGCTGCATGCTGCCATGCTGTGCATGCCTGTATCATGGCTGAGACATGCTATGCTTATGCCTGGGTACTTTCTGAAGGAATATCATGGCGTAAAAATGTCAAACCTTCCTGATTTATTTGGAGTTAAATTAAAGTTGGTATATAAACTGATTAGCTTTATCAAAATACTTACATTTTTTAAATTCTTTGAACTCCCAGGATAACTGATGTTCCAAGTTATTAGCATGAAACATTAACATTTCCCCCTAATTACAGGGCTGTGATGAAAGCCTGTCTCCCAGCGGGTGCGTAGCTCTGGAACCAGTGATGGTTCCTGGCACATGATTAACAGCTCTGAATCAAGGCAGGACAGTTCCCTTAGCTCTGCCAAGGGCGATGGCATTCCCGTGGTGTATCTGACCTCACCGTTGCTCACATACAAGCACAAAACCGTATTTGTTTTACTCTTTTAAAAACAGTGCTTGCATAGCTCGAATGCCTTGAAAGTCAAGGTAAAAGCAAATATTGGTGTGCTGGTTTTCACAGGCTCCGTTGTTAAATGGTTACGTATGACGTGGTTGGCAGAACATCAGCAGCTATAGCAAACGCACTCATACTTGCTCCTTGTTCATACCATGCCGGCTTTCTGCTGCACGCTGCCTTTTGGCACAAAGCTGGGCTAAGCAGCATTGTCCCCATCAGTGCGGTGGGGAGTGGGACTACAGATTTATCTTCCACGTTGTCTTTTGTTCTGGTTCCTGAATGCTCCAGTGAGTTAACTGCCAGCAGAGGGAGAGGGTAGGGAAGAGCCATATGCGAAAGAGGAAGGGGATGTTTTCAGCTGGGAGAGAGACAAAGCCACAAGCTGTGAAGAGCTGCAATACAGAGGCACAACTTTCTGGCCTTGCAATGGGGAACATTTCTGACAGGACCGTGAAACTGTGGAGCTGGCTCGCCAAGCAGAGCCAAGAGGGCAGATCCAGAGCTGTTATGCTAGATAACATAAAGGCAAAACTTGCTGAACTTATAATGGATAATTTATGATGTAACTCTCGCAGAAACGGAGCCCCTCCATTTTGTGAAACAGAATGTCCTCTAGAAAATATTTGCACTTAGCTAGTACACAGATTCAAGGAAATTCTTTCAGGAGGGTTTGAGTCTAATAAAACGGGAATGTGTGACCTGGCCTGCACCATTATTTGCCCAGTTTTATCATTTGTTATTATTTCCAAATGTGGAATTCTCATTCTTCTACAATTCTGCAGGTGAAGCTAGGCCAAGAAAAAACAATGGTCTCCTGCAATTACAGGGAACACCTATTAGGGCTGTAACGAGGTTAGCAACGCAGGCCAGCATCCAGAATGGCACATGTTCCTGGGTGGTTGTGGAAATGTCCCTGACAGCGCCCAGGAGCCTGGTCCCCACATGGGCGAAGAGCTGCTGGTTGGAGCGGTGGGACCCCCGCGGCGCTGGGCAACGTTCGCGCTCAGCCCTTCTCTACAAGCAGATGGGCTTCCTCAGCCAAAAGAGCACAGCATTTGGCTTCAGCGTTCCAGGATGCAACGTCTTACAGATGGTACCGTCCCCTCCTCTTCCAGGACATAAATCCTCTGGGACGGAGGCTGTGCCATCTCTACATGCTTGCATTGGAGGGTTGGTCCTTGCATGACGCAGAAGACAGAGCTGTTGTAAGCATGCTGCCGGCAAGCTCCAGGTCTTTTCTCCTCTAATATTTACAATTTTACCTACCAAAAGAGCTCCTTTTTAAAAACATGAATGTTCCTACTTCTGCCTGCCAGATATTACAACTGGGAGAGCTGGATACTTCAAGTGTGTCCTTGTTTCTAAATAGTTATAAAACCAAATTTTGACAGCAACGTATAATATTTGTGAAGAGTATTACATTGGCTTTGTGGCACAGACGTGGCAGGTCCTGGTGCCTGGTGTTAACCAGTGGTCAGTTTGGCTGTGGACTGCAGTAGAGCTGCCACTAGCACAGTGTGGGGATGCTGTGACTGCAGGATGAGGAGCAATCAGGATGAATGCAATGACTATTTCCCAGAATGTAAACAGCCTTGCAGCTTAATGGCTCTATTTACGTTGACGGAGATCAGGAAACACGCTTTGTTATTTTAGTCTGAATAAGCTCATGCAGATGGAAAGCAGAAGCAACTTGTTTGGAGTTTCTGGTGTTCTCTGACAAGCCAGGTTGCACATGAGTGTGTTAACCTTGCCTTTGAAAAACGCTTGATTTTTATCAGCTTGTTTACCAAACTGTCACAACAAAGCATAAAACCACAGAAGACTCACATGCTGATATGAGAAATGTGCATGTTCTTGGTAGTGGAAGAGGATTAGGAGCTTTCTGCTCTTTGTTAAATGTGGTAACAAGCCATTTTTTTCCTACAAACTGTGGAGTGAGCTGACGAGCAGGGAGCCGGGGTGAGAGGAAGATGTTCCGCACAACAAATTGCTCTCCTCTCCCACCACCTCCAGCCTCTGCAGATGAGCAGGGTGGGATTCATCAAGTTGCTCACAAAAAGCCATTTGTATCATATCGTTTACCGGCGCCAGCGAGTCCCCTGTTCCCTCTCAGCCGGAGTCTTCCCGTGCTGGCGGGCCGGCTCCCCACAAGCTGGTGTTGTGGCTGTGGGAGCCGAAGGAGTTAAGCTGTGCTTGCCGTTCCAAGTGGGAGCGAAGAGCCATTGCAAAATGTTTTTCCCCCGTTGGCTCTGCGTGTTGTTTTAAAATTAAATTGGTTCTGGTTAGCAAACAAGAACAGGACAGCAAAATTAAATTTTCTGAGGAATGTTGTGAATCCTGTGTGAAAAATAAACCCCAAAATGTTTTTTTCCTCCTGCACTCTTTGGCTTGCCTTCGTCCCCTCTGCTTGCCATCCCTCCCTCTCTGCTTCCTTTGCAGACATGTTGGTGGGTGGCAAGGCTGGTGTCCTTATGCTGGAGGTGCTGTGGTGAGCAATAGTAGGAGTTAATGTGAGCTGGGACATCATGGCTTGGCCAATAAATTTATTTCTTTTTTCTTTATACTTATTGTCCTGAATCATCTTTTCTTGCTCCTTTGTTCTTGCTCTCCTCCCAGACTATGATCTGCCTGAGGGATATTGTTGTTCCCTCTCCAGCAGGTGAATGCTGTACAGATCCAGAGAGTACCTCGGACACGTAGAGGACACAGTGTTAATCTTAGAGGCAGAATTGGACCTATAAAGCATAATTCAGCTTCACACAGATGACTACTGCCGGCCATCTGCAACACTTCAGTCTCACTGGAGTCCAGCACAAACTCTGCATTGGAGGAGCTACACCCACATAGGGCTCTGTGATGGACAATACAGATTTCTCCCTGTCTGCTTCCTTCTTATTTATTTATTTATTTATTTATGTGCAGATGGAAAATCTTTGACACAAATTGGCACTCCTTAGATTCTGTTCCTCTGGAAAGCTTCTGCAGTTCTTAAAAGCTTCTCCTCCATTTGGTCAGCCCTGCAGGCATTCACTGTGCACTTCATAAGTCATTTCTCTAGTCATTGCCTCAGTATTTGTGTCAAGTCTTCTTGGATCTTTATTTATAATTTGGCGCAAGTCTGTTCCGAGGGCTCAACAGACTCACTGTTTTGTGCGAACGAGGACATCTTGCTCTCAGACCTTTAGATGGGACAGCAGGTTACTCTGAGTTGAGTTTCGTCATACTCATGCTGCATGTAAAGTGCTGGGGCTGTCATTATTTACTCGCTTTTGCTATTACTTTTATCTGGGAAATAAGACTCCTGATGCCTTGTATGCTTGGTGCCCCATGCCACCAATTTCTGGAGGCTGGGAATGTACCCCAGAAGGTGTTATGGCGTGATTGCCCCTCTTGCACTCTTCTCCAGGCATCTCCTCTTGGCCGTTGCTGAAGATGAGAGATTCAAATGGTCCTCCAGCATGATGTGGAACAACGACATGGGCTCACCTGACGGGAAGATGTACTGAGTCAGGTGACAGTTCTAGGAGAAGAATAAACATCTCTGGGGAGGCAGCATGGATCTGCTAAAACCTTGCCTCCAGGTGGTATGTGAAGATGGGCATCTCATCCCTGTGAGCAGTGTTTTCTGGAGCAGGGCTGGACCCCGTGTCTGGAACAGGGCTGTGGCTGTCGCGGGCAGCCAGGGAGCACTCCTCCCTCACCATCAGACAATTAGAATAAATAAAACAGCTCCACTTACACTGGATGAAATCAAGTCTTCTGGATTGTGGCCTAAACACGGTCAACAGCTCCTCTGGGCCCTTGAGCTGCCAATAGTTTGCACCTCCTAGTGAGTCTGTCCTTGGGAAGGAGCCATTAGAGGCTAAGGAAATGTTGCAGAACTCCATCCTTTGAGAAGTGGGAAATCATCACTGATAGGACTTGCAGCACCTCTTGTTTCAAGCAATGGGACATGCAGGAAACGCACTGATTTCAACCCAGCTCTCAATGCAGTGCCCTAGCCAATGCCCTCCTGGAGCATGGTTATCAACAGCGTTGCCAAAACTCCTCCAGGGCACCATGGAGTCTGGGTTTCCCTTCTGCTCAGGCCTTGTGGTGATTAAATTGTACTTGGGTGAAGAGCCATCAGCTAACTAATGAGGTTTTCCAGGCCCCTCTGATAATTATGGGTTTATGTTCTGTTTGTCACACCAGAGCTTGCGTGCGCTGGGGTGTCAGTAAAGTTCACCAGAAAGAAATTATGATCAACTAAGGCCTGAAGGATCAGCTTGAGAAACTTCTCCCGAATGCTGCCACCTCTTCTAACACAAGTGTTGCATATGTTGCTTCTTGGTTGAATGGCCAAAAGTCCTTTAGAAAGATGTAGTCTGCACATGTGCAGACAAAATATTTCACATTCCTCCCTAAATCACTGTAGGTATCTACTTCTTCATGTCCATCAGTCTTTTTGACCAAAGCTGTTGCATTGCACAGCAGCGCAACACCACTAGGTCTAGTCAGTGCTGCTGGGAAGAGGCTGGAGCTGCCTACGTTTGCTGCTGCTGCTACTGCCTTCCTCCTGGACACCCTCTGTCTCTCTCAGTTTTCTCTCCAGGAGGTGCTCCTGGTGCCGGACTTGTCATCCTGATGTCCGACCTCTTATGCTGTTTGTCCCCTTAGTGCTGGTGTAACACAAGAGCATGTGGAAACGTGGGTTGGTGGCTGCAAATCCTGTTTGAGTGTTTATAATTTTATCCTATCATCTCTTCCTAAATGGGAATTCCTTACGCTAAAGTATCAGACTGAGGGCTTGAAGAGATGACCTGAAATCTGAGTGAGAATCTGTTGAGTCATTTCTGAGTGCTGTGAGCATAAATGTATTTCTCAATTCTGAAAGTGTAACATTTATCAGCTGTACAATAATGCACAACCAGCCTCATTTTGCAGGATCAGACTTTCAACATCCACAGCCCTCAGCAATAAATGGAGCAAGGTCATCGCTAAGCTGGAAATAAATGCTTTTGAAGCATTTCCTCCCAGGACAAGACCTAGTATTTTCTTCCAGCTGCTAACACCTTTCTTCTTGTGCAGAGCAAGCCCATAACCTTTCTCAGATACAGAAACTTTCGTGTTCTCCACTGTCAAAAGCTTTCAGCCCTCCTTTTTTGTCTCCCTTTAATCTTCTTTAACATACCATGGTGTGCTCATCTGCCTTTTGCTAGGCTCAACGTTTCTTGTACTTCCCATTTCTAATGCTGCCCACATGGTTTCCATTTACCGAAGGTGGGAGCCAGTGGGCATGTCCCATATGTGATCAGAGAGGATGGGATTATCAGGTGGAATTATTTAATTAGAGATTGCCATGCAGGTTTTTTTTAATAAATTGATTTTAATATTTTCCATGAATTTATTTTTCAGTTAAGATTATACCATATCCAGAAAGATAACCATTTACTTAACCAGTGAGATAGATTCAGTTAAACCCTGAGAAATTCTGCGTCTTTAGACCAACCTTTATCCCCAAGAATTGTCTCAGAAGGCTGCCTCCTCTGTCTGGGGGCAGAAGCCCTTTCAGGGGCTTAACGGTGGTCATTTGTTTAGCAGAATAAGTTTAAAAATCTGACAAGTACATTGCAAAAATCTCAGATCCCTCTCCCAGGAGGCAAGCCAATGACACCATTAGCTTAATCCAGCACCTCATATACTCGATTTTAATATGACTTTTTAGCTCCATAGTATGATATATTTTCAGTTGAAGGATTTGTGTTCCAGTACTAAGAGGGGAAAAGGAGGGAGGGTAGTGCTGTAGGTCACTCAGCAGTTGGGTACACAGATGTATTAAAAAACATGCAGAGGTTCTCTCTGGAAAAAAGCTAACATCTGACATGTAAATCAATTCACTGATTGGAGTAACTCACAGCAGAGCCTTTTGCTGTGTGTTTAGCTATGTTGCACATACCACACAAGCGAGCCATGCTCTCATCTGTTTCATCTGCCTACGTGGCTCTCTGCATTTTTGACAGCCAACTCTAGGCATGATACAATTAATGGATGATATTTGGAGCTACTGTCCTGGCAGCTTGTGCGAAGACCCCTCTCCATCTCCACAGCGACCGAGGATGTGCTAACTAATGTGGAGGAGTTGTGCTGGCAGCAGTGGCTGCAGAGTAACTGTTATGAAATTTAACATCCATCCTATCCAAGTCCATATATCTGCTGTGTTGATCTCCAGGGCTGGGCTGGCTTTGGATTTTTCTCCAGGAAAATGGAGGTATAAAGATCCTATAGAATTCACCTGAGCCACTTTGAGTGCTTGCTTTACAAGGAGTCATGCCTGTTCTTCCCTGCTCACCTTAAAATGATAAGTAAAAGTAGTTCAGATGATATCTCCATTGCAGTAAAGCTGGAGGAGATGCATTCCCCTGAAATGCTGACAAGCAGTGAGGGTATACTGAGGGTATCGGGAATGTGTATGTATCCTGAGGAGGAAAGTAGTATAGTATGCCAGGAATAAAACCATTTCAGCAAAGCCCAGTGTTATTGTAAGAGGGCATGCTGATAATGGCAAGCTTCTGCATGAAAATGCAGAAAAAGTATTTATTAAATACATATGAGTCTTCTGTATTTGACAAAACAATCTAACACAGATGTCATAGTGATAACCGAGTACTTTTGTGGTTTAGGTTTCCTAAGTGGTCTTTCATCTGTTCTCTCTTCAGGTCTGCTTCTGTTTCACACTTAAAATTAATGTAATTAACAGCCATGTCACAGTTAATTGTTTTTATGAAAACTAAAGCAAAAAGCTTTCTCTATGTCAATACATTGTTTACTCTTTTGCACTGAGTTATGGATTGATGTCTTCCTCTTTCTTCTTATTATTTGTATGTATTTGCAGGGTATTTTTCCTGCTGTTGTCTGTGCTGCTTTCTCCCCTGGACCCACAGCACAGCTGTTGCCTCTCTATGTCTCACTGGTTGGGAAATGCTGTCTTAAACTCCCTTCCCCAGAGATCCTCTTGACCTGTGCCCTGAATTTGTTCAAATTTGCTTTTTTTTTTTTTTTTTTTCAAATACATTATCTTTAATCCGTTGTTCCTTCACTGCCTTAAATTGCTGAACTTTATGGTTTTGTAACCACTTGCACTCAAATTTACTTCCAGTTTTGGACTATTAATCAAATTGCTCTATCAATAATATCCAAGTAATAAACATCTCCTCCCCTGCTACTTTATCTTCTCCAAAGCAACTTTCCCCATGCATTCCAGCAGCTTGGTGTGTCTAGGATGTACCCTGCTCTGTCTTTAGCAGATGGCAGGGTAATTAAAATTATCTGTTCCTACCAACTCCAAGTATTTGTCTGCTTCAGTCAGATGCTCAAAAAGATGTCGTCTGTGTCCTACTTCTGATTAATGGAGCTCCGTGGGACATCTCCTGTGCTCCTTGTGTCTTTCTCTGTTTCTGAGGACGTGCACAGAGTGTATTTGTCACCTCTTCTTGAACCCCAAAGTATCATTCATATAAAAAACCCCTTCCTATTTCCTTTGTCTGTTTCCTAAACAAGTCATCCAATAATGTCTTTCCATGAAGCATGTGTGAAGCTAAATGCTGTAGTTGTATATGGGGGCTTTAAAGCAGTCTTGTTTATTTTCTGTTCTCCTGGCATTTATGTGCAGACATATAATATGATCAGAAGGCTGCCCTGTTATTCTCGCTCAGAGTTTTTCCCTGAGCTTACTGCAGTTTCCCTTTACCTTAGCCATAGCGTAAGCTTTCAGTTGGTGTTAGGGCACCCACTAGCTTTTGTGAGTGTCTTCCTTCAGACCTAGTTTCCAGACCCCTCTCTAGATTGAAGAGGTACCAATCATCTTCACACAGACACTACTTTTTTCCAGCATCCTCACTCTGCAGAAGACCATCTTGCCCAGGCAGCAGCGCTGGGCTGTTGGCAACAAGCACTCAAGTATGGCTCTGTGGCTGGTGTGGAGGAGCAGGAGTCTGAGCACACCTATCCTCCCTCAGCACATCAGTATTTTTTAATGAGATCCTAAATGTCTTATGTAGCACTGGTTTGTTGATATAGCCTGGTAAGGCTTGTAGGACAGCAAAGAGCTGCAGATTTGATTGGAAGCTTGGAAAAACTTGCATTACTGTGAAAACACTGAAGACCTGAAACAAATGCTGCTTAATGAAAGTGTTTATTAGAGGAGGCTTGATCTTAATCTTGAGCTATCCACCAGAAACAAAAACTCAGAAGGCAGGGGTATAGCAAGATTCAGTCATTAGAAGGCCAAAGACAGGTGCATATTATGAACATGGAGGTTAAATAACTGCAAATTTTAACATGGGGATAGGCTGATTTCCATACTTGCAGTAAATTCTAAGATGGCAGTGGATACCTTTACAAAAGATCTTATCTGTCCTGCTGAGGGACTGGGTTTGATCCCTGCACTCCTTGTGTGTGTCTCAGGCTGCGTGATGCAGGACATCAGGCTAATGATGCTTGCCTTTTCCAGCCATTCATCTGTGCCTCCAAAATCAGGTTCAGACTCCACCCTGTGTCCTTTGGTACAAGATTCCCCCAAGGATTAGCTGGGGAAAGCTCCTGCCAAACCGGGTCCCTCCAGCTGAGCTGTATCTGCGAGCCCAGAGGAGCAGGAAGAGCCAGGGCCAGTTCCTTCAAATATTTTACAGATTAAGACCAGGGTCTGGGATCTGTGGGAAGTCAGTGAAGTTCACAGACCCCAGCGGATTGTGGTCCTTGCTGCAGCGCTAACGGTCCGCGCCAATAATTGCTGTCTTCTTCATCTGCCTTGCTTGGTTGTTTGCTATTGCGTTCAAATGCAATGACACTCGGCAGTGTGGACCAGCCCTCTGACATTATTTGAGTGCAGCTGGAGGCATCTACTTTAGCCTTGAAAATGCCTCTTTCTTGGCAGTGCTTTGTGTTTATTATAATGCTGTCTGTAATGTGCAAAAGTACATTTCTGTTTTAACTTCCTTCTTTATGTACTAAAGAGTGTGGTTTTAATTAAGGATTTCAGATTGAAACATTTCCGGTTTTATGCGTTGTTTTTTGGTTGGGTTTTTTTTTAGGACAGTTTTCAGTTAAAATGTTTTAGAGTTTTGAAAAATACCAGATGCCCAGCTCACAAAGTGTGCAAAGAGCCCCAGTCACTCCCTTTTCCTCCCAGGGAAATCAGCTGCTCCGCCAAGCGGGAACAGCCAGGGACGGCCAATGGTGAGAATAGGGTCAGCCGGCAGGAGAGGATGGGCCAGGCCAGGGACTGGCAGTTTTCGGAGGCACACCATGACTGTGGCTCCTTGCATAATAGGAAACGTTGACTCAGACACGTAAAACGAAGCACCTGATTTTTGTGGATTCTGGGTTTACCCCCTAAATAGCTAGGGATTGTAAGAGGAGATGGGCAGATCCTTGCTTAATGGCAGAGCATCTCTGTTGCAGTGCCCGCTGGCAAGGGGTGTCAGGTATGTCCCTGCCATCCCTGGCCACCCGGTTGTAGCTCCCACCCATGGAGAGGCAAGGCCAACCCAAACAACTTGTAAAATAAAACAGAGTTTTTTGCTGCACATCAACTGCTGTTAAAAGGAAAAATACAAACAAACCAGATTTAAGCTCTCCTGGTAGTAGAAGAGCTTTAAAATGTCCTATGAAGGCACCCAAAATTTTTGAAAACAGCAGACAATGAAAATTCTGTTAAAAACGGGTTTCTAGAGCCAGTCCCATGATTTTTGGGAGTTTGACTCATGATTTTTGAATGTTGGGGTTTGGCAACGCTGAAATCCTTAGTTTGAATTTGTTCCCGATGCGGTATTTCGGCTTCCTACCATGACTGATCAGTATCACTCTCCTCTGGAGCAACAGGAGACCCAGGGGGCAGGAGGTAGAGAGGTCCGGTACAAGGCGCCACACCTTCTTCGGCTCCAGGGATGCTCTCGAGTGGGTCTGGCTCATATCCCTGCCCCAGGCTCTTCTGAATCAAGCTGTGTGTCTGCCACATGACAGCAGTTCAGGCAGCAAAAACAGAGTATGGGAGCTGCTGGCCAGGCTGAAGGGAATCAGTGAGCTAGGTACAGCTTACCTGGGTCAAGCATTTTACTGGGATTAAATGAACATGTTAAAAACATGCTTCATACCTGTACATATTTCATTTCAGTTTAGCCAGACAGCATGTGCACAGGGTGTTGCTCAGCCCATGCTGTCCAGCTCACTTTTTGGAGGAAAGTGCTGAAAACATCCATTCTCTTGTTGCAGTGTTAGCACTTCAGGTGCTGTCAAGGAAAAGTATTTATAAAGAAAACCTCTGCCTTGCACTGTGGCACTTTGAAAGAATGATATGGCTGCAACTTGCCTGAGCAGGAAGTGATGCACAGGGGAGTGGGTCCCCTAGATGGCTAGTGTTGTCTGCCCTGCAGCTGGCAGGAGGAGGTGAGCATGGGCACAGGCATGGTACCTGCCCTTGTGTCTTCTCACTCTGCCTCATGTTAGTCTATGGCTGTACAGCAAGTTAGAGCATTATCTTCTACACACCTGTGTAGGTTTGGGCTGCATGGGGCTTCCCATGTCTGGGAGGTGAGACTCGGTCACAGGAGGAGATCCACCTCCATGTGACTGAGGAGCAGCACCATGCAGGGACCAAGTTACTTCCCCTCCCTGGCAGCACAGAAAAGGCTCACTTTTGTGCCTAAGCCAGCTTTAAACCATGTAAATCACATTCCTCCCACCCATGGGTAATGCTCTGCAGCTGCCCAGGTACCCCTACCTCAAAGCCCCCCATCCCAATGTGATCCACAGCCCTGTCCTCCCTGTGAGGTGGCCAGGGAGAGCATTTGGTGCTCTCATCAGCCATCCCCATCCATCTCCAGCTGCCTGCCTATCTGGGAGCTTGCAGATCGCTGAGTGCTTGAAGAGCTGACCACTTCTTGCCTATTTGGGAATGCTTTTAAATTGTTCCAGAAACTGCTGTTTGTTGATAAATCAGGGCGATTGCAGAGAAGTGTTTTAGCTAAACTGTGTAAAAGAAGGAATGAGCTGCAGCGCAGCACTGCCAGCTGTCATTGGATTTAGAAACACACATCATAGATTTTGTTGTTTTCAGACAGCTGCGCTTATAGCTGCTCTTATAGCCATATAAAACAGTCATTCTGTCAGCAAACGGTCTGGCAGCAGAGCTGGGTTATATCTGCAGCCGTGTTTCCAAGCCTGGCGGGTTCACTCCCTCCACGTGCCTAGGTAAAGCCTGGAGGAAGGTGGCTTTGTGGCATGGGCTGTAACCTGTCCCCAGCATCATAGTTTTGTATGGGGCAAGGATCAAAATGTTGGGCTCTGCACACTGCCCTTGCAGGAGATGGTGCTGACAGGGCTTGTCTTCAGCATCCCTCGTTGTTAGGAATGGGTAGTTGCTGCCCTGGGAAGGTGTTTTTGGTTTTTTTACACCATGTCTGCAGTGGCTGCTCAAAAGTGGGTAGCTAGAGGTCAGATTGACAAACCACATCTTGTTATAGCAGCAGTCACAGTGATCAGGTGTGGGAGAGCTGAGCATGCACACGACCAATGTGATCAAGCAATGCCCATTTATTACAACTAAGAAAGCCCTTTTATAATGTTCTCCCGCACACATGAGTAACATGCGGTAGGTACAGTTCCTCAAGATTGGACAGTTAACTTAGCCCGCGCTTTAAACATTCTTATGATTGGATAAAAGGTGCCACATCAGCCTTGCCAGGCTTCCTGCCTTGTGTAACTTCCTCTTCCATCCCAACCCCTTCTGGGGGTTGTTTGTCTCGTCGAGTTTCTCCCCCCTCATTCGGGGTCACATCCTTATCGCATTCTTGCTTGGCTGAGGCTCTTATCAGTCTTGTTCTCATGCAGGATTGCTCACATGTCCATTCTCTCGCAGAAGGTCCTCTAGAATCCCAACAATCAGGCCCTGTCCTCTGTGGTCCATCCTATTTGGACTTTAGAGCTAAAGCTGAGAGTATCAAGGACCAGATTTAGATTTTAAAGAATTTCCTCAAGGGAAGGGAGATAGTGCCAATTTATCAGATTGAAGCTTTTCACAGGATCAAGATCGCTTTTGATAAAACATAATCCAGGAAGGGTTTCCTATGTAACAGATCAACTTTAAATGCCCATTCAAAATAGTATTTGAATATTTTATACACATTTTATTTGCATTCCTTTATGCAAAATGGAACGACTTCAAGTAAACTAGCCTAACTACAAGTGAGTTATGAGAGCGGCAGTGCGTTATTGCTGCACACACTGTTTCACACCAATCTCTTGGGCAAGCGGTGTCTGTGAGAAGTAACTGCAATGCAGACTGTCACCATCTCTCGGTGGGATGGGCTGCCTCCCACAGAGGCCCTGAGGACACCCAGTGCTTCAGGCACTGTGGAGGAGTGAGGATGCTGATGAGCTGTACCCGTGTTTTCTCTGGAGCAATTTCCGTGGCTCAAACCCAGTAATCTGGGCTGGCCAACAAGGTGCGCAAGTGGTGCTCACAGTCTTATTTTCTCTTGCTCTGTTCTTTTGCTTTGCTCAGACCTGTAGTCCTCTACCCACCCACCTCCATCTGCCTCTGAAATTTTAGAAGATTCTGGATTCATCCTGATCCAAAAGGGCAAATGTCTTAAGTTATGCAGCAGAAGAAAACAGCTTTCTTACTTGTAATGTGATCTTGGTCCCCTCCCAAGCACCAGGGTTTGGAAATTGCCCTTCTGGTCATTATCTGAGCTTTACAGCATTTGGAGATTGAACCCAGATCCCACATCTCTTCTGAAGCTCCATGACAATTTACACTTGTTTCTAGAAACCATTACTGTCCTGTGCACTCTTTACCACATGAGGATTGGAAACAGAGCTATTCTGCTCGTTTGAGCTCTTTTTTGCATGGGGGCAGAGCTCAGGGCTCATTCCTTTTTCTCACCATCTGAGGATTAAGCCCAATCCTGACTGTTATCCAACCTTGATACCATTTACACACTGAACCCAATGCCTACGGCTTTTATCTGAGCCCTTAGAGCATTTGGAAGTGGGCCATGCCCCTTGTCTGGTATCAAAAGCATTATATTAATTTGGGATTCATTCCACAAAATAAGGCTGTCAGCCAGACTCCTTAGCAATTGGATATTGAACCCAGACCTCGTGGTTGTCTTCCAAGTTATATGCCAGCTGGGAACTCAGCCCACAATCCATGGCTGCCGGCCAAGCTCCTTATTGGCGAGAGATTGACACCAAGCCCCCAGACTGCTATTTCTGTATGGTGGTGTTAAGGCCTAAACCTGGCTCACGTGGTCAGCATAATCACCTCTGCATTGGCAGTGAAATGAAAAATTTAGTTAAAGACTTGAATGAATATTGAGGGTCAATGTTCAGCTGCTTAAAGACCATGGATGATGACAACAATTCCCTTGGAACAAGGCCCCCTTGATACTCCGGGGGGAATAGCACCAGATCCCCCATCTGTCATCCAGCTGGATATAAAATCCAGGTTCTCATTAACACAGTGTGCAGCATTTCTTTACTGGCTGGCAGTATTAAAGCCAGTTCCTCCAACTTTCAGGTATTCTTCTGATGGGATTAAACTAGATCCCCTTTCTATAGCACTGTTAGGCTCTGCCAAAGCACTTCTTGTCACTCAGAGCAGACCTCCAACACTGTACCTTGCCTTGGGAAGTGCTTCCCATGCGCAGCACGCCCCCAGCCTTTGCTGTCCTGTAGAGCAATAAGGAAGCCTGGGAAGTAAATGGGAGCAAGGGATGGTTCTGCACATCTCCATCCTCTTTGAGGGAAATCAGGAGCTGATCAGGTAGAGGGAGCATTTCAGGTGAAACGCTTCTCTGAGGCAAGCAAACTTTTCCCTCCTGCCGGCAACTTTGCCTGGGAATTCTTCAGCATCTTTACATAGTGTGGTTTTACTGCATAGCAAAATGCTTCAGAAGACTGAATTAAAACCAAACAGCTTTCCAGCTGGGATGGTCATCATTAGAATACAATTTCTAGCAACTGTGTGGGTTTCTTGGTAGCCTCGAAATCTTTAAAATTCTCATTAAGAAGCAACTTTGAAGGACTGGTTTAGCATGCAGCTAGAATAGGAAAATCTTCCCATGATCCAGTGGATCAAGCTGGATGTTATAGTGCATACGGACAGTGTGGGATGTTGCTTTTCCTCTGAACTTGAAGTGGTGGTGAAGGTTACTCTTTGGTGCTCTAACTGTGCAAATTATGGATGGGGTTTCCCTATCTGAAACCCTACCGTGACTGGGGATGGAATCCATGGGGAGATTCCAAGCCAGTTTGGCAGACCTGTTCCATGGGTCTGGAGTTACTCTGATTGCCTGTTGCATATCTTCTGATTCATATTTATTTGCTAAGAAAACATTAAGTCCTTGCCACACACATGTGGTTTTATGAGGATTTTCGCCCAAGAGAGCCAGTGCAAATGGGATTCAGCTGACTATGGTGGCAATTTGTTTGTAAATAAATTTTCCATGTACCCACTTGTTCTTCTATAAGCGGGAATACCTTTTTTTTTCCAGTCATTGCTCTCGCCAACCATCTTACTCGTCTCTTGTCTGAACACTCTGTACCACCCTTTCTAGCCCCTCACTGTAAAGCTCTCTTTGGGCTTCTGTTTGCTCTTTGCCAGGTCTTTCCCAATCCCTTCCCTATGCTACCTCCTGCGGTGTGTTTGAGGAGCAGGGGATGCTGCTGGCTTTGGTGCTGGCACTAGGAGCTCTTTGCAGGGACACTCCAGGCATTGCACAGAATTTATGGGGAATGCAGAGTCGAGCAATACCCATGATTGGTTGAAATCGATATTTCTAGAACCTCATTTCTTTGCTTTATCACAGAAGGGTTCATCTGTTGTGCGTTTTCTTGGTCTCTCAGCTAACCTGCAGATTTGGGGAGTGTGGTGTGTGCTGCCTGCTCTGTGCTCAGCTCTTGCCCTGTCTTCCTCAGCACTGGCATGAGCTATACGTGCAAGAGACAGACGTGGTGAACGATGGGGGTAGAGGGAGAACAGGCTCTTCTTTCCTGTCCTCCTGGTTGTCTTCCCAGAGTTACGAAAGCCCCCAGCACACCATGCCATGCCCCGCCACCCCTCAGCCCACTGGCTGATTTCAGCCTCCATCTCAGTGTGCACATGAATTTCCACTCTTTGTGTTAAATCCTGCCAAAGCAAAATTCCTGAAGCAAAATAAAAACGTGGAAGACTTTCAAACCCAGAGATTGTTGAACTGTCCCTCTTACCAAATGGCAGTCATACTATGTTCTTTATAAAGTCTCTAGTATAATGTTTAATTCAGTAACTACAACTAGAAAGTCTTTCCAATTATTTCAAACTGCCAGAGACGTTTTAATGTGCCTCAGATTTTGTGTTGGCATGCCATAGAGTTAAGTGCCATCCATCTTTCAGAGAACTTTAAAATTTAGTCTTGTATAAAAAGGAGAAAAATGGGAAAGGATCCCAAAGAACGTACTTGTCCCATGAACCCCACCGCCATTTGTGGCCTCACAGACGCCTTCTCCTGCCTTTTGAAATTGTTTGTATCCCTCTTTGCAGGGTGAGAGATCTATGCAAACAGCCAAAATCTTTAATTCCTGTGCAGAGCTTCAGTTGAGAGCAGGATTGCGAGCAGATCTTCACTGGCGGCCACCCAGCCATGCATCGTCGGGCAGTATTCACTCTCCAGATGCGTTCAAGCCTCTGCAACCGGGGATGTAAAAGGTTGAGAAAGCCCAAATATCTCCTGATTTCTTTTTTGTCCCGGGGCCATGGGGCCTCTGTCTCTACCTACTGGCTGCTGTTAGTCCCAAACCCACTGAGGCAGGCGCCCATCCCTGCTGAAACCTGCCAGCAAGCCCTGCTGCTCGGTGCGAGGGAACAGAGCACGTAGCTTTGTTGCCTTGGTTAGCCTCACTCCAACTACGTGAGCATTAGTAAGTGGCAGAAGCTGACTCTCCACATCCTTGCACTTTTTTTATTCTCTTTTTTTTGTTTTGTTTTATTCCTTCTCCCTGAGCTCAGTGGCATGTGAATGCTGAGTGTGGGAGTCTCTGCACCAGGCAGAGGGGGACAAGGGGCAGAGAGAATGTCTTATATATCTAGTTCTGCTCTATTAAGATTCATTCTGGTATGACAATGGCTTTTTCTATTGAAATGCTTTGTGAAAGCCTTGCTTAATGATCTGTTAGCTGGGAAGAGGTTAAATTCCTGCAAGATTTTCTGTATTTGCTGAAGAACAGTGCAATTATCCAGAATTCGAAGTGAGTTTTAGCCAGCTGTTAATAATACTGCGATTCTTCATGTTCTCATTACTCAGAAGTAATGTGGCCATCCCTAGTCATGGCAGTAAAATATTTATAGCATTCTCTTTTGGCCCTGTTTGTACTTATGGAGGGCTGGACATCACTCGAGGTCTTCTAAATATGCTTCTTTTTGTGCTTTAGCCACCCATGACAGTACTGTTCTCATCTAACTGCAGCTGTCTGCAACAGAGACATCCAGTTTAAGTCGGTCAGCTCAGGAGGGGTCAGACAGGCCCTTTAACCACTAACGGTTGGGCATCTTGTGCAAACTGGTCAGGGCTCTGCTAGAGTCACTAGAGATACTCGTGCTTCCAGGTTCACACTATCCCAAGACAGCTGCCAAGGATGGAGATAAGTGGACTTGATACCTGATACTCCTGATACCAAGAGTGCTCTTATTAATAATCTGGTTTGATGCAGAGATAGGTTTATTAGTAGTATTCTGCTCTTTGTGGCCTTGTTGCAATCTGCAGGTCGGTTTGTATGCTGGGAGATCACTGGAAACGTTCAGGAGCGACCCACAGACATCTGTGTGTTTCTCCTAGCTCTCTCCCCTGATCGCTGAGGTTTCCAGTTTGGAAAGTCATGGCAGAACATGAAGTACACGTGGCATCTCTCTGTCCAGGCGCACAGAAACAAAATAAGTGTCATGGGAAAAATATAATTTCACAGTGGCAGGCCCTGCACTTGGGATAAACAGACGGCTTGTTTCCTCTGGTGGATGCATGGAAAATCCATTCCCAGTCCTCTGCAGAGGCTCCTAAACATGAACCAAATCTCCTCCTGTAGTATTTAAGAACTACAGCTGTTTTGCACCAGCAAAACCGTTTCATTTCTAGCAAGGGAACTGCAGGTAACACGTTTTTGCTATCATCATATTGTCATTTAGGTGTCTGTCTTACCCTCTTTATAGGAGTGTCATTTCAAGTGCAGCTTTTTGCCTGGAGGTCTCAAAAAAGGAGTATTAAGTAACTGTATCTGTCTCTAATTCACTAAACATCCAGAAAAAGAGCTAATGTGCCTGAACTAGTGAAATGAATACATTAGATTAATCTAATTCAGCTACTTTTCACTCAAACAACCAGTAGCATTTAAAAAAAAAAAAAAAGTTTGTGAAAGGGATTAGGAATTTCTTTTCCACATTTTTCCTTTCTTCTCCTTTGCATGTCTTTGCTGCATTCCATTAAACATTAGCTATTCAGTTAGCTTATTTCCTTGACCCTCCTTAAAACAGTACTTTAAAAATAAGTTTATTCTTCTCAGACCTCAGAGCTGGCTCCATATTCACCAAGGCTTTCAGTGACCAGAAAGGTGACAGAATAAATAGAGACATACAGGCTGTGAGCAGCTTATCCTGGCTGGAGCAAGTAACTTCCAGCTCACTTGCACACTGGTCAGGCAATAAGGGTATGGGGAGTCTCAGAGTATCACCCCTGGGTTTAGAGCAATTCCCTGGGCATGTGGTCGCCTCTTCTCTAACCCCTTCAGCTCCCTTGGCCATGGTGGTGCATGCTATCACCTTAATGCCATGGCAAGTCTGATGTATGTATCCTCTAATCCTTTATACTCCTCTTTATTGGAAATGTATAAAAAGACCCAGAACAGGCTGCCTAGACCCTTCAGTTTAACAGCAAATTACTGGTAGATGCTCTTGGTCCAGTCTAGATCAGGGTTATCTCACTTTCTGGAGAGAACATCATGTGCAATTGTGTCAAAAGCCTTAAAAACTATCAAGGTATAAGACTTAAACAGCTGCTTTACTGCCTGCAGACCCTGCTCTCCTGTCAGTAGATTGTTTCAGTGTGATTTGTTCTTGACACATTCCTGTGGCTGTTGATCATCTCCTTATATTTTGTAAGTGCTGACAAGCAGCTTGATTATTTGTCCAAGTATTTTTCTGGGACCTGAAGCTGGTCTGCCTACTCTGTAATTCCCCAGCGCCTCCTTCCCCTCTTCTGTAAGTGGAGCCCTCGGTCTGCCCTCCCAGCCCCCTGGAACCTCCCCATCCCCGGTGGCTCCTCACAGTTAAGTGGTTGCATCTCCAAGGCTGCTTCAGGAAGCTCGCGGAGTGTCCTGGGATGCAGTTCAACAGGCAGGGATGATTGAAAACACCACAGTTATCTAATTACTCTCTAACCAAATCTCCTCTCGCTGTTGCACGAGTTTGTATCCTGCTATCACTAGCATTAGCTTCATCAGGCTTTTGATTGCTTTTGAGTTTTTAGTGAAGATTGAAGCAAAAAAAGACATTAAGTGTTTTGGCTCTCATAGCAATGCCCTGTGCTAAAGGCAATCAGCTCTTCCTTCCCTCCTGCTGGTGGCTGGTGCCCCACTGCTCATCAGTGCCACAGTACATCAGGCGAGATGCCAGCTGGGGACCTTTGAGGCCAGCGGGTAGGAGACGAATCCCACAAAGACCCCAGCACCCCAGGAGGACCACCCCAGTTGTGGGGCTTGGCCAGACTGTTGCCAGACAGGGAGTCCTCCTCTATCCCCAAGCTCAAGGGGTGGCATGAAGCTCCTCTCTTTGCATGCAGAGTGGAGGTTAGCTGGGTGTGTGGTGCACACCTTGGAGGCTCTACTGGATTATTGCTGGGGCTTGGTTACTGCAGAGGGGACTGTGGGAGCAGAGAGCAGGCTGTGGTGGCATGCAGGAGAGGTGGCTGTGAGCTAGCAACCCTGGAGTGGTGATTTCCTCCTCTGCCCCCCAGGCACAGAAGGGATCTGCTCTGAAAGAGATGCAGGGCAGGATAAGCACAGGAAAGGCTGAACTTTCCTTGCCAAGAGCAGATGAAAAGAGATGTTATAAAATCACTTGTCTCTGGTAACATGGCCCCTAGCTCTTGACACAGTGGTGGAGTGCATCCAAGTTTCATGCTGGAAGGAGATGAGCCTATAACTGGAATCCTATCCCGGTTTCAAAGGTCAGGTGCATTTCTGTAGTTACAGATGTCGTGGGGATGGCATTTGACCCTGGCTCATCCTACACAGAAGGCAAGGTCTGATGGACAGCAGGATCATTTGAACCTCCCTGGAACTAGCTTTCATTTGAATTACAAACTGTTTTTTGTTTCTTCCCAGCCAGGTCTCTAGACAAACTCTATAACTTTGCTGACTGCTCTGGCCTTCACCTGATCTTTGCACTGAATGCTTTGCGCCGAAATCCCAACAACTCTTGGAACAGCTCCAATGCTCTCAGCCTGCTGAAGTACAGTGCCAGCAAGAAGTACAACATCTCCTGGGAGCTGGGCAATGGTGAGTGTGAGAACAGGAGAGCCATAGGAATGGAGCTCACTGTAGCAGAAAGGTATTCCCTTTTGGAAGAGGATATTTGCAGATCTCAGGATGCTTTGCCAGTGTGGTTTCAGAGGGATTTAAAGGTCCCTGCTATAAAGCAGCACAACCTTTAAGATGGACCTGGCATGTGCTAGACCCTTAGCTGGATGTTTTCATCAGTTGGTATTAAGCACATGAAATGTTTCTGCCCTGGCTGCTGGGCACAGCCAGTTCTGGGGTGGCCAGACCAGCAGCTGTATGGACTTGTAGGGTGGCTGCAGCACCAGGGGAAGTGGGGGACCCTAGGAGGGGAGGAGCATGACACCAAGGTGCAGGTGCTTCACCCAGCACACAGAAAAAGGGGTGCAGGAGGATTGCTGGCAGAGAAGAACAAACGATGGCCCTCATCCACTCCTCAGAGGCTCCTTCTGCTGCTCCGCAGAGTAGGCAGGCAGCTCTGTGGAGCTCAAGCTGTGTGACAGCATGAGCTATGTGTCTCTCTCCGGAAGCACAGATGAAGGAGCAGAGCTGGCAAGCCTTGCTTGTCTATTTTTGTTTTCCCAGAGCCCAATAACTATCGGACCCTGATTGGCCGCTCAGTGAACGGCAGCCAGCTGGGGAAGGACTACATCCAGCTGAGAAGCCTGCTGCAGCTTATCCGCACTTATTCCAGAGCAAACCTCTATGGGCCAAACATTGGGAGGCCCAGAAAGAATGTCATTGCTCTCCTGGAAGGGTAAGTGATCAAGAAGAGATCAGAAATTTGTCCTGAGACTGATGCCCTTTGCAGCAGGTAGACTTGCTCTTTGGCTTCCTGATGTCCAACAGCTGCCAGGACAACAAGGATCTGTATGGCTCAGCCACAACAGTACCACAGGCCTGAGGACATGGTAATCTGTGCTATTAAACTTCTGCAGAGGTCCCTGGTGGGATTTCTGGCTGGGCTGATCAACACTCTCCCAAGTATTCCCAGCATTTCCCAATTATAGGCAGACTGAGGTGCCCACCTTGTTGGGATGTGAAGATAATGCAGCGGTGAGGATGCAGGCTTCTGCATTCCTGTGGACTGCAGGACCAGGAGGTGGATCCTGGCACCCCTTACCAGTGTAGATATTGTCTCAGAGTCCTTCTGGACAAATTGCTTTGCTCTTCCCATTTGGTGACTTCTTTTCCCTGTGCTCTCTCCATCTGTGCAGAGGAAGAACCTGTAGCAACTTTCTTCACTGGCCAAGCCCTTGGCTCTCTCCTAGGAGAATTGGCATGTCTCTATGTCTATAGATTTGGGAGGCCAGAGGTGGAGAAGGAATGGTGACAGTGAGGGATGCAGACACCTGGAGGTGACATTGGACAGCTACAGGAACCAGGGAGGTGTGGGAGCCTGCTGGCAGCAGGAATTGGGACTGTGTGGCTCGAAGACCGTGCAGCAGAAGGGAAATTCCCTGCAGGACTGTAAACAGAAACTCCAGTGCAGAGGGCTGGGCAGGGGGAGGTGTGGAAGGGACTCTGCTGGGAGCAAAGCTGGGTCTAGCATTCATTAACATCTGCATGAATGATCTGGCAGAAACAATAAACAGCACACTGATGCAGTCCCTGGTGAGGCGGGGAGGGAGCCAGGGCCAGATTCTTAGCTCTGCTGCAGCAGCACAAAGAGACCATAAAGCTGGTTGAACCATCTGCAACACCAGCATCCCTCCTGCTGACGAAAGTGGGGGAGCAGCCCATGCACCCACACCACGACTGTCGCCGATGCCGCGTGAGCACATCTCTTGCTGGAGCCCCCACATTCTGTATGGTGCGGTGAAAGTGGCGCAAGGGGAGTTACAAAATGTTGTAGTAGCCTTGATCAGCAGGAAATCTATTAGCGCCGGGAGGAGCGGGCTGAGTAAGGAAAACAACAGGGATGAGAGCCAAGAAGCTCTTAGAGAAAGGGAAGTCCTACTGCTGTGTTTGCCCTTCGTGCGCCGCAGCCGGGTCCCAGGGAAGAGGGGTCGGAAGAACTGAGTTGCACGGCTGGGGTGGTCTGGCAGCTCTGTGTTGCTGGAGCTGCAGTTTGACTGACGGCAACCCTGGGAGCGAGACTGTAGCATACAATCTGATGGAGAGGATGGCAGAAATGCCATCTCAAATGAAAGGAAAGGTAGGTAACACCTAGGGTTTGAACAGCCCTGGTGACAGGATGGTGGGGGCTCAGCAGACCCCCACACTGATCTGAAGGAGCTGTACTGAGCATGCCTGATCTCCAAACTGTATGCTGTTTCTCTGCTGCCATCCTTGCCTGCCAGGGTGACGCTGGTCCACAAGCCCTCAAGTGATTTCTCTCTCCCATGGAGAAACGTTGTGTC
This sequence comes from Athene cunicularia, assembly GCF_003259725.1. Lineage (NCBI taxonomy): Eukaryota > Metazoa > Chordata > Aves > Strigiformes > Strigidae > Athene > Athene cunicularia. The sequence continues at coordinate 10,809,195 of NW_020799105.1, forward strand.
CCGCACTCCAAACCCTGGTGCATGCAGCTCATGGCGAGTGGCACATGCCTGCATGACCTTACAGCCCATGAGGTCCTGTGAGAAAAGAGCTGTTTCTCTTTCCACATAAAGACCCCATTATGACCAGGCAGGGCGTAAAGAGAAGGAGCAAGTTTGATTACACAAAGACAAAGGGCTAAATGCTCATTTGCAGTATTTGGAAATGGAGTTGCTAAAGGATGAATAAATAAACACCAGTGCCTAAGCTGCTTGACAGTGTGAGCTTTGTTCCCAGCAGCTCCCTGACACTTCAGCACTCAGTGCTACTGAGAGCTCTGCCTTCTGCAAGAGCATCACCGAACTGGTCAATGGGCTGTGACTCAGCATGTGCCTGGGGCTGTCATGGCCAGGACATGCCTCTCAGAATCCTGAATGAACCCCACAGAGTCAGCAAGCAGGAGAGAGGAGAAAAAATTTAAGAAGGTGCTCTCAATGGCAAGCCTGCTGTCTGCCTTGCTAGACCACCATGGGTGTTCTACATAGGGCTCACAGTAGGTTGAAGGCTCCAGAGCAAATAAAGTGTGTGCAGTTACTAGTCTTGATAACACAAAATCTACATTGTTTTTCACTTATTTTAAAAAATGCTATGAACAGCAGAAGTCAACCAGGTAGGAATAGGTATGCCAAGTGGAAGATTAAGACTCAAGTGTTAAATAAGGCTGAAGTAAGGTTTAAGTAAGGAGGGGAAAGATAAGCACCCAGAGCAGCAATCAGGGTGTGTGGATTAGTCTGCCAAGCAAGCAGTGCTCTGTTACACAGTGAGGAAGCAGCTTTTGGTGGGGGAAATAATGGAAATGAGCTGAAGTGGGAGAGTACAGCTCAGAGAGGCCCAGGGAGTGATCTCTGACAGTAGAAGCTGGTATTTGATGTTCTCCAAGAGTTACGTTACCTGACGTCCTGAAACACTCAGAGAAAAGTCTCATTGTGAAGTATTACCTAAAATTACATTTTCCCGTTGCATACTCTGTGTTCCAAACATTGCAGTCTATTGTTTAACTGTTATCTCAAGCAACCAAACTAAACTTACTCTTTATGTTTAAAGATTTTCCTGCAATAATGACAGTATCATCATGATTTGGGCATTGTTCTCTGCTGTGCACCAGGTTCTGTGTCTGTCTCAGTGGTGGAAGACGGACACCTCCAGGGCTTGTCCTCCAGGACACAGTGGGACTGAACCCCTTTCTCTGGGGGTCTGCTAGACAGGCTAGGTGATGAGTGCAAATCAGGTACCCGAAGGTTTGCAGCCTGCAGGGATGTGTGCACGCTGTCTCACTGCAAAGGCTGTCCTTAGGCGGGTGACATTGAGCTGTGCGGGGTAAAACCCATGCTCTTTCTGATGATGGAGATAAGATAAGATGAGGGGAGGAGAGCTCTACCTGAAACACAGCAGCAAGGGCTTTGCACACCCTTCACTGCTGAGTTATTGCTCCCGAACTCTTGCACCACCCTGCAATGGCTCAGAGCAGTCACAGAGCATAATCAGTGTCACTCTGGGCTGGCAAGTCCTGGCCACTGGACCAGGGCCACTACTGCTGATAAAAGGACAGGCTCTGCTGTGATGGAGCATGGCTCCGATGGCTGGGGCCTGCTGTGCTGGAGGCTAGAAGTGGTGTCTTGTGAATGCACAGGTGCAAGAGGGAATTTCTCCAGACACAACCAAGAGTTGAGTTTGATGAGGTGTTAATTAGACCATTCATGCAGCCTGAGCTGTTGGAGAGCAGACCATGTTAGCTACCTACTGCGTCTGTGGGTACAGGAATCCCAGAACTGCTCAGATTTGCTTGGGGAAAAGATTGTGAGATTCTAAGGAATTAACATAGATTTTAACAGCAGATCAGAAATCAGACACAAAGGTTAATGCATGACTGAATCACACATTCAGTGCTGGAAGAGAAGAAACATGAGGGAAAGCTATTAGGAAGAAGAGATGCTAACGTGTTAAAGCTCAGAACATGTGGTACAAAACTTAGGCCAGCATGTCTGGGCAGTTTTGGCTTGGCAATCTCATGACCTGTTGTTCCTCAGCTGGTGTAGCCCTGATTTTGCCACGGGACACTCACAAGTGTTGGGGTGTTACCTCCACGATGGCAGGAGCTGCAGTGCCAGGAGGATAAAGGCTGGCAGGCACTTGTGTCCACACTAGACTGGCTGTTGTTGATGCTCTGTGACCACTTTGGGTCCTGACCTTGCTGAAGTCACCAGAGAAGTTAAAATCTTTCTTGTCTGGAGCTACAGTCTTTCTCTACCTCCTCATCCCCCAGCTCTCAGAGCCACCAGACCAGCTGCTTCCTTGGATTTCTGTCTGCCCTCTTTCCAGCCTTCTTGGCCCTTTCTTGCTACTGCTGTCACCATTGCGCATCCAGACTCTGGTCGCAGAGCCACAGCACCTCCAGAGAGGTGGCAGCAGCAGGCGAGGAAGCTCCCACATGTCAGTCCCTACCTCACAAGGCACAAGAATTTCTCATCTTTCATGACTTTACTGCCTCCTACTCCTGGTTTGTAGTAAATGTGGAGAGTTAACCACCCATCTGGGTCACTTTGGCTCCTTTTGGTGATGATGTCATTCCACAGTGCTCTGAAAGGAGCCCATAAACTTGAGGAAGCATGTTTGTCAGTCATGATGAAGCCCTTCCTCCCTGACAGCTGTGGGCATGGCAGGACTGGGAGGGGGCATGGAGATGATGTCTTGATTATCTGTGGGCAGCCCAGGTAGAGGTCAGTTTAAAACCTGTCCCAATCCTCAGACCTGCTCCCTGCATTCACAAATCAACCTCAAACCCAAGTTCCTGTGTTGACCCTTATGTGGTAGAGAGGAGTTAGCTTATAGTTGATGAAATGGCACAGACTGTACACTTGGGTTCCAAAACCACCAGTGGCCAAAGCAAAAATCATTTTTATTATGAGCAAAGTATTTTTATTATGACCGCCCATGCCACCATGAGGGGGCTACGGCTGTCTGAGTGGGCCAGCATGCATCGGTTGGTCTAGGCATTGCTTTTTATTCATGACTTGTTCTGGATTAGCAGCCAAAGACATCATATGGACAGAGCTTGTTTGTTTTAATTCATGTAGGTAAAAGAAACAGGGAGAGCCCAGTGTAGGTGGTATCTGGCAGAGGGAATGACTCTGGGTGGGTTTCAGAAATAAATGTATGTGTTTGTCCTGTCTTCTTCCTGACAAGGACTTCTGCCCTGTTCAACACAGGCGACTTGTAAGCACTGCATTTTTTAGCAGCTCTGCTTTGTCTGTTTGACTTTCTTTAAAAAGTACATCCTTTCTGTATTGGTCTAAGGCTCTTTAGTGATGCCACAGAGGCGAGTGTTTCTCGGTCAGCAGAGAAAGAAGCTTCACCCTTATGCAAGATACAGCAAGGCTGGTGGCACAGAGTGTCCCAGGACACTGAATAGGTCCAGAGCAAGAATTTTGTGCAAAAAATCAAGCACAAGACAAACAACATTAAACTAATGATACAAAGGGAGGAGGAGGTCACTGCAGCATGAACTCAAGCTCTGGTAGCATTCAATTTATGAGTGACTCCATTCATAAATACATTGAAATGAGGTGTGAAGGATTTGATGAGGCATTCTGCGGTTCATTATATAGCAGGGTCAAGGATCTGAGGTATAAGCAGAGGATTTAGCTATTACTCTTCCAGAAGGAAAGGGTTAAGATACTTGTTGCTGAAACTTGATCTAGGCTGGAATGGTCACCTGTATAGGAAGAACAAAATGAGTAAGAAAAGACAGATAAGATTATGTCACTGTATAAGCACACAGTGTACCTTCATCCTGATTGCTATCTACAATCTTAGTAATTTCATCTCAGAAAAGATGTAACAGAATCAGGAGGGTTACAGGGAGAGGAGCTGAGGATGTGTGGAGGTATGCTATGTCTTCACATGATTAAATTAAGAGATTAAATAGGCTGTGCCTCTTTGGCTCAGAAGATGGACAGCCCAGGGGGAATGTTATCGAGGTGCATGAGCCTGTGAATGAGGTGGGTTTTTTCACAGTGCAGAAAGTAGTTTGGAAGGAAGCTTTGGAAAGAAGGAGGAAGCTTTTTCACGTGGTATGCGATGGCATTGCAGAAGTCATTGTCACAGGGTATTATGCAGGCCAGAGGGTGTGTATTCAGAAAGGGACTGGACAAATCGATGGTGGGAAAAAACATCAATGGAAATGCAATGTCATGGTCCAAATGCAACCTCCACAGTCCCTAGAGTGCAGATTACCAAGGCTAGGTGGGGCAGTCTGGGACATAAAGCCCTCTTTGCTAGAAGGCTTGTGCAGCCCTACCATAGGTAAGGTTGGTTGGAGAAAGATGGTGATGAGCAGAGAGAGAATACAATATAGCAGCAGATTTATACATAGAGCCCACCAGGCTTTGCTCCTGGGAGAGAAACCCCTGTCTGAAATCTGGCACTGCTTGTCAAAGTGTTTGCAGCAGGTGGCATGAATTGGGTCTCTCTGTTGCTGCAGGTATCTGGTTGTGCTGCTGGAACCTGAAAAAGTTCGTAAGTGAAGCCTATGCTTTAGTCCCCCTCACCAACCAACTCAGACACCAAATAAAGCTATTTCTACCCATCACTGTTGGCCCAAAGGGCAGAGATCTGCCATTCAGCTCTAGAGATCCACCACGGCACCACAGGCAGGCCAGTACTGCTCCTACATTTGGGACTTGGGAAGGGTCAGTTTACTTCTGTAGTACTCCAGGGAGCAGCAGATGAAATAACCCGTGTTTGTGAAGTCCAGCACCCTAGAGTCAGACAATAATGCTAAACCACCTGGGAGCCTGTGTGATGGTAACTTGTCTTCTTGTGCAGCTGCATTCTTTGTTACAGCATCACTTTTTAAAATTATTTAAAGGATGACAATCTGCAATTACCTGCATGAGAAAGTGATTTCCAAGTACAGATGGCTCTTTAATGTATCAGGAATAAGCCTAGGAAGTTCCAGTGACTGGAAGCTGAAGCCAGACACATTCAGTTGAGAAATAACATACTTGGAAGCTAATTAACCATGGGAGCAATTTGCTTAAGGTTGCAGGAGGTGCTCCATGACTGGTAAGTATTGAATCAGGACAGGAGATCTATTTCAAAGACGTGCCCACACTCAAGTGAAAGTTGCGGTCCTGAGACATGTGGCTATGGGAGATGCTCTGGGAGAGGTCAGGTTTGAGCCATGGTTTCACAATACAGAGTTTTGGGGTCAGTAACATCTCGTGGTGTTGCAGAACTCCCACCCAATTCTCCCACAGCTCATTCCTGACTTGTGAGGTGCTGTCCCACCTTGTGCCAGTATTACCATTTCTGGGACAGAGCTGTGAACTGTTTGGGTGACTGAACAATGTTAAATTACATTTTTCATAGTGCTTATTTAAAAACATGCTTGAACCTCAGTTATATCTCATTGCAGGACCACAAAAGTAGTAATGCTGGCATGGGATGCAGGCACACAGGCAGCTGCAAGGTTAAGGAGATGGACATACCCAAGCTCAGTGGCTTTGTCTCATCCTTAGTATCACCAACTCCCTGCCTGAGGCTCCTGTTCCTCCATGTGCCTCTGATGTGTTTTGCTTTCCCACCTAGAGATGCTGCCCCAGCAGATTTTGAGGACTTTTACATTTGCCCAGGTTTCTGCTGTGTGGAAGTCCAGCCTGGGACACTGCAGAGACATGCCCTGGGGCTGCCACCCATCTGAATTATGGAGTATCTCTACAGGAGTTACCCACATTGCCTGCACAGCATGGGCTGAGTTTGTCCCACCGCTCCTGGCTGGGATTTACTACACATGCGCTGTGTGGTCAATTGGTGCTCACAGAGAAAGCCCAATGTGTAGGAAAATGGCAGATTTACTGCGCCAGCCCAGCCCATCTGTGCAGCACATGTGCAGGGATCTGAGCCCTCCCGGAAGCGTCTGGTTTGCTCTGCCTGTGCTGTGCTGCACACACGGACATCACAGTCCAGGAAATCCCAGATAAAAATGTGCCAGTGCTGGCCGTTTGGACCATATGGGTCTTCACTGGCCTCAAAATCTGTGGTTTGAGCACCACAGGTGCTACAGGAATAAAGGGATTAGTAACATCTGTATTCCTAAACCGGGGATATTCAGATACCTGTGCACCACTGCGTCTCCACCTGCCCTGGGCTTTCATCTCTTGCTCGCGCAGTACGGCTTGTTGGCTGCTGAGCTGCTCTAGGCTCCCTTTGGAGGGTAGAGACCATTGTCCAAGTCATCTGGGGTACTCCAGGCACAACTCCACCATAAGGCAGAACTTGAAGTTTTACCAGGAACTTTTGAACTTTATCCTGAAAAAATCTCAATAAAAGGAAAAAGAAAAAAGGGAAAAAAAAAAAGAAAAACAGACATGGAAAGCGAAATTTGAGCTAGATATGCATCTTTTATGTTAAAATTTGAAAATTACCAGAACTAACCAATTTATTTTTGTCTTATGGAGACAGAAGAGCAACACTAAGCAACCCAGGGCCTTTTCTGTCCTGCTTTTGGTCTGCACTGGCTTGTCTGAGTGATACCCGTGTCCTACAACAAAATTTTCTCATGAGCTTTTTAGCAACAGTCCAATTAGCTTCCGAGAGATATGGGAGATGGGATAGATGGATGTCCTGCTTCTGCTGCTACAGGGATGCTGGAGGTTATACCATGGGTTTAGTTTGCTTTTCAGTCCCTTCCCAAAGACCACTAGTGGGTGTGTCTGGAGCAGGGCTGTACACACTGTGGAAGTGCCGAGGAAAACTGGAGAGCTTCTTCCTCTGAGCTTGGTCTGCTCATGGTTTTGGACTATGAGTGGAGAGCGCGAAGCTGAGCCTGAAGAGGTGATTTAGTAAAGACCAGGATGGTTTATTTTGCAGCCAGAACATACAGCATTTGAGGTTAGAAAGCAAGATGGGCTAATCCTCAAACCCAAGTGCAATATATCAATCTTCAAATCCAATATAGATTGAATCCATAATTTCAGTATAGAGATCATTAGTTCATGCTTGTACACTGCATGCATTATATTTTAGGCAGCAGTTCCTGTGCCAAGCATTTAAAACCTGGGAGTTGGGTTTTTTGATCCTTTTGGCATATTTCTTCACACCTAGGTTTGTAGAACAGCAGCCTCTCCTTAGCAATATTTGCAAAATCCCCTTTTGGCCAGATGACCAGTGTGGGTGGCAAGTAGCTCACACTTCTCCCTCTGGCTGCACTGGGTCTGGTCCAGCTGGTCTCCTCACCCTGCTCAGCTCGGAAGGAACCATCCTCAAACCACTTCCCTGGCACTGGTATCCTGGGCCTGACCCTCAAGAGAAATGGAAAAGCATTTTTGAAAGGTGAACCCAGGATCTCAAGCTCACAGCACTGCTAGGCAGCAGAATCAGGGATGCATCAGTGCTACAGGGTTTTACAGCATGTTATTGTTTTTCCATTTCTAATTGTACCTCTTCCCTCTCTGTCTGCAGGGATTTATTACTGCTGCCTTTGCCAGTGTATTCTTATGCTTCACAGGGTCCAGCTGCCCTTTTGTCCCTGTCTATAATTGACCATCATCATTAATTTAAAGTCAGAATGATTGTTTCTGAGCTATATTTAGCCTGAAGCTTGATGTTCTTGTTTTAGATCTGATGAGAGGCTCGTGTGCTGGAAAGCTTGCTGCTCATCCCTGCCATGACAACTAATCTGATAAAAGGTCTCATCTCTCCTCACAAAACTTCCTTTCCCCACCCTCGGTCATGGGGCTGTCCTGCGGGAGTTGGGGTTGCAGGACCCAGGGCCACTCATCTCCGTGTCCTGGTGGATCAGGACAGCTGTGTGATTCCTGTTGTGTTCCTGGGATCCCCATGCACCAAAGAACAGACTGAGACAATACAGCATCAGTTTCTTTCTCATCACGTTCACTTGCTCAAGCAAATGTCCCTGGCCATGTGCATACATTATCACTAACAAAATGCATCAGCCACACAGCACACTTTACACTACCGAACAGAAAAGTGTGCCTCTGCAGTTGGTGTGTTTTCATATCTGTGCTTCTGAGAGTAAGAATATAGTAGCTGCTTAGGCTTCCTCATGGGAACTGCAGTTTTCCAAGGTGCAGTTTGGGTTGCTGGACCAGGGAGCCAGGGAGGGCCCATCTTGGATGCCTGTGCTCTAGCAAGCCTGTGCTAGAGGCTGCTGCTTTGGGGGTTGCATATGGTCCCCAAGATTAGAAATTGCTTTGGTTTTGGCATTAGCAGTGTAGTCAGATACACCTGTGTAGGCTCAAGTCTGCATCAAACAGGAGCTGTCTGGAAGAGATGTATTTTCTTTAAGATAGTTGGGTCACAAGCCATCAGAAGTCTAATACATATCTATAACTCACTGTAACCTTGTGCATGGAAGTGCTGTGGTTAGTCATAGGAATGGGACAAACCTAGAGTGCACCCAGCTCAAAATCCCATCAGTTTGCTAACAGCCAGTGGTGAAGAAAGAACATCAAAAAAAGGAAGCATGTAGCAGCATTTGTCCAGCCTTTCCTCCCATTCTCCAATGCTCAGGGGCTTCCTGAGCTGGAGGTGGCATCTTTGCATGTAATAGATTTGCTAGGTTTTATTTCCATTTTCTTCCATTTTTTCCAGTCCTTGTTGAATCCAGACAAGGAGTTCCTCAGCTTAAATACATGTTGGGTGAAAAAGTGTGTCTTTTTAAGATGGGCATTTAAAACTTTTTCTTTAATTGCTATTGAGTGTTGTTGCAGTCATAGAACTAAGTACATACACCAAGATGTTGTTCCTGAAATGCTGTTGTGGTCCAAAAGCTCTCCCTATCTGCCCTAAAATGATGCTCAGAGCTCTGCTGCCCATTGTGTTTCATTCTGTTATTCTCAGCTGTGCTTGGTACAGGCATGTGTATTAAGTATAATTTATTCCTTCCATTTAAGGATGCAAAGGTTTCATTAGAAAGGGTCTGTGAGTGTGGTGACCACCTTTGGTGTCTCATCATGTAGGATGGTCATCGGTTGTTTTAGGACTTCCCCTGTGACAACATTGGTTTATATAGTTTCTTCCTCTGTTTCCTATAGGTTCATGAAAGTGGCTGGCAGCACGGTGGATGCTGTTACCTGGCAACAGTAGGTATTCATCATTCCTTCTACTTTCCAACACTAATTGCAGTGATCAAACAATGCTGGGAGCAGAGCTGATATGCTGTCTGGGTGTGAAAGGGGGCAAACGTGTGACAGCCACTTCCTCTGTCCTCCTGCTGCATTTAAATAGATATGAGTCTCTGCCCCTCCTTATGGAGTCTCTCGAACAAATACAGGAGGGGATATATTAACCTTTACCACTGTAGCTGAGACAGAGGCTAAAAATACCACTGCCTGTTTGCCTGGCCTGCCTGATTGCTGGAAACAAAGCCCTGCGCTGGACCACCGGGTCCCCAGAGGCAGCTGGGAGGACAGGCAGCTCTGGTGGTGGCTGGGGTGGGGATGGCAGGGAAGAAAAAGCCGTCTGTGGCAGATGTATGGGACTATCAGAAAGCCCTGTTCCTTTCACCCTAATCACTGTCTCTTGGTGACCGCAGGCCTGAAGCTAAATTGGGTTGTCCCAGAGGAGGGAGAGGAGCTTAGTCCAGTGGTAAATGCATAATGCCCCAGTCCCTGCTCTGCTTTGTAAGGGTCTCGGATGTTCATAGACATGCTGCAGTCCTACACTGCAGATGGAGCCCCAGGAGCAGATGTCGATGGAAAGGGGGTGAACATCCAAGATCCAGGCTCAGCTGGGGCTGCCAGAGAGATGCTGATATATGATTTTCCTCCTGGTTCCTACATGTGCTTCTGTTCAGAAGAGCAAAGCAAGCTCTGAGCTGTAGCACTGAGTGTGACAATCACCAAGTGGAGAGAAAGGTTTTCTTATTTGGAGGAGAATCCATAAACACCTTTTTTCTCCTCTTATTTCCAACTATCTCAGTTTGCACACTGTGGCCAGAGGTAGGCTCCCCAGCAGCCTGTGGTTCTCTGCAGTGGGAGTGCAAATGCCAGTGCAAAGGTGAGGCAATGGTCAAGCACAGCAGTGACTGACAAAATTGATAGAAAAAGGGTTTGTGGGGCAGACTCTCCTGCAACAGAAATTCAGAGGCAGGCCTTCACTTGAGAAAAAAACCTTGGTGAGACTCTCCTGTGAGACTCCCCTGTTTCCAGAAAAAATGGTTTTGCTCTGACACTGGGTTAAACTTCCCACATGGGGCACTGGCCTTGAGCACAGGAGCCAGGGTCTCGGGTCCAAGGTGGGCTTGTGTGTGCTGCCCACAGAGCTTGTTCCCCAAGCTGGTTCTTCACAGTGGCCCTTTGTGGAGTGCTCAGGTTGCTTTGCTGAAGTGCAGCAGTGTGGTTTGCAAAGCCCATCTCTTGTAAAGCCCACCTGGAGACCTGCTCTTTAAAAGAGCTCAGTGGATTTTAAGACATGAGGTTTTCTTGCAGGTGCACTCACAGTCTCTGGGTTGGTGTGTTAACCTTGGAGCCTCCTGCAGAAGCAACTGTTGGCATCTCAGAGTGGTTTATAGCACCAGGCATGACCAGCATACAGCAAGTCCCATTCCTCAAGGATCTGAGCTTGCCCTGCTGTGCCACAGTGTTGCTTGCTTGGGTGTTTGACTCCTCGGGCTTCCCTGACAGGCAGCGGCAGCTTTCAGCAATGGGGGCAGTGGGGTAGCAGAGCATTTGGAGCTGGATTTGTGTTACTTACAGGCTCATGCTGTGCAATGATGATCTATGTCTCAGCTGGGAGTTTGCTTTTCATGATTACACGATGTGCTGATCACATTTACTTAGTCCAGGAATTTGCTTTCTGCAACAGGGCTTGATCACTGGGCCAAGCCCTTGGATGAGTTGAAGGAACAAACTTCCAGGCTTCAGATGTAGAGTTTCATCCTGGTGTGCGGGGAATCTGACTGCACAACTGCTTTGAAACCTTTTCTTACAGGAGCAGTGCAAAGTGCTCAGCGGCTCTGATTCTGAGCGGCTGTGCTGAAGCAGCAATCTGCAAGCAGGAGGGCTGGTGCAGCTCCCTGCAAGGATCGGCAGAGCTGGGATGCTGTTTGCTGACCCACGTCCCTGGCAGCGTAGGAGGCACTTCACCCCCAGCCTGGGTTTGCAGCTCTGGAGATTGCACCCGTATGAGTTTGTGAGGACTGGCAATGGCCACAACTCCGAGCTGGGCTTCTGTACTGTTTATGAATAAATGTCAAAACAGTGTCTCATCCCTCTGCTCCAAACAGCAAAACAAAACAAAACAAGTTCCTTTGTATCCAAGAAGAAAATTATTAGCAGGAAACTAAACTGCTGTCTAACTTAAAGTATGAATATTTCTGTTCCAAACCCTAACGTTCTCCTGGGATATCGGTTATAAATTTGTCAAATCTGTTATTCCTTTGAAAAGGCTGCACTCAATCCAGAAAGGGAATTGAGAAGGGAATACTTTGCAGGGATCCCTATTCTCTGTGTGAAAACAGAATATATTTGAAATGTATCTGACAGAAAAGTGACACTGGGTGGAAATAAGCAGCCTCGCCAGCCTTTCTGAGTATGGTTTTGCTTACATATGTAACTCAGCATGTGTGCCTCCCTCTTCAGAAGTAATGTGTTGCTGGAGAGGGATGTGTGAATGGCTCAAAACTCTCAGGGAATTTCCACTAAAGGAGGGTGTGGCAGGTGGGACTGACAGTGGCTCAGAGAGTTTTGGCATTTCCCTGATAATTTAGTTTGTCTCTGGTGTTTGGTTATGAGTAAATGCTGCGTTTATTGCAGACCCCCTCAGCCTTTGGATGCAGGTTTCCACTGCTCAGAAACCTCCACACAGCTATCTTTTTGCTCAGCGCTGGTGTCCTCACACATGGTGAAGATTCACTACCCGCTTAAACCTGCCGCCGTGCCCAGTTCTGTCCCTGGGTGTGCTCTCTCAGGCTGTAGGACTGGTTTTCCATCAGAAGTCTTGTGCACAGCTCCAAATTTGGCATATTTAATGGGCAAATCGTTATGCAATGCTGCCTCTGAAGCACCAATCCCTATTACTTAGGGGGAAAGTAAATGTGTCTTCAAAGCCAGTGGACATCTACCCCTGTGGCTCCTTGGAGAATGCCATATTTTCTTCCAAGATGGAAAGTCACTTGCTCTGTGTGGCAAATCAGAGATGCTAGGCACATGGGCATGTGTGATATGCTGCTTAAAATGCTTTTGCTGGGCTTGGTTTGGGTGATATCTGTTCTGGCTTAGACATGTTGAGTGTGTAGGTGGAGATGCTCATGAGGCAGTTGCAGGGAACAGGTTTCCCAAAGGTGCCAGGGGAGAGTTGCCCAGCATGCACACACAGACCAATGTATATACCAAGGGTGTATATTTGGGCTTGTGTGAGCCTTCTGTGAGTGCTCAGAACACAGTGTCTTTGGAGGGTATGCCTGGAGGAAGGGGTTGCATGAAGAAATCACTGTCCCATTTCGACCTCTAAATAAACCTAGCTGGGCATGGCTTTTCCCACTGGCTTGGCATCCTCTGCACTGATAGAGGGCACAGTCCCTGGCAGCATTGTGGCTCTGGCCACCAGCATGGTCCCAGGTGATGCCAGGGTGTGGTAGGGAGATGGCATGGGCCAGAGATGGCTCTCACCAGCAGGATGGACAGAGGCACCTTGTCTCGGGGCAGAGAAAGGCATAGGTGTGAGTTGTGCCTTTGGGGCCAGAGAGCAGCCCACGGTCATTCTTTACTAGTGCATTAATAGTTGGCTGGAGGTGGGCAGTACCTCTCCTCTGTGCCCTCAGGTCTTTACCTGGGGGGAGCAGGTTGCATCCCACCTCTCCTCTCTGTGGGGAGCAGTGGGGCTGCCTGTGTCCTGTGCTGCAGATGAGGGCTCTGCCCTCTCCTCGGGAAGATGCTCAGGGATGGGGGTCACTCTGTCAGCAGAGGTGTCTCAGTTTCACAGTTGTGGTGACAGCGGGTGTCATGCTGACGGCAGGGATCTGCCCCACTCAGCGTCCCCAGCAGGCAAGTGCCCTAATTCCTAGCAGACTCTCCCCATAGCAGCAGGCAACAAAGTAGATCCGGAAATTCCTGAGCTTTGGGAAGTGGGCTTTAATATAATTAACTGCAACAGAAGAAGAGGTCAGATAATAGGGGCAAAGGTTTCTCTTTAAAATGAAATAGGAGGTAAATGAAACCAGCTGCCCAGGAGCTAGTGCACTGCCTTCATTAAACATGGGATGATGCTCATGGTCCCATGCACCAAATTGTGACTCTTTCCATAAAAACATTTTAAAGGCAGCACAAGACCTGGAGGTGACAGGATAAAGACATTGTAGGCAGCTACAGGTTTACCCAAGTGCCCTGGTGCCTGCCACTGTCCTTCTCTGGGAGGCACTGGGGAGCTTTGTGCATCCTGGCCTTGCAGCCTGCCCCAGAACAAGGGCATTTCTGACTGGCAGCTATGCTCATCCCTGCCTCAGTACTGTTCCCAGTTCTTGTCTTTGTGTCTCAAGTCTCATGCTACAGTTCCAGCCAGGGATGAGTGCTGGGAATTGAGGTGGTGCATTTCCTAGCACTTGCACAAATCCCTCCCCAGCCCTTGGCCAAGTCCTTCCCCTGAGCCTCTCCCTCTGGTTTGGCCACCTCCAGAATGATAGTCACACCTCCCTTTGCAAAGTGCACTGATCCCATCCCGGATTTCTAGGTCATATTCAAATGGAGTTTTTAGAAGTGGGGCTGTCTGTTCTCATGTTCTTGCAGATTGTCTGTCTGCAACAATAGTAGATCAATCTGGGGGACACAATGAGTCAGCTCTACATGTAATTGCCCCTATCTATTCTCTCCTATATTATGAGAAATGGTATGGTCTGTGCCCATGGTGGGCATGCTATTTCCTAGGCTTCAGGGCCAACTCTGGTGCTGCATCATACCAAACGCCCACTGGAAAATCTGCCAGCCTGTGTTGGAGACAAATAACTTGTCCATGACCTACATGTCCTCTGCCTCTGCAGAGTTATGGCTGCCAAAGACTCCTGCCCGTGCTGGGGAGGGTCTGTCCATTTGTCTCCTTTGGCACTCAGACCTCACTGGCACTGGGAGAGGAGGATGTGGATGCTGCCACTGCTGGGGCTGGCTCAGCCCGGCTGCCTGTGCACGGTGCTGCTGCCTGGGGAGGTACTTGTCAGCGTTGGAGCTCTGCAGCTGCTGCTGGCTTTTTTAGAGGTTGGAGAGTTGTGACTGTTCAGTTTTGTTTTTTTTTCTAAAGTCAAGTGCACTGAGTCATTGTAAATATCAGCAAAACTGCAGCCTTTGCTGCTGGGAATAATCCACGCCTAACAAGCACTTCTCCTGCTTTAAAGGCCTGTCAGTTGTTTGCATTTTGTGGATTTCTACCCTGCCTTTACTGATGGTTAAAGTTCTCAAAAGGAAGTGCCCTCGTCTCAGTGACAAAGCCTACAGCTGGAAATGGCTCACTGTTCCTGAGTATCTTGGTACCAGCGAAGACCGCAGTGCCTCTCTCTTCCTCACAAGCCTTGTGCAGCTGGTGCCGTTTTTACTCTTTCCCAGTCTGGGGAGGTTGAAAGTACCTATTGGTGCCCAAGAACTTCCCAGGCAGACCTGCAAGAGATCCTTGCCCATCTCACAGAAGCTTGTAACTACCTTCATGCTCTGCTTAAATACCCAAAGCCAGGATGCTCCCCTCCCCTCCTTAGTCCCCCAGGAGACATGCTACCAACAAGACTTCCTGATACTGAAGCAGGTTTATTTTTGTCTTTCATCCATCTACCAGTCCCTATTTCTCTGGGTTGTTAATGAAGGTGTCAAAAAAATGTGACCGTGACACTGTCGTGGGGCATTTCTCTTCCTTGCAGGGTCTCATCTGTGCTCAGAACAGCAGCATCTTCCCAGGCTGCCTCCTCCTTGCAGTCCCTGGCAGGGCAGAGCCTCCTCTGGGGCTGCTCCTGGAGAGGTGGTCCTTACCCTTGGTGTCAGAGCACCCCTTGTGCTTGAATGAGAGGATGAGGAGGTGCAAGCCTGCCTTTGCTCTCCGAGGGCTTTATTCTGGGCTCTGGGGCCATATTGGCTTGCACAGACAAGCCGAACCCTGCAGAAAGGCTGCTGCATTGAAGGGGCCATATGCAGACTGAGGTCTCTCTAACTACCTCTTTTCCCAGTCAGTGAAACCTTCTTTTTATGGCCTTTCAGCCAGTTTTCGGCCCAGGTGATGGGGTTTTTAGTCCACAGCAGTCTGAAAAAATTGTTTCTGTTCAGTTCTTAAGTGCTGTGCTAAAATCCAAACATCTGCCATCCCCAGAGTCCATTGCTTTGTAATTTTGTCTTAAAAAGTAATCTCTGTAAACCCCACTGCTGCCTGCTGCTTACAGATCTGCTTTCCTCCCAGCAGCCAGTGGTTCGATAGTGTATAAGTGATCGGAAAGATTTTGAACACTTCCTAAATTCCACCTGGAGATACTCTCTGCCCTTAGCACCTTCCAGTCACCACAGAACGCCTCTTGCCTCCTTCCCCGGGTTACACAATGTTGGAGTGAAATTGTGGTGTGGCTGGCATGATTCATGCTTTGCTGGGGACACAGCTGGCACCACACGCCTGGAGGAAGGTTGACAGAGGAGGTTCTTCTCATTTAATGCATTTGCAAATTGAGCCTGTAACACGTTTCTGTTCTGGGAGAGTGCTGGCATTGTTCCCCTTTCACCACAGCCCTGCACTGCTCCAAGTGCATTTACTCTGTTACTTGGGTAGTGACTTGGAGCAATGAGACACAAAAATCCTCTCTGAACACTCATGCATGTTTCACATGTGCTGGGTGCTCTGGCTGAGGCTGAGTTAGCTCATGGCATCCTTGGGCAATGCTCCTGCATTCCAGCACCCAAGTTAAGCAGCCACCACGGCCACTACAGCTGCTTGCTGGTGTGGATGAGATGCATGTTATGGAGAAATCAGCCCTGGAAAGGTGAATCCGCCTTTCTTCAGACCTCAGGTCTTCAGCCCGTTACACATCCCAGCACCCATGGTTGCACTGAAGTCTGTGGAGAGGGAGAAGGGTCTGTGTAACTCTGGTGAATGCCGAGTAGACATTGCTCCAGTGAGGGAGAGGCAATGGCTGAGCCTTTCCAGCCCCAGCCAGAGCTGCTGTAATTCCCATGCCCTTCTGTCCCCCCAGCACAGCTCCAACACACCCTGGGGCTGGCCGTGTCAAGCAGCTGATGCACGCTGCAGATTTGGGAGAAGGAAGTTCAGAAAGTTTCTCTTGCAAAACCTATCTATCAGCCAAACGGCTGTCCCAGGGGTATGCCAGTGCATGCTGCAGCAGGCATCCTGGTGTCCCTGCAAGTCTGGGAGGAGCCTCTGGGAGATGTGCAAGGGCTGCCACTGTTCCCTGTGAGGGGACAGAGGTGCCAGCCCAGGTACTTCCTCAGGAGGAGCTGGTTGGGATTACGTCCAGCCACAGGGTATTTGCACTCCAGGACAAACGGCTTCACCTTATGTCCTGGAGCCAGGAGACACTATTGAGGTATTTCAGAGCCTTCCCCCCACACTTAAGAGACAGATGATTCACATCATGATTGGTAGCACTATAGCTGTGTTTTATATAAGCAATCATATGAAGAGCAGAAATCAGCTTGCTGATATTTCCATACAGAGGTATGGGAAATACTCCCTGGCATTCCCAGGGCAGAAGGGATTTCTGTGAGAGCAGGACTTCCCCTGCAGCTAACAGCCATGGCATTTCTTGAGTGGGGGATTCAGCTGTGGATTTTGTTGGAAGAGCGAGCGAGGAAGATGCACGTGGTGCAGGGGTGCTGGGGGCAGGGCTTGCTCTGGTGCAAGGTGCTGTAGGTCCTCAGCCTGTACACTCCACAGTCACTAACCCTCGCTCAGAAACACCATCAGTGTGTAGCCTGGAGGGGTGTTATTGCAGCAGGGCGTCCACAAGCAATTCTGGTTCTCAGACCAGAAGAGGCTCTGCACAGTCTCACCTGCAGACCAGCCACTGAAAGGAGAGTCTCTCGTGACCTGGGCAGAGTGATGCAGTTAATCCCACAGCTGGGAACACAGGCAGCCTCCTCCATCCGCTTCTGGGTGCTTACTGCAGCAATTTCCAGTATGTCTCAGACAGGGTATTTGCCAGTCAGGACCCTTCTTTCTGGTGTCTGCATAGTGTCCTCCTGTGGCTTAAGGGGCCCTTTGTTTCAGCCATTAGATTTACATCTTCCATTTTGCCATCCCGTAAAAGCAATCTTTCCAGTAGCAATGATACCGGGCTGAGGACTGACTGGCTTATCTGCATTTTGAAAAAGTGTGTCCCTAAGACAGGACGGATACAGGCAGGACAAGCCAGGTGAGTGGAAGATCTTTCAAGATCTCCCTGGTCATGGAGCCCAGGTGCTGCTATCACAGGCATCATGTTGGAGGGTCTCTTTTTGTAGTGTGTCCGTGAGACCAGTGAAAAGGGTGCTGCAAAACCTTTGTGGGTGGAGTTTTGCTCCCAGCCTTTGGTGTTCTGCTCCCAGCATTTAATCAGAAATAGTTAAGAAAGTGCAAAACTTGCTGTGGTTTCTTCAGTGTAGAATGTTCAGCATTCAGGGTGCATCCACCTCACACCTTGTTTTGGAGACTGAAAGCATCTGCCAGACTCAGGCACAGCCAGAGAGCCGTGGCAGGGCAGGGTGCAACCAGGGACTCCCTGGTACAGAGGACGCTTCTCGGCTTGAGACAGAAGAGGGACAAGAGGACATGATTTGGAGCAGAACTCCTCCCATCTGTCTGATCCTTGTCTTCTTATTTTCCTTCCAGTTACTACATTGATGGCCGAGTGGCCAAAGTGACGGACTTCCTGAAAACACGGCTGTTAGACACACTCTCTGACCAGATCAGGAAAATCCAGAAAGTGCGTGAGTGCGAAGGTTCTGCAAGGGGTGAGGGGGCACCATGTCCATGGTGCCTGGCCTTGGCACAGCTTGTGGCCAGGGCTCTGGCCTCAGCACCGACACGCTCCCAGAGGAGCTGGTGTGGGGCAGGGATGGAGGGTGGCTACTGAGGTGGCTGTGCTTGCAGCCTAAATGCAGGGAATGGGTGGAAGGACCAGGCAGCACGATGCCTGGCCCCAGTATGGGATGTGCAGTGGGTCAGGAGGGAAGCAGCCACAGGTGCGGCACGTGCGGGTGTGCCAGGCTGTGGGCTGGGTGCACAGGACAGGAGCAGACACTGCTGTGCAAAGCCTTTCTCAAGCAGCTGTCTGACTTGAGTCTCCCATTTGTCCGTTCCTGAAGGGAGCAGCATGTAACATGGGTATTCTCCAAAACTTGCTCCAGGGGACAAGGAGAGGAGGAGGCTCCTACTGCAATGTCTTGCCCTGCTTACTGTCAGTGACTAAAAATGTTGCTTGCAACTAAAAGTTGTGACAGTTGCATTTCCAGGACGATTTTCACTAGTAGAGAATCATGATAATTATGAACAACTGTTTTTTTTTCCTTGATGATCATGTTATAAAACCCAGCTGTTGCTGGTGTGCTGTGTCAGAGCCCACAGCTCTGCCTGGCCAGTGCAGCCTGCACTCCTCTCCCTGCCAGTCGGGGGGACCTGGATTGCATCTCTAGCAACAGGGTAGGTGATGGGGTCTTCATAGGCTCCCCCCACTTTGGCAGGTACAGGGGTCAGGGCTGTGACTAGCCCACTCAGCTGTCAGTCCCAGAAGAAAAAAGGAACCTCTAGTAAGTGCGTAAGTCTTTAGGGACTAGAGATGTCCATCCATCTGTCTTGTCTAGGTTTTCATACCATACCAGTCACCACAATGTCTTACTGTTGAAATTCCTGCAGAGAGAAACCATAGGATGAGTAAACAACTCAAAGAGGCCCCAGGAAAGGGGATGCAAGGGTTGGCACAGCAAAACTGGAGGAGAGGAGCTGCTTGCTGAGTCCTCTGGCACAAGTTGGGAATTGTCCACACATGTGAATGATTCTCCTGCTGTTGGGAGGCATGGCTGGGCAGCCAGTGGGATCAGCGTGGGGGCAAGCAAGAGGCACCTGCTGACCCCGCTCCCACTGGGGATACAATACCCCACCAAAAGTGGTGGCACAAGTCCCACTTCTGCTGAGGGTTGGGAACCTGTTGGGAAGGGAGCAGGACACCATCCAGACCAGAGGCAGCAAGGAGCCACCCTCAGTGTGGGCTGGGGGAACCCTCTCACCCACAGGGCAGGGTTTGGTTTGCACAGGGCAGTGCTGGGGAAGGGCTCTCCCGGGAATGCCAGTGTGGCTGAGCAAAAGCACAGCACTGGGTGCTAATAGCCTCCAGCTTGGCTTTGAGTCCGTGCATCCTGCCGGGGCTGATTAGAGCAGCTGGGCTTGTCCACTTGCCTGTTTTATTGCTTCCTTTCTGACGGGGGAAGGTGGCGGGCTTAGATAATTATAGGCAGGATGCCAACACCTCTGGGGCTTCAGTCAGGGATGTCGACTCTCACAGGCTGTGAGTGGGAGGCAGCCCAGAGCTGGCGTATTTAACATCTTTGAGGGATCCCAGTCCATCTAGCACATTCCAGCGCTCCTCACTAATGGGGCAGGATCCATCAGGCTGCGCGGAGCTCTCCTCAGGCTGCTGGGTTTGCAGACATCTGGTCGCAGGAACTCATCGCCCAACCTAGAGAAGTGGGATTGCGGGAGAGAGGACAGGGTGTTGTGTGGTGCTGGAGGGTGCTTGTGCTGGGAGAGGGCAGCTCCAGTCATCCAGGCCCTCCTGTCCTACCTGACATCTCATGGGTGTTTGTGCTGCAGCTGGAGCCTTGTAAGGGGTGGGCCAGCATGCTTGGACATGCATGTCTTGCCTGTGCCAGGGACCCCTCGGGAGGCGAAGCAGCCCCTGTTCAGCCATGGGGCTAGCTCTACCCATGTCTAGGGGCTTTCACTGCTTTCTTCTCGGGTGCCCACCATTCCTTCATGTGACTCCACTATGTCCTAGTCCTCTCACGCCATAGAGCCACTGGGGCTCAGAGCTCTCTGTGGCTGGCAGCCACCTTGTGTGGGGACATGGAGAGCTGAGGCAACGTGGCAGGGCAGCCTGTGGGATGGAGTGCGTGGGGAGACCATGCGGAAAGAGTAGGGTCTGGATTTGGGAGCATGAGAGCATGTTTGGGAGAGTGTGTTTGGAGCATCTCCAGAAGATGTGTAGTGAACATGTGGCAGTGGCAGAAGAGAGTGAGGAAGTCTTCCACCACCCAGCCATGGAAGGCACCTAGTGATCATGCCAGGGCCAGGCAGGCACTGACTGCCCAGCAGCATCATTACCAAAGGTCTCCATAATTCTCTCCAGGGTGTAGCACAGGAGATGTCTGCCTTGGCTTTAAATCACAGGTTGATGAAACTCATTTTGGTTGCTTTTGTCTCCCACGCAGGTAGTGAACACATACACACCAGGGAAGAAGATCTGGCTGGAAGGTGTTGGTGCGACTTCGGCTGGAGGCATGAACAACCTCTCCGATTCCTATGCGGCCGGGTTCCTGTGAGTTATGCCAGCTTGCCAGTGCTGGGGCACTGCTACCCCTATGGGCTCTGCAGGCTTCAGTGCTGTAAAGCCACTGTGGTTGGGAGAGGGCCAGCTCTGGGCCCAGAGACACCACCTGTACCCCCTTGGTACCCCCCAGCAGCCTGGGGACCATTGTTTTCTCCATAGCATCCCTATTACCCCTCCTCAGCTCTGCTTTCCTGTAGATGAGCCAGTCTCTGGCATGCCCAGAGAAGCGGAGTAAGGAGTGGACAGTGCGGGGTCCCACACCGGTACCTATGGTGTGCTTGCAGGGTATGGGTGTGGAAGGGAGGTATGGTCCGAGCACGCCAGCTCTGGGACCCCAGGGCTGTCATCCCGACAGGCTTGCCTCGCTTGGCAGCTCAGGATTGCCCGGCCCTTCACCTGCTCTGCATTTTTGGTTCAGGCTGCATCCATGTGTCCTTGCTTGCATTCACTCCTGGGGCATCTGCCCAGAGAAGTGCTCAACAGGGCTCTGCTCTGGAAACCATTTTTTCTCCTTCTTCAAAGCTGTAAGCATTCCTGGCTCCTGGGGCTTGCCTACTGGCACAGGGCATCTTGCTGCAAAACTCCAGTTCAGCTCTTCAGAGCTGGCTGTGGTCATGAAAGATGGAGGAAGATTATCCAGGCTTTGTGGGGGAACATGGGGAAATGCCCAGGGTATTAGGGCTGTGACAAGCTGTGAGGGTTGAAGATTTTCCCCTGGGACTGTGAGGAAACAGACTGGTGCAAAGGTCCAGTTCTCTTTGCTGAGACAGCAGGTGCACAGTGCTGGCAGGCTGGGGGAGCACCCCAGGTTTGGGGCATAGGGCTGCAGTGCTGGGGTGCATGCAGGGTCTCAGACACCGTGCTGGGACATGCAAGCCAGGCACAACTAGGTTGGAGGTGGCTGTGGTGGGGGGAGAGGTGTGCAGGCTTGCTGGGATAGGGGTGGTGGAAGCTGGTTAATACCCAGCTCACAAAACCACCTGAAGGCTTGAGCTCAGGTGCTGGGGGCAGGCACCAGGTCAGGTGCATGAGACTTAACGCCTTGTGCTGGAGCACAGCTATGCCACTGGGGCCAGGGGGTCCCCCTGCGGTGGCCTAATTCTGCTCCCTCCATCCCCAGGTGGCTGAACACACTGGGCTTGCTGGCCAGCCGGGGCATCGACGTGGTGGTGCGGCACTCCTTCCTCGACCACGGCCACAACCATCTGGTGGACCAGAACTTCAACCCCTTGCCGGTAGGTCTGCCCGGGGGCGTCGTGCTGATGCTGGCTTCTCCCCGCTCATTTTGTGGGGATTCTTTCCTTGTGACCTGTCTGAACTCTGCTTGAAAATCAATTTTTCCAGATCTGTTTCTTGCAGTGTTAATAGGAGACGTTAGTTCATGTCAAATGCAACATGTTGTAGGCAGATGAGAGAGCGATACCTCTGTAGCTCAAACTTCATCTAGTGCCCAGGCTTGGTAGCATGGTAGGGAGGCTTGTGCCTCTGAGGGATGCCAGCACAGACTGTGGTGTCGGAGAGAGGGAGCAATGTGGCAGGACCACCATGCATGGCACAGGGTGGGCAGCTGGATTGTTAGTGGTGAGCGGGCCCGGGGGAAGCCAGGCTGGAGCTGCATCTCAGTCGGCTCTACCTACTCAGTCAATGAAAACAGCATCCCTGCTACAGCATCCCTGAGTGTCAGGGCAGGATGCGGGAGGTGTTGGTGAAATGAAGTCTGTGCTAACCCTCACAGCATGGCCTGGTGGGTGTCTCTGGAGAGCAAACCAGTGAGCTGGAGACTATGGTCCCCTGCTTGTGCTGCTCCGGGTATCTCCAGGAGCACTGTGGGCTGCTGCCACACGCTCCCCTCCAGCAAGACCTGTCAGCTCTGGGGTCCTGGGCTGGGGGGATATTGGGGGACCTTGAACATTGTTTGAGATGAATCTGAGACTGGGGCAAGCGCTTAATGAATCTCTTTGGAAGAGCCAATTCCCCTGGCCAAGCCATATCACCCCCCTCCGCAGGGCCTCAGGGCCCCCCCAGATTGCTCTCAGCTGATGGGTGCAAGCTAGCTCCTGCCTGCCGTGCAAGTGGGGACAGCAGGTGGTCCGTGTCCAGTTCTCTTGGCACAGGAAGGGCAGTGGGTGGCCCGTGGCCAGCTCTCGTGGCTCAGCAGGGGTAGCAGCCCCAGAGTGGCTGGAGCAGGCGTGCAGTTAGGAGCTAGATTAAAGCCAAGAGAGGAGTGAGAGGAATAAACCCTGGGCTGTTAAACAAAATGGAGGTCTTTAAAATAGATTTTGCTGTTGTTTTAAAGATGTCTCCCATAAGTTAGATCCTACCCCCCTCATGACTTTTTCCTCACTCTCTGATATTCTTCAGTGTTGATCTCATGTCCCACCACTGTGCTTCTGCACAAACTCCAGTGGGTACTTCCCCAACCCCTTTTCTTCCACTCATGTGCTATGAAGGAGCCACAGGCAGGTACAAACTAACAGGGGGTTTAAAAACTGCAAACACCAAAAAACCTGGTGAGACCGAACTGTGACCTGCTCTGTGGGGCAGCGGCTGCTCTTTTCCCGTGGGAGCTATCAGGGAGATGAAAGCCTCTGGCTGTACCTGCGCAGGGCCGCGGCACTGTGAAATACAATCTGCTCATTAGCTGCCACGACAAAGAGGTTTCTGCACACCGGCTGGGCGTGAGGCAGCTGCCTGCTGAGAGAAGGGCCGTACTGCCACAGCATCAATCGTGCTCCAGCTGGCAGCTCCTCCAGGAGCCAGGGCTGGGCTCCCCTTAGCAACCTTTGCACCTCTTCCTCTTCCCCTGGCACTACTGATCCCTGCTTGTCAGATAAGAAGATGGTGTGGTTTGGGATGCTGAGCTGAAGCTGAGTCTTTTACAGCAGTGTCCTTAGGTGCCAGGTAGCTGCATGGTCCAGGGAGAGTTTCCTGCGTGGTCCAGGGATGGTGCAGCGATACAAATACAGCCCTCCATCCTTGTGCTAAAGAGCTTCCCATATCAAACTAAGTGATTTGTAATACATCGCTGTACGAGTACTGTGCTACTGCCATGTGAGCCCTCCTTCCTGTCCTTCAGCTGGGCCCCTCGGATGCTTCTGGTCTTGCTCCTGTTAGTACTGTCTCTGTTAGAGCATATTACAGTGGGTGGCATGAGGAAGCTTGTAAAATGTGGTGTGGGTGCCATGTTGGGGATTGGGGAATGCAGATAACAGAGGTCATGTGGTGGGGACCGCTGTGGGAGTCTCAGCTTCTAAACCACCACGTTTCTTTCTGCCTCTTCCCCAGGGACTGCAGCACTGGGGGGATTTGTTATGTACAAGAGAAGGAGCAGACAAATCACTGCACTGCTCTATGTATAGCAGGGTGATAGTTGCTGTCATGGGCCATGCTGCTAGCGAGCAAGGGGTACCAGCGCTCTGGGCATGGGCACTAGGTAGCAAACTCGGGCAGCCTGGTGAGGCTTGCTCTGTGTTTTCTGAGGATTAGCCTTGGCTTAAAAGTCAGCTTGTAAACTCTGGCCATGTAAACTGGTGGGAAATGCAAGAGCACCTGGAAATAGCTGCTTGCAGGCAGGAATGCAGTGAAACCTTGAAAGCAGAGGTTTAAACTGGCCTATGCCCTGGCCATGGTGGCTTACCAGTGTAATGCAGCCTGGCTCCCCAAAAATGGTCTCAGGTGCCAGCAGTGTGGCCAAGGGGCACTGCAACTTCACGGTGAAATGAAGGAGACACACTTGTCTCTACTGGGCTTTCCACACACAGCTGGCTTATGAGCTAAGCAGTGTCTTATAGCTTCTGAGTCAGTTTGCAAGGGGCATGGCCTTTGGGCACCCATCCAGGTCCTTCACTCATGAAAGAGCAGCTCTGAGTGCCCATCCTGGCTGCCAGAATTGCCCATCCACCCTCTCCTCGGAGATGGCGCCCTCTAAGTCCATGTGAGGGATGGGTGCAGCAGGGGAAGGCAAGGTTGTCTCTCTGAGCCTCCCTCCAGGTGCAGATCTAAGGAAGTGGGTTTCTTTTGTCGGACTAATGGGAAGCAGAGCAGGAGAAACTGGGCAACATGAGGTTCCCTGGCCTTCACACAGATGTGATCAGGCTGGGGAATAGAAATGTTCCAGCTGACCTTAATGCAACTGAGCTGAAGTGTTTTAATGCCTTGTTATTTTTGAGATAACGTTTTCATGTATGGTTGGAGTGCTTTGCCTTCCTGAGTGATTGAGGCAGCCAGCTGTATAATAGTCAGGGCTTGTACTTGAGAAGCCCTTCAAATAAAACCTTTCACAGGTATGTCAGTCTGCCTGTCTGCACCTAAACCCATCTGTACATGTGTGTGGGAGTGAGGAGCAGAAGAAAGGACGGCAGAAGCAGCACTGATATTCACCCTTCAGAGGGCAGTGCCTTTGAAATGCCACTCTAGCATTTAGTAGCTCTAGGCTCATTTCAGGCATGCAGTGTACATACTCCATCTCTTTCCTTAATATCTCTCTGAAACAGTCCAGAGGGATACAATACATTTATTTCACTGGAGAACCCCCCAGGTAGGTGTGAGCTTTCTCTTCAGATTGTTACAGCATGCTAAAGACCTTTCTGAATGCTCTTCCACTTGCCTGGGTTTTATCCATTCTTTGTAGTAATTTCTGCTCCCTTAATGCACAGTGCTGTAAGGTTATACCTATGCATGGAAAACTGGGCATATTTCTATGCAGAACCCAAGCAACACAATCCCCATGGAAAAGCTAAAGCTGAAATCCAGGATTCCATTTCCTGATAACTGTGGCTCCTCTTGGACCTTCTCCTAAAGACTGTGAATGGTGAGATACTTGGTTCTCCTGAGTTAGGCAGATGCTAAAACTTCTTTTCTGACTATAAGTTTTATACACAGCATGAGAAAGGCCCAGAGGAATCACAGAGTGAAGAGACAGCAGGGGCTGCCTGCTCAGCTGTGGTAGTAGAAGACAACATGATATTGCCTGTGAATTGATGGCGTCCTTGAGAAAGCATCACAGCGGTGCAGAGGTCTGTGCCTGACAGTGCTGTGGTCAGATGCCTGGATGCTGCAGGTGATTTTTCACCTCCTTTGCTTAGTCCAAAGGCACTGAAGAACTTGTTGGGAAAGTTACTGTCTGTCTTGGAGGAGAAAGGACCCCAGACTTGGATCGGGTCTGTCCTTAGTGATCTGTCCCCTTCCTAACCAGGCTTTCATAAAAGCCATGGTGTGAATGAGCTCAGTGCCAGGCCGTGGCTGTCCCTGACATCCCTCAAGGTCCCTAGGGGAGAGCCATGGTGTGAGCCATGCCCTTGGGCTGCACCTGGTGTTTGGGTACCAATGGCACCTGCCCCACACGTCCTGAACACCTCCCCAATAGGACACGGGCTGGGACCCCAGTCTCTGGGTGCTAGGGAGGTCCTGTGCTGGGTAGCAGGGGTGGAAGTGGGTCGCCTGGCCACACTCCTGCCTGCTGTATGTACACACTCCCTGGTGCACTCATTAGCTGAGCAGGCTTGGCCAGAGGCATTGCTAATTGCAGCTGGAGGTCCTAGCCATCTCCCCGGACAGTGCCTCTCCTGCTCCTGCGCTGCACAGGAGGGGGCTCTCCCTAGCTCAAGGCTGCAGGGGCCAGGTACTCGCCCACCTGCACCCATCCCTACCGTGCCATCCACTTGCCTGGTGGCTGCCTGGCTGCTGGGCTTGGCAGTGTCCAAGGGGTGTAGAGGAGACTGGCATCCATAGCAAGAAGATTATGGAGAGCCCTTTCCTGCAAGCACTCCCATTCCCACCACTGAGCCCAGCCAGCTGGCTGTGGGGCCGGGGGAATTCAGCCCTGCTGCTGCACCGGCCCATCTGCACGCCCAGCAGTGAGTCACTGTGCTGCACTCAGGCAGACAGCCGAGCTGCCAGGGGTAGGACTGCGGCTGCTGTTCCCCCCAGCAGGGACCCTCAGCTTTGTGGTCACTGTTGGGGAGAGGGCAGCCAGGTCAGGCTGCAGTGTGCCATGCATCACGCAGGCAGAGGCACTGTCCCAAGCCTGGGAGTGTCAAAGGGTGGGGAGAGGGAGCAGGTCCAGTGGAGCTCGCATACAGATGGAAACTGTTCTGATGACTGTAAATCTGCCACGCAGGCGTCTGGCACCCCCATCTGCCCCGCATGTTGGAGCACTGGATCTGACAGGAGCAACGCCTGCAGATGAGGAAGGGGTGGGAGAGGCGAAGATGGACAGGAGCTCTTGGTATGGGATGTTTGCTCTGGCCACGGAAGGGAGGGATGAAATCCTAGGCAGTTCAAATGTGTGCAGGGTAAAGGCTCTCCCAGGAGATGTCAAGCCAGAGCATGGCCCACTGAAGCGCGGAGTGGAAATGGTGCCCTGCAGAGACATCCCAGCCAGCCTTGGCACAAGCACCTGAAGCAGGTCTGAGCAGGGCATCCCCTCCACTGCCTTGTCCTTTCAACCATGATCATACCATGTCTCAAGAACTGCAGCATCCTCTGCTCCTTGCACCCTCACTGCATTCAGCCTTCCAGGAGCTCTAAGTCTGCTCTGAAGCTTGTTTTACCTGAGATAAAGGAAACATTTAAAGCACCTAAACTCTGCTTGCTGTCACAGTGGGTTAAGGGGCCTTTCTTTCTTAGTGCACCATAAAAAATGTCTCTGAAGTTTGTATGCTTGGCCTGTCAAATGCATCAAAGCCATGCTGCAGCTAGCAGCTCTGGCACCCACCCGCGGAGCTGCAGGACATGTGCAGACCCAGAGCTGGGCTGTTCCTCTCGCACTGGAGACTGAGGCAGACACACACCATCTGGGACCAGCAGCAGTGGCTTGTACTTGGAAGGATGGACACACCACTGCCCATGTCTCCCAGAGGCACTGTGCTAGTGACAGACCTGCCCACATTCATGACAGTCATCCTGGGGCTGTGGAGGAGGGGACACAGCGAAACCCTTCCCAGGCTGGGTTGGTGCTTGCTGGTGGAGCAGAGGGAAGTAGCATTATGATGAAAAGCAACAGAAGAACAGAAAACAGCAAAGCAGTTGCATTTGGTTTCCAAGCCCTCTGATCCAGCAGCTCTGCTCCCTTCCTGTGGCCTCCATCGCCTGGACCATGTTAGGGAGAGGTGATGACAAAAGAAAGGTTTGGCTCTTCCTCCATCTGCTCAGCTCCCTGGAAAGGTAGAGGCCATTGGCTGGGGGCCAGCTTGCAAAGGTCAGGAGTAGGCAGGGGCCACTTCCCACTTGCCACTTTCCCAGTGCCTGGATGGGCTGTCCCCTCGGTGCCACCAGTGCCTGGCAGCAATTCCTGTGACGGCCACTCCTACAGCAGGAATTTTGCCTTAATGTCAGTGTTTGGTCTTTCTCCCTGATGGAGAAAAAGAGCAGATGAAACAGAGACAAGGGAGAGGAGCTGAGCAAAAGGTGCAGCGTCTTGAAGGCTGGGAAGACGTGATGCTCATCAGAGGCTTGGTGGGTTGTGCTGCTGGCATAGCTGGGGAGGAGACCCCAGGCTGTAGGATGAACGGCTGATGCTCAGCCCAAACACGGAACTTGAGGTTCTTCTGGCATCGGTGAATGAGAGTGCTGCTTTCCAAGCCCATGGGTGCACACACATTAGCAGGTTATATGGGATGGGAGCAACTCTCCTGGCTGCCCCCACATTCTGCGCTTTGGGATTTACTGAAGAGCTGTTGTAAAATGTAACCTGGTTTCCTTTCCCTCACCATGAGTAGATACTTAGTCCCCAGGGCCAGACAAGAGCAGTCTGCCATAAGCCCCCATAAGTGCACAGGACACACAACACAGGCACAGTAGCAACTGTTCTGCTCTACAGAGCTGCCCCTGCCCCGGGTAATGGAGCCATTGCCCTCCCTTGCCATGCCCGTCTCTTCACCTTGTCTTCCTTAACTGAAAGGCACTGGGGTGCAGGACTGGCAGTTCCTCATGTCACACTTCAGCTGTAGACCTCTTGTCAGCAAAGAAAGCTTCTAGGAAGATGTGAAGGTGGAAGGTGATGCAGGAAAGAGTGGTGTGAGATGAGGCGTTTGCTGCCATTAGAGCAGGAAGGAAGAAGATCAGAACGGTTAAAGCAACCAATGCCCAGGCAGAGATGTCAGCAGGTTTGGGGGACTGGTGGTGGGCACCTGCAGGGACTGAGGCTATGCAAGAAAGGATTTGGGCAGTGTTGGCCAATCCTTTCATATATGCAGGTGCCTGGATCAAAGCAAGGGTCTGTCCTGCCCAGGATGGGCAGGGCTGTGGGCACAACAGAGGGAAGAGGCAAGGGGCCACTTTGCTGCAGCACCTCCATGTGTGCTGGCCCCATCCTGCTCTGCTGATGCCACCAGGTCCTGGCAGTCCCCTCATTTGGGGCTGGGAGGAGTGTTGTTCCTGTTCATAGACCCTCTCTTGACTGTCCCCCGTGGTGCTCAGGGCACACCTGCACATTCCCCCAGTAAAGCAGCAAATATTGTAGGAGACTGCTCACCAAGCCCTCAGCTCTTCAGGACCTCCCCATAAGGAGGGTGCACATGCAAAATGGCAAACAGCTCATGTCCCTGAGGATGGGTGCATGTGAACTCGTGAGGAAAGCATCAGTGCCCATTCCTGGAGCCGATCATTTTGACTTCAGCAAATGGTCCCTTTGGGGAGAGGCTCTGCTTATCTGCAAGGCACAGGATTTGGGTGAGAAAGCCTTGAACTCCCACAGTCCAAGAAGCACATAAAACTCAGGGATAATGTTAAAAGCGGCATTAGTCCAGCCTTGCTGAAGGAACGACCGGCCGTGGCTTGAACAGGATGTAAGGACCTCCACAGGGAGAAAGCTTTGGATGCTGAGGATCTCTTTAATATAGTGGAAAAAGAAAGAACAAGAACCACTGGTTGGAAGCTGAAGCCAGACAAATTCAAGCTGAAAATAAGGGGTGGGATTGTTAACAGTGCGGATGTTTAACCGCTGGAACAGACTCCCTGGGAAGTGGCAGCTTCTCCGTCCCTCCAAGCCCTCACAACCACAGTCACTACTTTTCTGGAATATGCTTTTGCCAAAAACGAGCCATCAAGCTCAACAGAGGGATAAAAGAGCAAAGCTCCATGCTGTGATGTACAGGAAGGCAGACCAGACAGACCGTATCTCTATACGGGTTGGATGGACTGTGGAAAAAGGCAGATGAAAGTGCAGGAATGGAGCGATCTCTAACAGGCTGTTGAAACTCAAGTGTGTCTGAGTGATGGAGGAAGAGCTTGGGCAGCTTTAGGAGAGGGAAGAGCAGGAGGAAGAGAAGGTGGGTGAGCAGCAGCCAGCTGATGCTGCCAGTGACATGGGGACACAGAGCCATGCCCTGGCAGCCCCAGCCAGAGGAGGCTGTGCACTGTGGGGTCAGCAGCCTGCTCATTTTAAGTTTGGCTTCCTTTGCCAGTTACAGTCCCTGGGAAAGCAAAGGGATACAGCTCTGTTACTCCAGTTTTCTGGTTATGGCAACATCTTCTCACATGTGGTGAGCGCGAAGCTGAACAAACTCAGGTGGGCTGTAGAGTTGCTTTGCTGCCCCTAGGAGAGAGCATGGGGATATATACTGCACCCTTCCTGATGGTTCTGGAGACAGGAGAGCCTGGTTAATAGGTCTGTCTGTCTGAAGGTCTGCCTAATCGGTCTTATTTCCAAAAGCTGCAGTCTCTAAAAGCTCCTGCAATTAATTAAAATGTGCAAAGAGATCAGTTTATGACCCTCTGAGCTTTCCCTGTCTAGTGGAAAGTTCGTGGATCTTCACTGGCCCCATGGGGCTCAGGAGATGTGGCTGGCCTGAGCTCTGCACATCAACTCACTTGAGTCAAGTGCCCCTCCTGGCCAGGAGACCTCCTGAGGCGCAGGACGGCTCTGCCTTCAGGTGCTCCTCGCCTGCAGCTCTGAGGGCTGCAGTGGCAGCACTGCTTAATGGGTCTGCAAAACAATTAAAGCAGGAAAGCTCCCTTGATTCCCGGGGGACTAATAGCAGACCAGATTCCTGTCTGCTATTCCTCCTCTGCTGCTACAGCTGTAGTGCTGGCTCAGCCCTCACAACGGGAGCCCTCTGCGACTCCAGAAGCCAAATCCTTTCTATGTTTGCACTGCTTGGAGCCACACGTCTCCCTAGGCATTGTCAGGGCTGCTTCCATCGAGATGCCGGGCACCACACTGCCAGGTGGGCACTTGTCTTTGCAAGGGGCATGAGAGTGCTGCCATATGGGAGGGGGTGCCAGGTGCTCTCAGCAGTCTAGGAATAGGTCACTGATCAGTGGAAAAGCCACCCTGGTTGCAGCCATGCTGGGTTTCAAGAGCAACTGCTTCCCAAGCTGATCACCATTTGAACAGAAGCCAGTAGCTGCAGGTCCCCATCAGCCCTGGTGTGATTTTAACTCATGCCAGTGGTAGGAGCAGCCCCGGAGCACCAGCCCAACTGGGGGAAGTGCCTGCACCCAGCAAGTTTGTTTCCATCATGCTAGGTGTGTGTGTAATTCATCATCCAAATGCTCAGTGTCACCAGCTCCTGGTAATTTATTGCAAGTAACGTGATTTTTGGCCCTTGCCGCAAGCGGGTTTGCGATGATGCGAAAAGCTGCAGCTGTCTTCAGCACTTCCCTGCAGTAAGCTGAAGAGCTCAAGTACCTCCAGGCCAGCACTGACAACTTTTCTAGCCCTGGGTCGTTTTTCTGGCCCTCCTTTGAACTCTCTTTGGTATTTCCACATCCTTCTCAAAACAGATACTTCAGAGCTAGCCTTGCCAGCAAGGCAAGTTAAAATCACTGCTCTACCCTCACCTTCTGCAGATGCTGTAGGGAGAGGTCAGTCCCCATGCTGCCTTGGGGGCATTGCCTGCACTGAAATACTGCACACTGAGCTGTGGTCATCTCACACTTTGCAGAACAGCTCACCCTGCATCACTGCTGACTGCCTTACTCATAGCATCTGCACAGTTTTTCTCAAAAAAGCTGTGCACCCTTTGCTGGATCAGAAACTCACAAAACGTGGCCAATGCTTCCCAGAGAGACAAGCATCTGCTCAGCTCAGGAGATGCTGAATGGCACAGCTCTTTCAGCTGCCATGGCAAGAGCCCTGGGCTCAGCTCCCCCAGCTCTGCAAGGGAGCAGGGTTTGTCAGAGCACCTTTGGGAAGACTGTATGCCGAGACGTGCGATTTGGCAGCAACCAGGGCAGGTCGTGGGACTAGGCAGCTCCCCGCACCCCACAGTGCACACCTTGCTGCTGCTGAGCCTTGGGAGTGAAGGGAACTGGTGTCAAATCAGCAAACCCCTGGGGACCACCCTGCCTGGAGGGGAGCCATTGGTGCCAGCTCCTCATCATGACAAGTTTGTCGCAAACCCCCTGCTCTTGAGACCCATATGGAAATTTTGAGGGCAGCCACGAAGTCTCTGGCCTCTATCACTCCCATAACCTGTGGGTGAAAGCAGCAACCCTTTGGTGGAAATAAGGAGACGAGGCAAGAAGCCCCAAGGGGGCTGCTAGAAAGACCTAAGAGCCTGAGCTGGCATGTAGCTTGGGGCACTGAACTCATTTATTTTTAACTCATGTTCATGGGGCTAAACACTGCAATCTGTGCTCACTGGCCTCGCAGTAAACTCAAGTAATTACTCATCTAATGACGCCTGCTAATTGGCGTGGCTCACTGGGGAGCCGGCAATGTGCTGGGCACTGCTGCTGCTGCCTGCCAGGAGTCTGAGCAGGGCGGGCTGACACAGCTTCCCACGGCAGGGAAAGGCTGGCACAGCCCCTGCAACGTGGTGCAGGCAGGGACGGCCCCAGGGTGCGGGGCAGCATTGCCAGCCAGCAGGGACAGAGATGGTGGCATGCACCTGCAGGGTGGCACACGTCTGAAGTATTAAACAACTGCATCTCGTCCTCCTCAGGAGCTTCAGTCTCTTGGGCTGAGCCTTCTCGGGATGCACAAGTCTCTCCCTTTCACCTTCGTGTCTCCTCCAGGGCCTGGGTTTTGCAGAGGAAGCAGTTACCAGGCTGGTGTGGCACAAAGCCCCGTGGTTTTGGCTGGGAGCAGTGAGAGAAGAGCAGGAGGTGGCTCTTCTTCAGCATTGTGGCAAAGGCTTACCCAGGAAGTGGGAAGTGGGTTTGGATCTCCCTTTGTCAAGCCAACCCAGTGCTGCTGGAACAGGTCAGCTTCTGCTGAGCTGGGCTGGAGAGAGGATGGGGCCCACAGTCCAGCCTGTCGGGTGGATATTCCCCTCGTGCTACTGCAGCACTGCTCTGTATTTCATCTACTGGCCTCTTCATCCAAAATGCCTATTAATTGGGCTCTTTGTGAGGACTTCCCACCCACGGGATGGGTAGGGGATCTGCAGTTCCACCTGCCCATCCTGCCCTGTAGCCTGGTGCCCTGGACACCCCATTCCACCCCCACTCCCCCCGCCCCTCTGGGGTAGCAGACCCTTCCTGGCACTATCCTGACCACACAGGACTTTCTTCATGCCTCCCCAGGCAGTGTGCAGAGCCATAGGGTTCTTGATCCATGCTCCTTTCCACATCAGCAGCCCTCCTCGCCGTGCAGGTCAGACACTGCCAGGCAGAGCAGTGCCTGGTGCCAGCATGACCATCACTACTGGGAGTTTGACATGGCCAGCTGAGATGGGGGATCATCCCAATTGCCCTGGGGCACGTGTTCCTTCTGGGGCAGCCAGTCTGGGTCACGCAGAGGGGGTTTATCCAGAGTGCTCATGAATACGAAGGTGCCCCTGCACCCAGGTGGTGCCCAGTGCACCCACAGACAGCACCCAGAGAAGCAGCGTGAGAGGCTCCATCTCCCCAGCATCACCCAGGGTGTCCAGAGCAGCAGCAGGGCCAGAACCTGTCTTGCAGAATAGCAGGCGAGCGCCTGAGCCTGCTCTTTCCCTTCCCAGAATCCTGCTTCATTTACTGCACACCTCCCAGCTTCTGCAGCGGATGAGTGGGGGGCCCTGCCGGCAGCGGCCTTCGTCACTGCACAGCCTCACCTCCCTTCCTGGGGCTTGGGGCCCATCCTCTGTGCTGAGCAAGGCCATGCCCTGCGGGAAAAAGTAGTATGTGGTGATGTAATTAAAGGCTGCATCATTAATGCATGTGTGCAAAGGCTGAACATTTCCTATTTCTTGAGTGCTTGGCTTCCCTGTGCTATGTTCATGGGTGCTTAACTCCGTGGCAGGCTTTAAAATGGGAGAAATACCTCTGGGAAATGGAGCACCCCCAGCAGTAACCAAAGCCAGAGTACCATGAACAGAGCTGGAGAGCATGGGGGAGCTCTGGTGTGCTCCAGCCCTGTGTAAAGAGTGGGGTAGAGGGAGACCTGCCTGCTCCAGAGACATCAACATCCTGTCTGCATCAGCTGGAGCTGGTGCACAGGGCCACAGCATGGCTGTGCGGGTCAGTGGGAATGCGTGAGGGCATCCTTGCCACTCCCCACATTCTGTAGCCAGCCCAGCCAAAGGCTGAGCCCCTTTAGAGGGTATTGATGTCTCTCAGCGTGGGCAGAGAAATTTATTCCTCCCTTAATCTCTTTCCTGGAAACAGCGATGTCATTTTGGCTTGGACTGCACAAAAAAAGCTCACCCCAAAGCAGATATCTGGCACTCAACATTTTCACCCCCACAGCCAAAATTTTGCTAGGCTGTAAGGAGGGAAGCCAGCCTCTCCTGCCCACTCCCGCTGTGAGTCGGGAGGACCGTCGTGCTGCTGACTGTCCCCTCTGTCCCCCAGGACTACTGGCTGTCCCTGCTCTACAAGCGCCTCATTGGTCCCAAGGTCCTGGCAATCCACGTGGCTGGTCTTCAGAGGAAACCCCGGCCCGGCAGGGTCATTCGCGACAAGCTCCGCATTTACGCTCACTGCACCAGCTACCACAAGTAAGCAGAGTGAGGGAGGCTGGGAGCTGCAGGTGGGGGGTTAAGTGGGACCCCCAGGAGATGGTTACCACCAAAGGCATGCTGGGGCAGGAGCTCAGGGTTTGGCTCCAGCAAGGCAGGTTGGCTTCCCAGGGGACTCCCTTGGGCGCTGCTCTGGCTGCTGTGGCAGTGGAGGGAGCGCGCCGGAATGGCGATGCCTCTGATGAAAGTTGTGGCAGGCCTATGCCTGGGAACAGGGCCGGCCAGGACTAGTGCGGTGGCCGCTGGGCAGCCCCAGCAGCAGAGATCAAGGGAGTGGATTTCACACGAGGGGGCCCCGATCGGTCGGGTTACCTGCCAGGCCGGGCTGCCGCGGAGCCCGGCCTGGTTATTGTTTCGCTGATAAGGTCTTTGAAAGCGCCCCAGCGAGCCAGGGGGGCGGCCACCTCCTCTGCAGACACAAGTTGCTATTGTGGAGGAGGAGAGTCTGTTTCTTTACACAGTCCAGATGCTTTCAACATGCCTCCAGCTCGGTAGGAAACCTTGTCCAGTAACTGACAGGTGCAAAGTGCTTTATAGCCTTTGTTTGGGGCTGCCTGATTAGGCAGGGACAGAGGATCAGTGTCTGGACCTGTCAGTTAGGTGCCCAGGGCAGCAGGGGCAGACGCCACTTGTGCACAGAGCTCCCCTCCATTCTTAGCCTCCTCCTTGTGACACCCGGGGGGGGGGGGGCCTGCCCCAGGACCACCACCCCCCCAGCTCCAGACACTGGCACAGCACCCTCTCGAGCCATGACACCCCTGGCTGAGGAGGGGAAGAGGAGATCAGAAAGGTATCATCGCAGAGCCAGGCTTTGCAATGGGGAGGTGACATCTCCCTGTGGAGGGGCAGCTGGGACAGCAATGTCCCCTCTGGATGATGGCTGCACAAGGCTGGTTCTTGCAGAGACCCCCAAACCACTTCTTGGAGGTGATGGTCCCAGGGCATGTGCCAATGCACCCCTTAGCTCCCGGTCTCCCCTCTGCAGCCACAACTACGTCCGGGGGTCCATCACCCTTTACATCATCAACCTGCATCGCTCCCGGAAGAAAATCAAGCTGGCGGGGACACTGCGGGATAAGATCGTCCACCAGTACCTGCTGCAGCCCTATGGCAAAGACGGGCTCCACTCCAAGTAAGTGTAATGCTGATGGCTGGGGCTGCCACCACCACCCATCCTTGATGCCACCACCCTGACCCTCTCCTGGTCCCACAGGTCCGTCCAGCTCAATGGGCAGCCACTGGCCATGGTGGACGATGGGACCCTCCCCGAGCTGAAGCCTCGCCCGCTGCGGGCTGGCCGCACCCTGGTCATCCCCCCGCTGACCATGAGCTTCTATGTGGTGAAGAACGTGAATGCGCTGGCCTGCCGGTACCGATAGCCCGTGGCCCAGAATGGACCTGCCAGCCCCGCTCCTGCCTCTGTGCACTCCCCAGGACACGCTGCCTCCTTGGCAACCCCCACAGCCTTGCAGCAGGGCCACGTCAGGTGGGCACCACGTCGTGCCCCCATCCTTGCCCCCTGGATGCCCTCTGGCCTGGCACCCTCTCCCGCAATGTGACTGCAGAGCTCCGCTTGGCTCTGGCCACCATCCTGCCGGAGCGGTGTGACGGTGAATTTGCAGGGCCTGCTGCCATCCGTCCCGCGAGCTGCGAGAAGCACCCGGGCTCCGGTGCCCACCGGCTGCTGGGCAGGCCTGGGGTGCTGAACCCTGGTGTAGCCCTGTCTCTTATA
>NW_020799105.1:10845417-10850872 GCF_003259725.1 Athene cunicularia
GCGTGGGGCGCGGTCACGCGTGGGCGCTGAGCCGGGAGCGTGTGCCCCAGGGCCCGGCGCTGGAGGACAGCCTCAACACCCTCTTCGCGCCCCTCATCATCTCCTGCGCGGCACTGCTGGAGAAGCTCGCCGACACCTACACCTGCTTCGCGACCGAGCGCGGGCGGCACCTCCACGTGCTGCACATGGTAGGGCCGGCACCGGCACTGGGGACTGGGGCGCCCCGGCTCCCCCCACCTGACCCTGCTGCTGCTTGCAGTTCGGGGATTGCCTGTACATCGCAGTCAACGGCGATGGGACGGAGAGCGAGGACGACCTGCGCCGGACGCTGTTCGTGCTGCGGCACTTGGTGGAGGCTCACTGTGGCCTCGTCACGCTCGACTCCCACCTCGTCCGCAAGGAGTGAGTGGACACGGCTTACCGGCACGGGCTGGCATGCCAGGGTGCCGGGGCAGCTGCCAAGCTGGGCCTTCATGCAGCCCCAGGGGGGTGGGAGTGGGTGTTTGCAAGCTGGGACTCCCCTTTGCGGCAGGACCCCCTGCCTGCTGGCCTGCAGCTGGGTTTTAGGGTTCCCATCCC
This sequence comes from Athene cunicularia, assembly GCF_003259725.1. NCBI lineage: Eukaryota > Metazoa > Chordata > Aves > Strigiformes > Strigidae > Athene > Athene cunicularia. The sequence goes on from NW_020799105.1 coordinate 10,845,997, forward strand.
ACCCGGGGAGGTGTTGGCCGGCTCTCAGCTCACACTCTGTGGCCATTGCAGGTTGCGGCCGGCTGATTCGGAGCAGCGGGAGCGTGTCTGGAGCCTGCTGCGGGGTCTGCTGGAGACCTACAGCCGTCTACGGGAGGAGGACCAGAGCTTTGCGGTGGAGGTACCATGCCCCAGGGTGTCCCTCGCCTTTGGGGTGTCTTGGGGGTGTGAGGTTGCATGGAGTCCTGGGATGTGGGGAAAGGCTCTGGGCTGGGGACTCTGGGGCAGCTCCCTGGAGCAGTAGAAGCTCAGACCTGCCCCCGGTGCTGTGTGGCTGGGTCTGGGGGAGCTCAGCAGCCTTCCCCCTACCTGCACCCCAGGCCGTGGAGCGGCTGATCCACCCTCAGCTGTGTGAGCAGTGCATCGAGTTCCTGGAGCGGCAGGTGGTGCAGTACATCAACGCCAGCCCTGAGCGTGGGGGAGACGAGGTGGGCCATGCCTTCCTCCTGGTGCACACCAAGCTGCTGGCCTTCTACTCCAGGTGCGCCCGGCCCCAGCCCCACTACCTTCCCCAGGGCAGCCACTTGCCCTCCTGGCTGACCCTTCCTTTCTCTGGCCCGCAGCCGCAACGCCAGCTCCATCCGCCCTTCCGACCTGCTCATCCTCATCCTCCTGGTGCAGGACCTGTACCCCAGCCAGAGCACTGAGGAGGAGCTCGGCCTCCAGGTGCTCCAGAGCAGGCTGGGCGGGGGGGGCAGTAGGTCGGAGTTTCCCAGTGAGGTGATGCCCTGATGGCCAGGGCTTAATATTTTTTCCCTCTTCTCGGCAGCCTGTGGTAGGGAAGGTGCTCCCGCAAGGACCCAAGAGAAGCGAGAGCATCCCTGTGAGCAGTCCTGGCTCCTACGGAGCTGCAGAGAAGGACTCAGATGATCAGGTGAGTCCCCAGGATCAGGAGCTGCAGGGTGGGACGCTGGCTGGGCTGTCTGCATCGCTCCCATCGCTGACCCAGCCGTTCTCACTGGCAGGACACAGACGATCTCTCTGTGCCCGAGGTTTACTACACACCTGAGCCCTCTCCGGGCGGGCACAGCACAGGTTAGTGCCCAGCCAGGCAGCAGCCCTGCCCATGCCCCCGAGCCCTCCAGAGGCTCCGGGGCTGCATGGGGGGCTGGTGGGGAGAGACAATGACCTGCCATGCTCCCTGCAGGCAGCGAGAGCTGGTTGGAGGGCGCTGAGATGCTGGGCACCGAGGAGGCAGACGCTGCAGATGTCCAGGTGAGCAGGGGTTCCTGCAGTCCCTCCTGGCTCCACACCTCAGCCTGTCCTGGTGCTCTTTGTGGTCTCTGGTTCTTTTCACTTGTCCCTTGCTGTGCTGCAGCTGTGGGTACCCCAGGATCTAGGGCTGGGGGTGTGCCCTGCATCCCCCATGTTGTGCATAACTGTCACAGCCCTGATTGCCCTCTCAGAGGCACTGCTTATGGTCTCCCTGTCCAGAGCTGTCAGCACAGAGGGGCTGGGGCTGCCTCAGAGCAGTCTGGTGTCTCCCTCTGCTGCCTCTGGGCTTTCTGGGCTGCTTCCCTGACAGATACTGCAGAGCCTCACACACTCTCTGCAAGCAACTGCTAGCCTACATGTAAGGTGTTTGCAAACCATGTCTTTGCAAACAGCTTCTCCTTTACTTGCTGCTATTTTGGGGTCCCTGGGCGCTTCCCTCACTGCTAATCTTTTTGCCACATAGCCTCTCCAGCTCCCTTGGATATGTCATGCCTGGTTTCAGTTTTCAGGGCATTGCTGTGTTCTTCCAGATTGTCCTGGGTTGGTGCGGGTTGTCACCCCCACAGGGGGCTGAGCATCTCCCCTCCCTCCCCAGATGGCAGAGGACTTGCTCCAGACCTTGGAGCCTCTTGTTCCTGAAGCTTCAAACCCCAGAAGGATCTTCCTGGATGCCAACTTGAGGGAAGGTTACTGCCCCTTGTTGCCGCACACCATGCACTGCCTCCCGCTCTGGCCGGGAATCTGCCTCGTCCTCCTGACCAAGGTGAGCTGCCTCTAAGATGAGGGAAGCAATGCTGAGCTGGCTCTGGCTGACACACCTCTCCCCTCCCTGGCAGGGTCCCATGACCCAGGTGGCTGTCACCTTGTACCAGCTGCTGGATGGTTTCTTGTTACTGGAGAGGAAGCTAGAAGAGGGGCCAGAGATTGGAGCCCCACGCTCCTACCCATTCCTGGTCGAGCTGCGACAGCGCATGGATAAGTTTGTGAAGAAGCTGAGTGGGCAGGACATCCAGGTGGGAGTGGGGATGCAAAGGACCCTGTCTTGCTGTCCCCACAGCCTGACCCTGAGCCCTTGTCTCTAGTTGCAGAACACATGGATGGACTTCAAGAACAAGATATTTTCACGGAGCGAGCCTGGGAGCTCCCTGGAGTGAGTATAGGGTGGTCAGGGAAAGTCTCCAGGGCAGGTGGGGACCTTTCCCAGCCTGGGGGTGGCACAGCTATAGGAGGGATCCAGGGGCCAAACTCAGCACCATCTGTGTCTCCTGGCTCAGGCTGCTGCAGGCAGTGGCCAACGTGAAGCGGCAGCTCTGCTCTGTGTACCGCCAGCTCTTCCTGGCCTCCACTGGCCACAGCCTGTCCCAGGGGCTGCGGGACCGTGCCCAGAAGCTGATGAGGTGAGTGCATGGGTGTGGCTGGCATCCCTGGGGGGCTGCCTCATACCCAGCTATGCTGGGGCTTGGGGGGGTCCTGGCCTCTCACCATGCCTCTTCTTGTCAGGGAGAAGCTGCTGGACTGGCGGGACTTTCTGCTGGTGAAGAGCAGGCGCAATATCACCATGGTGTCATACCCGTCCCTGCGGCTGGGAACCCATCCCAATGAGGAGGGGTTCCAAAGGGGGTAGCAGAGGTGGGAGTGGGACCCCGTCCCTGCAGCACCGGGCTCAAGGGGAGAAGTGTGGTGGGCAAAGGAGGTTTCCCCAAGGTTCAAGGGCTGTCCTGGAAGGGCACCAGAGTTGTTGGACACCCTTAACCCACCACACATACCTGGAGGACTTTCCTGGCCTGGTGCACTTCATCTATGTGGACCGCACGGCCGGGCAGATGATGGCACCATCGCTCAGCATGACAGAGAAGTCCAGCTCAGAGCTGGGCAAGGGACCCTTGGCCACCTTCATCAAGAGGAAGGTACTGCTCATGGGAATAGGTGTGCGATGAGGACCACAGGAGGCGGTGATGGTTGCAGGGTTTTCTGCTCAGGCTTCAGGTGTCCCATGTCCCTCAGGTCTGGTCCCTGATCACATTGGCCCGGCGATACCTACAGAAGGGCTACACAACGCTCATGCTGCAGGATGGCGACTACTGCTGCTCCTACTTCCTCTGGTTTGAGAATGAGCTGGTATGTGGGGCCAGGAAGGGGCTGAACCCCTCTCCCCTGGCACCTACTTGGGGCAGGGAGCAGGGCTGGAGGTATAGCCAGCTCCAGCTCCTTGGCAGTCCCTTCCTTGCTCATGCCCTCTGCTGTCATCACTCCCCAGGGTTACAAGCTGGAGGTGATGGAGGTGCCGGTTCTCTCTGATGATTCTGCTCCCATTGGGATGCTGGCAGGAGACTACTACAGGTGAGCAGTCCCCAGCTCTGCAGGTTATCACCAGGGCCTGGGGCTGTGCTGGCACAGGGGTCCCTGTGAGTGATGCTGTCCTCGCTGGTATGTCACTGCAGGGTGGTACCAGTGCTGTGGTGTCACTGGGGTTGCACCAGCACTTCTCCCCAGCCTGGTGCCTGGTCTTGCCAGTGGATGGGTTCTGTGTCCTTGACAGGGACTTTCTAGGGGGAAGGTCGTTAGAAAGAGGGTGCTGGTCTGTGCTGTGCCTGCCGAGCCCCCTGCCTTCTGTTCCCCAGGAAGCTGCTGCGTTACTACAGCAAGAACCACCAGGCAGAGGTGGTGAAGTGCTATGAGCTGCTGACCGTGCACCTGGGCATCATCCCCTCTGAGCTCATGGTCCAGCAGGCCTCCGACTTGGCCCGGCGCCTCTGGGAACCCTCCCGCATCCCCCTGCTCTGAGCTGCCTCCAAGCCACCTCGGGGCCGGGATTAAAGTGGGTGTGTGGGTGTTCCCGGCGCCTGGGCTGCTTTCTTGGTGTCTGTGTGCTGTTGGCTGTGCCTGCAGGCAGCCACGGGCAACCTTCCCATCTTCCAGCCAGGCAGGGGCTGGCACTGCCTGCTTCCCCATTCCCCTCAGGCTTTGCTGGCACCCAGCAGCCTCCAGGGACAGGCAGAGAGTGGGGCTGAGAGGTTGTTGGCAAATCACCATCTTGCTGAAAAGTGCGTTTCCAAAGCAGGATTTATAGTGTTGGCTTGGCATCGCCGCCAGGCTTTGGCTGGAGAATGAAAGGGAGTAGCCAAGCCTGTGTGGAGGAATGGCTCAGGGTGCATCCCCCTTCCCCCTCCTCCCCAAATGTGGGGTGTGGGGCCCTCAGGGGCTTGGCAGACTGGGGAGGTGCAGCCCAGCCTGCACCTCCTTCCCCATACCCAAGTTCCCAGGCAGCAGTCAGCTGCGGGGCCAAGCTCGGCTGTGAACAGTGGGTAAAGCCAAGGCAGGTTGTGTTTCCCAGGCACGTTGGGGCTCAGTTCATGTGCAAACCTCCCAGGCACAGCTGGGGATGGGGCCAGCTCCAAAGGACTCTGGCAGCCGTTGCCCCTTGTCACTGTGCCACGTGCTGGGGCTGGGGACGACAGTTCAGGAAGCACTGGACTGTGGCAGGGCCTTTGCCCCGTCCTGCTGGACAGGAATTTGCCCTGCCAAGCCAGAGCTCTGGGTTCTGGGTTTGCTCACCCCTAAGCTGCCCCTTTTCCCACTGCTCTCAGGGTTGTTCTTGGGGCTTTCCTGCTCTTGGGGGGGG
>NW_020799105.1:10850922-10856038 GCF_003259725.1 Athene cunicularia
CTGCAGACCGGCTGCAGCGGGAATACGACGCGGTGGTGATTGGGGCAGGTAACACAGTGCGGGAGCCAGTGCCGGGCTGCGGGGAGCCAGTGGGGACCCCTAACTGCCTCCCCCCAGGGCGGGTGGGAGGGGTAGTGTCCAGGTGGGGACCACAGTGCTGCTGGGCATGGTGCAGACCCCCTTGTGCCGGGGAGCATGCAGGGATCTGGCATGACTGGACACACATTACAGCCTTCCAGCATGCAGAGCACAGCTGGGGCATCTGCTTTGAGCACCTCTGTTCCCCTCTGCTGCACCGTTAGGGTCAGGGCTGTAGGGACAGTGGAGGATGCTCCCTGTCACCTCTATCCCATTGTCCAGAACCCCATTATTTGGGTGGCTGTGGCAGCCCCACGCCCCAGCATGGCAGGGTACCCTGTGCCATGGGACCACCCTGACGCTGGGCTTGGCTCTCTCCTTGCAGGGCACAACGGGCTGGTGGCAGTGAGTACCAAGAGTGGGGTGCTGCATCTCCTGCATCTGTGGGGAACAGGGGGAGGGTCTGCACCGTGGCCAAGGGAGGGTGTTGATGGCAGTGCCTATAGGGCTGGGGGATCCCACGGGCTGTGAGGAGTGGAGTGCTCCCTGATGAGGGGAGCACCATGTGCAAGAGGGTGTTCAGGGTGACATGGATATATCCCACCTGGAGGGATGGGCAGTGTGATGCCATGCTCCCCGCAGGCTGCCTATCTGCAGCAGGCAGGGGTGCACACGGCTGTGCTGGAGAAACGCCACGTGCTGGGCGGTGCGGCTGTCACAGAGGAGATTGTGCCAGGTAGCCCTGCACACTCACTGTCCCCCTGCCCCCAGCCAGCCCTGGGCATGGGCACCCCCCACCACCCCACATCTTCCAGGCTTCAAGTTCTCCCGGGCATCGTACCTGCTCAGCCTACTGCGGCCACAGATCTACACTGAACTGGAGCTGCAGGTACTGGCACCAATCCCTTGACAGGCTGCTGGCATCTCCTGGCATGCTGGTAGGGTGTGCCTGCTGCCAGGCTGTCCCCACAGAGTTGGTCCTGCTGTCCCTGTCTTGCAGAAGCATGGCTTGAGGGTGCTCCCACGGGACCCCTACTCCTTCACCCCGCTGTTGGAAGACAGGAGCCCCCCCCGCTCCCTCCTGCTGGGGCACAACATGGCCCAGACCCAGCAGCAGATTGCTCAGTTCTCCCAGAAGGATGCCCAGGTACGGTGGGGGCATGCACCCGGCATGGCAAAGCCCCCAGGGGCTGCTGCTGGGTGAGATACCCATTGCACCCAACACAGCACAGTCCCTGTTGTCCCTGCTCTGTCCTCCTTCAGGCTTACCCTGAGTACGAGGCATTCATGGGGGGCTTGGTGTCAGCCCTCAACCCGCTGCTGGATGCCCCCCCAGCGGATACAGCTGCCCTGGGGCAGGGCTCCCTGCTCCAGAGGCTCAGGGCCCTGCGAGACCTGCGGCCCTTGCTGTGGGCAGGTACATCTGGGATGGTGGGGGACACCAATGGCAATGGGTGTTTGCCTGCAGCAGGTGATCAGAGCTGCCCCCTCCCAGGGCACAGGCTCTTCCAGAGCCCCAGCTGGGCTGGCAGCAGGCTCTGGCAGGCGTGCCCACCTTGGTCCTGCTGCCTGACCCCCAAACCCAGCCGGGCACAAATGGCTGGCCCGGCACAGCCATGCAGGTGTCACACCACCTCTCCACCCCCAGGGCTGGCGCTGGGGCGGCAGCTGCCCCACTATTACGAGGTGCTCACAGCCCCCATCTCCAAGGTGAGTGACAGCCGTAGCGGTGTGGAGCTACCAGCTGCCCTGCTGCCTGACTGTAAGGGTGCTGCAGCAGCACCCCCACCCCCCCCCGAGTCTGGTGCTCTTTTTGTCCTGGGCCAGATCCTGGATCAGTGGTTTGAGTCGGAGCCCCTGAAGGCAACTCTGGCTACTGACGCAGTGATTGGAGCCATGGCTAGCCCCCACACCCCTGGCAGTGGGTGAGGATCGCTTTCCCCTACCTCAGGGCTCATGGCTGCACCCTTTCCCCACACCATCCTCTGTGCTGGCAGCTCCTCGTGTCTGCTGCCTCCCAGTACCGCATGTCCTGCCCAACTGCCTCTTCCTTCCTCAACCCGCTCAGCCTTGCCAAGGTGGACCAGGGGTTGAGGCTGGACAAGGGACTGCACCCCCATCCCTGCCATATGGCTCTCCTGAGTGTTCTCCAACTGTCCCTTTTCTGTTTGGACATCTCTGTCCCCAGGTCAGGTCAAGTCCTGGCCAGTGGGTGCTCCCTGTAACTGAGCCAACTCCCATGAGCTGACGCAGTCCCATCTTTGGGGGTCATGGCACCATCCTCACTATGCCCATGCAGGGGACAGACCCATCCCCTCAGCTGGCAGCTAACATGAGGTCCTGCCACTGCAGGTACGTGCTGTTGCACCATGTCATGGGCGAGCTGGACGGACAGCGGGGGGCCTGGGGCTACGTGGCTGGTGGGATGGGGGCTCTGTCCCAAGCCATTGCCCGTGCAGCAACTGCCCGAGGAGCCCACATCTTTGCTGAGAAGGTACAGGGTGTCAGGGTATGGGGAGCTGCCTGGCCAGCCTGCAGTCAGCAGGGATGCTATTAGTGAAGTCCCATCCCCTCTGTCTGCCCAGGCAGTGTGCCACATCCTGCTGGGCAAGGATGGGCAGGCACAGGGCATTGTGCTGCGAGATGGGACAGAGGTGAGGAGCAAAATAGTGCTGTCCAACGCCTCCCCCCAAATCACCTTCCTGGAGCTCATCTCCCAGGTATGGGGCACACAGGGCTGGTGGGGGCTTGGCGTGGCAGTGTCCCCCAGCCTCACTATTCCCTCACAGCCAGCCTCTGCACTGGCATCTCCCACCCCAGGAGCAGCTGCCAAAGGATTTTGTCCAGAGGATCCAGCAGATTGATACACGCTCCCCTGTCACTAAGATCAATGGTAGGTAGTGACAGGGCCACCTCCACCACATCCCCACTGGAAGGACACTGGTGCCAGGCTCAGCAAGAGGCTGGACCCTATTCCCTCACCCATCTCTCCTGTGCCCAGTGGCAGTGGATCGCCTGCCCAGCTTTTTGGCTGCCCCTAATGCCCATGATGGCCAGCCCTTGCCCCATCACCAATGCTCCATCCATCTCAACTGCGAGGGCACCCACCTCCTGCACCAGGCCTTCACTGAGGCTACCCATGGGCACCCATCCAGCAGGTAGGAACCTGCATCAGCATATGTTGGTGCCCTGGGTAAGTGGCAAGATGGCTATGGTGGATGGCTGGGTCCCCATCTGCCTACCCAGCTGGTGTTCTGCTCCCCCAGGCCCATGATTGAGCTCTGCATCCCCTCGGTGCTGGACCCAGAGCTGGCCCCACAGGGCTGCCACGTCGTGTCCCTCTTCACCCAGTACACCCCCTCTGTGCTGGCGGGTGGGCAGCCCTGGGACGAGCAGGCCAGAAATGCATATGCGGACACAGGTACGTAATGCGTATGTGGGTGTGGGTACATAATGCATACGCGAAGCCAGCTAACACTGGGAGGACTGGTCCCTGCCCATGAGCAGAGCTGCTCAGGGGCTAGCCACCATGTCACCCAAAGCTGCCCACCAGTCCCTCCATCCCTGTCTAGTGTTTGACTGCATCGAAGCCTATGCCCCGGGGTTCAAGGCATCTGTCATCGGCAGGGACATCCTGACACCACCAGACCTGGAGAGGATCTTCGGGCTGCCTGGCGGGGTGGGCACCACGTGGGCTCAGCTCTGAGCATCACTCTGGTGCCAGCACTGGTGGGTACACACAGCCCTGGGCCAGACACAGCCACCTCACACAGAGCTCTGCTTGCAGAACATCTTCCATGGAGGGATGTCTTTGGACCAGCTGTACTTTGCCCGGCCAGCACCAGCCTACTCAGGCTACCGGTCCCCAATTCCTGGCTTGTACCTGTGTGGAAGTGGAGCCCACCCTGGTGAGCAGGGCTGGGAGCTGAGACCCTCCTTGGGGGCTGCAGAAGGAGGGGAGGGGCATGTGGACAAGTTGTAAGCGCAGCATGGGGCGAGGAGGGGTGTCCACTCCCCTCTCTGCCCTTGCACAGGCAGGGAGGTGAGGCAGCTCTGCTGGTGCAGCCCTGAGACCCATCTTCTGAGTCTGGAGCTTCACACCACTCCCTATTTCTGCTCTCTTCCAGGTGGAGGAGTGATGGGAGCAGCAGGACGCAATGCTGCCCAGGTGGCCCTAAAGGACTTCAGGTGCCTGTGATGGCAGTGGTGACACTGATTTCACCTATGTAGGGTTGTGGCTGCAACAAGCTGTGTTGACCCCATGCAAAGCCTGCCTGTCGCCAAATTGATTCCCAGGCACTGCAGGGCAGCAGCACCCCCTGAGAGCTGGGGGGTGCTGGCTGTCAGGGTCCCTTGTGCTCCCAGCACCTATCATAACCTTGAACATGTGGATGCTCCCAGGCCACCACAGCCCCAGGCCAGCCTTGCACCTGGCAGCTATGGCGAGCCTCACTCAGCCCCTGCCTGCACCTGTGGAAATAAACTCTGGACTAGGCTCTGTCTGGAGCACTCTCACCGTAGCTTTTCTACTCTTTGTGCAGCTCCCAATGTGGGGGGGTTGCACTGTGCCATCTTGCACTGGGCTGGCAATACTGCCCTGGGAGAGCTGCCGGAGGGGACAGGCATGTCCCAGAGCACTGAATGGGAACAACCAGCCCCTCAGCCTCTCCTCTGCTCACTGATGCAGGCTCAGGCACATGCAGGGCTATTTAGCTGGAGCCACCCAACTCCAGACTGGCCTGGACCACCCCAAGGTGCCTTGAATAAGCAGGGAACCAGGGAGCTGCTTGAGACCTGCTTTGCTACCTGTCCCCCTGGCCCTTGGTGGCTGTGGGCACAACAGCCACACACCCAGCAGCTCAGAGTCCGTAGGAGCCGGGACTGGCAGCTGTTCCCCCCCGTGCCCCACTCCTCCCACCCCCCCATTGCTGCCGGGAGCTGCCCGCACGTGTTCTGGCCCCATCCCTCCATCCCAAGGGCAGAGGCTCCGTGCAGCCCAGCGGCACTCGCTGGCCACCCCTCAGCCAGCGGCAGGCCC
>NW_020799105.1:10856088-10875705 GCF_003259725.1 Athene cunicularia
GCCAGCACCGCGTCCCCTCGTCACTGCCTGCCCCAAGCTGCTGCCTGTCCTGCACCATCACCCCTGCCAGGGTGAGTGCCGGGGATGGCCCCGGGGGGGGCGGTCTGGGCAACTGGAGTGGGGGGCAGCAACCCCACTAGTGTTCTGAGTGGGGATACAGGGGGAGAGGTGGGGTGATGGGGGTCAGGGGCTGTGTGCAGGATGGGGATGGGACCCAGGTGTCTGGCACAGGGTTTGGGTAGGGTATAAAGGGGGGCTCTGTGGAGCCCCCACCCATGCCCCGAATCATGGGGCAGGCAGGAATAACAGGGGCGGGGCAGTGTTTGTGGGGCTGCCTGTGAGTGTTGCAGCCAGAGCTGAGCACGGGGCTGTGGGTCCCTGGGAGAGCTCTGCCAGGGCTGGGTGACCCCGGTGAGGGGCAGGTGGGTGTGAGGTTGGGGACTGATCCCCGGGTGGGGGATGCTGTGAGCTGTGCATGGTGGGGACCAGCCCTGCGTCCCCCACAGTGCAGAGACAGGGGTGTCACTGCTGTGTGAGGGGGCATGACACCAGCATGCAGCTCTTGGGGCACAGGGGGGCTGCAGCAGCACCCCCCACCCTACTATGGTCCCTAAGGGCTCAGTGTCAGGCTGTCCCCAGGCATCCCACCCCCCAGAACCACGATGGTGATACCCGCTGGCAAGAGCCCCATCCTGCTGCTGCTGCTATGCTGGGTGGCCCCCAGCAAGGAGGAGCCAGCCCCAGTGCAGCTGCGGCTGGTGGGGCCACGGGGGCCAGCTGGGGAGGGTCGTCTGGAGGTGTTGTACCAGGGACATTGGGGCACCGTCTGCGATGATGGCTTCGACTTCCATGCGGCCACCGTCGCCTGCCGGCAGCTGGGCTACACCGCGGCTGTCACCTGGACACATAGTGCCACCTACGGCCAAGGGGAAGGTAGGGTGCAGGTGGGGAATGGAGGGGCAGGGGGTCCTGGCAAGGGCAGTGTGCTTAACGCTGGCTCGGGGAGCCTGCCTGAGGGGCTATAGGTGCGGGCAGCCTGTGAGGGGCACTGGGTGGAGCCCATGGTGCTGGGGAGGGAGATGAGGACCCCTCAGCAACGGTGACCCGCAGCCTTGCATATGCATCCCCAGGCCCCATCTGGCTGGACAATGTGCGGTGCGGGGGCAGTGAGGGCTCCCTGGCAGAGTGCATCCACAATGGCTGGGGCACCAGCGACTGCCACCACGGCGAGGATGCCGGTGTGGTGTGCTTGGAACAGCGTCTGCCTGGCAGCCCCCCCCAGGCCACCACCCCTGGTCACCAGGGAGAGGTGAGTGGGGGGCCATGGGGTTGCCCTGTGCCCAGCAGAGTACACCAGGGGGACTGGAGCAGGTCCTTCTGGCCCTTCCCCTTGTCCCCATCCTTAACACCCTGCCCTGGATGCTGGAGCCCACGTGCCCACCCCTGTGCCCACCACGGCAGGTGCTGGGGCTGAGCCTGGAGGAGGTGCGGCTCAAGCCCATCCTGGCACGGGCCAAGCTGAGCATGCCAGTGACAGAGGGTGCTGTGGAGGTGAAGCACAACGGGCGCTGGAGGCAGGTGTGCGATGCTGGCTGGACCAGGAACAACAGCCGCGTGGTCTGCGGGATGCTGGGCTTCCCCCAGGAGAAGCACATCAACACCAGCTTCTACCGGTAGGGATGCAGGAGACCTGCATCGCAGCCGTGGGGCACATGGGGCAGGGGGCCTGGCTGGACACTCTGTGGGGGCAAGAGACTCGGGGCTGTCGAGGAAGGGATGCACATGTGGGTGGGTGTGTGGAGTGCTGGTATGGCCTGGCCACGCCCGGGACCCCTTCTTGGGGCCTCAACAAGGGGCAGAGTGGGGCTCAGCAGCGGCCAGGAGGCTGTGGGGACAGTCGCCAGCCGTGGCCAGCACAGCGTGGGTGGAAGAAGAGGAGAGACCAGCGGCCCTCGGCCCCTCCGCCCCCGCCTCGGGCTGGGGCTATAAATACAGTCCATAATGAGCCCCTGCCGGTGCCAGGAGTCTCGAAATCCCGCTGGGGCACACGGCACAGCCAGGCTTGGCACGGTAATTGCCAGTGGGGAGAGGACCTGTCCTCACCCTGCCATGCTGTGGGAGGACCCCACGGCTCCAGCTCCTGCCACAGGGTGCTGAGGAGGGCAGGGATGATGGGGTGGGGGATCCAGAGCCCAGCAGTTTTGGCATGGTCCCCCCCCGACCTCCTGTCTCTCTGGACCCACAGAAAGCTCTGGAACATGAAGCTGAAGGACCCCAACTCCAGGTAGGGCTCAGCCCTGGGCAGGGTGGGCAGGAGCACCCTGGGTGGGCACCCAGCACCAGTGTTGGGTGGGGGAGAGTCTCTGACACCTGAGCTGATGCTGGCCCCTGTGCCTCTCCCTTGGCAGCCTGAAGACCCTCAGCCAAAAGAACAGCTTCTGGGTCCACAGGGTGCGGTGCCAGGGCACAGAGCCCCACCTGGCCCGCTGCCCCACACAGGTTGCCCCACTGGCTCCTGGCCAGCACGCCTGCCCCCGTGGCATGCACGCCATTGTCAGCTGCCTCCCTGGCCCTGTCTTCCAGAAGAGCACAGGCAAGGGCAGGAGCAAGACCTCCCCAGGGAAGGTGAGCCCCGGCATGGCCTCATGCCCCTCCTGCCAATGGAGGGTCCTGTAGCCGGGAAGCACCTGGTCACCCTGTTTGTACTTGTGCCCGTGGTGCAGGCGGGTGGCCGTGCCCTGGGGCCGCTGACTGGCTGCTCCCCATTGCCCAGGTGCTCCCAGTGCGGCTGCGAGCAGGCACCCATGCTGGCGAGGGCCGGGTGGAGGTGCTGCACCACGGGCAGTGGGGCACTGTGTGTGACAAGCAGTGGGACCTGGCCGCGGCCAGCGTGGTGTGCCGGCAGCTGGGCTATGGGACGGCAAAGCAAGCCCTGGTGGGAGCCCAGATGGGCCAAGGTAAGGCAGGCGGCACAGCAGGGACTTGGGGTGCAGCTGAGCTCGGAGGGGCACAATGGGGAAAGCCCCTGGTCTACTGGGTGCTGCTGGAGCATCCTGGGATGTCCAGGCAGCTCCAGCCTGCACTGGGATGGGGCTCCTCTGGCTGCTCCTCCCACAGGCAGCCCCGTTCCCATAGCAAACACCCAGACCAGGGGAAAGAGGGTGGGGGTCCTCCCTGCTCCAGGATGGGCATGGAGCAGGGAGCTCTGACCCTCCCTCCGCTTCAGGCCTGGGGCCCATCCACATGAGTGCGGTACGGTGCACTGGCCATGAGCGCTCCCTGGGCGAGTGCCAATTCCAGGACGCCGAGCGGAGCGGGTGCCGGCACGAGGCTGATGCCGCCGTACGCTGCCACATGCCCCACATGGACTTCCAGAGCCAGGTGAGCCCCTGCCTCCTCCCCAGAGCCTGTGGAGCCCCAGCCCCATTGCACAGCCCCTGTCCCCCAGGCTCTGTGCCTGGCATGTGGATGCTCAGAGCAGCCCTGGGGTGACCCAGGGGATGGGGAAACACAGAGCAGCACACTGATGGGGGTCTGCAGGATGAACTGGTGGCAAAAGTGGCCTTGTGGGGAGGAAAGGAAAGAAGAGGAAGGTGGGGGAGATGTTCAGCTGGATGCATGGGGCTGCCTGCCACATTGCAGCTCTGGGTGGGAGGGCTGGGGGTCTGTCACACGTTCCAGCTCACTCCCTCTTTGTCCACAGGTGCGGCTGGCAGGGGGCCGCAGCCCTGAGGAGGGTGTGGTGGAGGTACTGGTACCAGTGCAGGGCCAGCTACAGTGGGGTGCAGTGTGTGGTGCACAGTGGGGCCTGAACGAGGCCATGGTCGTCTGCCGGCAGCTGGGGCTGGGCTTTGCCAGCCATGCCCTCCAGGTGAGTGAGGTCCCAGCCTGTGGCCTGCACTGTGAGGGGTCCAACGGGATGCATGGGGTGGCCAGGGGCTCTGGGATGGGACAGCCCAAGGGGTCAAGCCCTGGTGGCAGTGCTGGGGCAGGGAGGCTGGCAGGGCAGGAGGGTTGGGGGTTGGCAGGGTGTGCAAGGGCTGGTCCGAGTGCTGTGCTCCTCCTCTGCTCAGGAGACGTGGTACTGGGCAGGCAACCCTGATGCTGCCCGGGTGGTGATGAGTGGGGTGCGCTGCGCCGGCACCGAGCTGGCCCTCCAGCAGTGCCAGCGCCACGGCCCTGTCCACTGCCCCAGTGGTGGGGGACGCTTCTCGGCGGGAGTCACCTGCACTGCCTGTGAGTACCAGGAGTCCATGGGGTACTGCTGGGAGGGGGCACTCCCCCTTCTCCTGTCACAGAGAGCAGGGGTGGGGGAGCTATGTGGAGTCACCTGCTCCATCCACACTGATCCTCTCCGTGCCAGATGCCCCAGACCTGGTGATGAATGCCCAGCTAGTGCAGGAGACAGCCTACCTGGAGGACCGGCCACTGGAGCTGCTGTACTGCGCCCATGAGGAGCGCTGCCTCTCCCGCTCCGCTGACGACATGCATTGGCCCTATGGCCACCGCCGCCTCCTCCGCTTCTCCTCCCAGATCCACAACCTGGGCAGAGCCGATTTCCGACCCAAGATGGGGCGCCATGCCTGGACCTGGCACCAGTGCCACCGGTGAGTGGCCCATGGGCAGGAGCTGGCAGGGGGCTGCCCCCTCCCCAGGCCAGGCAGGACATGGTGGCACATGTCCCACAGAAGCTGGCCCACCCGGGGTAATTAGCAGCGTCAGTGCTGGCACTGTCATTACGGCTTTATTTGGCTTCAAGTCTATAATTTGCTCAGAGCCTCTGGGTGCTGCCCGTTCCCAGCTGGGCGGCTGGGCTGGCCGCATGCTCCTCAGCCAGGCACTCCCCCACGCTCAGCTCCTGTCCCCACAGGCACTTCCACAGCATCGAGGTCTTCACCCACTATGACCTGCTGACACTCAACGGCTCCAAGGTGGCTGAAGGGCACAAGGCCAGCTTTTGCCTGGAGGATACCAACTGCCCCGAAGGTAGGTGCCAGCCACAGAGCTGCCAGTGAACCTTCCAGTCCTGCTCCCTGAGGGGGGCTCTGCCTGTGCCCTCCCTCACCTCCCCTCCCTCCCACAGGGCTACAGCGACGCTTTGCCTGTGCCAACTTTGGGGAGCAGGGGGTGAGTGTGGGGTGCTGGGACACCTACCGCCATGACATCGACTGCCAGTGGATCGACATCACTGATGTGCCGCCGGGCAGCTACACCTTCCAGGTATGGGGACGGAGGGGCAGGGGCACATCGAGTCACTGGAGCTCAGGGCTGGGGGACAACCTCCATGGGCACCACCAGCACCTCTCACCCTGCACATCGGGGTGCTGCTCTGCACCCCACAGTGCATGCCATGGCCCTGCCTGGGCAAGGCACAACAGCAGTGCCCCCAGCCTTGCCCCTCACCCTCCCTAGGTGGTCGTGAACCCCAAGCATGAGGTGGCCGAGTCAGACTTCTCCAACAACGTGATGCGATGCCAGTGCAAATATGATGGGCAGCGCATCTGGATGCACAGCTGCCACACAAGTACGGAGGGATGGGAGCAGAGAGGGCATGGTGGGCAAGGTGGGGGTAAGTGGCAGGCCTGGGGCTGCTGCAGCTCCCCTGTCCCCCTGACCCACATCATCACTCTCCCCAGGTGATGCCTATGGCGCTGATGTGGTGAGCGATCTGGAGCGACGGGAGCGCCTGGCCAACAACCTTTTGTGACCCCCTGGCACCAGCACACCCCTGGCAACACCACAGGGCAGCCTGCCTCCCACACCCCAGCCCCTGCACCCCGGCAGCACCAGACTGAGCTCAGGGACTCGAAGACTTGTATTTATTGACGCTGCTGCAGAGAGTGGAGATGAGCACTGGGGCCGGCGGGGAGCACCTGGGGGTGTTCAGCCCTGTGCTGCTGGTGGGACCTGCAAGAGGGGATCCAGGTACTGCAGCAGCCCCCACCTCCGTGGCTCCAGTGCCCCCAGGACAACTACCTCAGCCTGCCTGCCCGGCCCCCCTGCCCCAGCAGGCTCAGGACAGGCCCCAGCCACTGCCACCTGCACACTAGTCCTGTCCTCAATAAAGGTGCTGTGCTATGGGAGAGAGGGTACTCCCTTATCAACCCCACCAGCCCCTGCTCCTTTCCCTGCACTCTTCCACATCAGGACCTGGCCTGGAACAACCCTTGTCTAGATGATGCCCCCGTGGTCAGGCAGTGTCCCCCTGCTGCCACCCAGGGCCACCAACCCTCTATCTGGCTGCCTGTGACTGGTGCCCAGCAGCTCCAGCTCATCGCCAGCATCCCCACTGGCTGGGGAACCCTGGCTCTGAACTGACTGACCCCATGCACATAAAGGGACTGGGCCAGCTCCGTGGCAGCACGGGCCGGCAGCCAGCCCACTGGCCACCATGGCTGCAGCTGCCATGCCGGGCTTTCCCAGGGGCTGCCCTGGCAGCTTCCCAGTGCCAGGAGGAGGGATGGGGCCACTCTGCCCCTCGAAGCCCTTTCTCCCTGGGCACAGGGTGAGGACACAGGGAACACCATGTCCTTGCTCTGTGTGTCTTTCCTCCCATGGTTTCTAGCTTTGTTTTAATAAAAGGAAATAAATGGGAATGCCACCAACCCACACTCTGTACTGCCCAGCCCAAGGCGAGCCAGCTACCAGGCAGTGCCACCCCTTTCCTTACACATCCCTGCCCATCCCCACCTTGCTGGCAGACACCAGCCTGGGGTGGGGGGGCTGCCAGCACCCACTTCAGCCCTGCACAGCCAGGACAGGCTGGGTTATACCCACATGTGATGGTTCCCACACATGGAGGAGCTGCCAGGGACAGCGCTGACACACTGAGGTGGCCTAAAGCCAAGGGCCAAGGCGAGGCGCATGCTGGCAGAGGCTTGATCCGCCGTGGTCAGAGTTCAAGGGATGCCAGATGCCGGGGAAGATGCTTTCCACATGAGAGCAGCTTCATGCCCTTAACTTTCCACGGGTTGAGCTGCGAGTGGCCAGGAGCAGCGGCCAAGATGGCCCCCAGCTGGCAGCACCGCCAGCACGGGGGCAGGCGGCCACCGCCGCGGGGTCGTGACCGGCTCCACCGCCGCCAGGCTGGGGGACAGCCAGGGGACACAGGGCAGCCACACAAGCGCAGGCTGGGGCAAGGCAGCCACCGCTGAAAACATGCAAACCACTGGCAGGGGTGGCAGGAAAGCACCATCCCCGTCCCCACCTGCTGTAAAGGGCACGGGAGCCCCACAAACCGTGGCCCTGAGAGTTTGGGGGGCTACAGAGTGGGAGTGCTGGGGCTGTTTTTCGGGTGCTGAGAGATGATGCAAAGCAGAGGATCTTAAGGGCAGGTCCCAGCTGCCTGCCTGCACCCTCACCCCGGGGCAGGGCAGGAAGCCCCCAGCCCACCAGGGCCGGCAGCGCCACCACATCACAGCCCCACACGTGGCCGGGAACAGGGCCCTGCCTGCGCACCGACAAGGGCCCTGCTGTTCGGGGCCGCAGCTGCTCCATGGAAGTAAACAGGGTCCCTGCCAGAACATTCCTGCCCACTGCCCTGCCCGACCCCTCCTGCTTGCGCCCCCCACCTGCTTGCCTGGGACACTCACCACCTGGGAGGGGTGAACATCCCCATGGCAGTGGGGGCCATGCACAGCAGCCTCTGTCATGCAAACCCCCTCCGGCACGCAGGAGCATGGAGAGCTATGTCCAGACCAGGCACAGTAAAATAAATGGTATTTATTAGCAAAATAAAGGACAGAAACTCTCACGCGCAAAGCCCTGCCAGGTGGCCAGGGCCACCCCGCACGGCCCCGCATGCTCACTGCTGAGCTCCCTGTGTTCCACCAGCTGCTCTCACTGCAGCAGGCAGCACCAGGGATCCTGCCCTGGGCAGGATGGGCAGCGCTGCCTGATGGCGACAACATCTGCATGGCACCAACTAGCCTGCGCACGTCCTGCTCAGCCCTTTTGGGGGAGCAGTCCAGTGCTTCTGGATGCGGTGCAGCATCCATCTGAGCTCTAAGATGCAAGGTGCCCCAGGGAGGTTCCCAGTAGGGATGAAGGTGCAGCTTCCCAGCTCAGTCCCGACCCTCCCAGGCATCCTCCCGCTGCTTGTTCTCCAAGCGCTTTCTCTCTGCAGAGACAAGAGGAGGGTCAACCCCATGTCCCCATCACCCCACAGCTGCCCAGCTCCCCACGGAGGTGGCTGAAGCCCACCCTAGCACAGCCCCTTCCCACCCAGCACCCTGTGAGAAGAGGCACCCACTAGGAGTCCCCATACACGGCATCCCCCCTGGATATCCAAATCTCACCCCGGGCTTCTTGCAGCTTCCTCCGCTCAGCATCTCGCTGGGCTGGTGTCTGGTTGCTGCGTACCCCCAGGGCACCAATCACCAGCCGCCTGGCCAGGGCAGCCGATGTTTCAGGGCGCTCCTTGGCTGGCTGCAGGTAGTCTGGGTGAGCAGAGATGGGGGACATCAGTAGGGGCATGCCAGGAGGGACGGGGCACCCAGTACATAAGTGCTGTGGATCCATGCCAGCTGCCCAGTCCTTCCCCCGTTATAGCAATGAAGATGCTGCAGCACAAGCTTGCACAGGCCAGCATCACTCACCGGCGTATGCCCTGGCTTTGGCTTTAGAGGCACGGGTACCCTGGGAGAGCGGGCGCGTCTTCACCATCAGGTGCTTGGAGCTGAGGGCATCGCGTGCTGCAGGGAGAGAGCAGTGGTGTCTGTGTGTGGGGCCAGCCCCATGCCCAGGATCTGGCCATAGAAGAGGCAGTGATGCCTCCCCTCTGCCTAACCCCAGCCAAACTGGGAGCAATACCTGTTATGGGGCTGGAGAAGATGCCCAGGGCGTGTGTATCATCCACCCACTTAATATCAAAGCCTTTTTTCCTGTCAGAGAGAGGGAAGCTCAGCAAGGCATCAGCACCAGGCGGGAAGGGGTTTGGAGCAGAGCCCAGGCAGGGGACCCCAGTGCTGGGAACAGGACATTGCCAGCAGACTCACTGATAGCTGCAGAAGACACGCAGCAGGTCCTCAGTGCGGAAATCCGAGGGGAAATCATAGATCTCAATGACGTGGGGCAGCTCGGCATCGCTAAGGTCCAGTGCGGTGGGCTCAGCCCCATAGTAGTCAAAGCGGGGTGACTGCTGGCTCTCCCGGTGCTTCTCACCTCCCGAGAGCTGCAGGGATGGGAGAGGCACAGCAATGAGCAACCCATGCCGCTCACCCCACTCCAGCTCCAGATCCATGGTAAGTGCTCCCTGGGAAGTGGCCCAGCCCCCGCGCCCCGCCCCAGCACTGCAGATGGATTCATGGCATTGAGATATTAGGAGTTATTGACCAGTGCTCTCACGCCATGCACTTGCTGTTCCCATTACCAGCATCCCTTCACTTGTCATGCTCTGCAGTCCCACTGGGGACACGGTAAGAATGGCACCAGTGAGACAGCGCATGCACCCCCAAACACACCCCTCCTTCCACAGGAAATACATTTGGGGAACAACAAGAAGCAGAACAGCAAGGCCAGGAGGAAAGACTGACATCTGCCTGCCACACGGGAGCACCGGGCTCGACATGCCCTGGCTGCAGCACATGCACCGGAGCAGCCCATCGGCACCCCAGACACCAAGATGGAAAAGCCAGCGCTCCCCTGAGGAGCAAGTTCTGGTGGTTAATCACCTGCGCGGCTAAAAATTTATGCCTAATTTCTCATTTGAATTTGTCCAGCTTCGCTTTCCAGCCAGCGGTTCTTGTTCTGCCTCTCTGTTGGATTAAAGAGCCCTCAGTCACCAGTCCCCTCCCCGTGATGGCACTTACTCACACTAATCAAGTCCCTTCTCAATCTTCGTCTTGATAAGCTAAACGGGTTGTGCGCCTTTAGTATCTCACAGCGGGGCACTTTCTCCAGCCCTAAAAGATGATGGCTGTAGCACTTTTCTACCTCTCCCATTTTTTAACCTTTATTTTAAAACATGGGCAGCAGTCTCTCACTGCCACGACACAGGGGTGCAGCTGCTCCCCTGCTCCCCTCGACCCTGCAACACCGTGCTGATGGGCCACCCTGCAGCACCTTCTGCCCAGTGGGCCACGCTGCACCGCTAAGGGCACCGCTGCTTTCCAAACTGCACTGCGCTGGAGGCCAAGGGGGGTTCGCAGCCCTGCTCTGTCTGGGACACTGGGCCAGGTGCAGCCCAAAGCCAGTGGGGGCTCCCCAGTCCCCCCCAGAGCATGGGGGTGGGGTGGTGCTGGGGAGCGGGTACATAACTCAGCCAGGTTCCCAGCCCGATCCCCCAAGCGATCGTAGCAGAGCACACCACGGCTGGAAGGTTAGAGTCCATAAATCCCAGCCAGCTCAGTCAATAAAAAGTGCTCATTCCGACAATTTTATGGGGAAGATGGATTCACGGCAGGTGAGGGGGTGCTGCCAGGGCGGCTGGATGCCGGTGGAGGGTAAAGCTGAGTTATGGAGCTCACGGGACAGGCTAGGGCTGCCAGCAGAGCCGCCTGCCCACCACCATCACCCATTAACTGAGCGCACCCCGTGTGGGGCAGGGCTCAGGGGAGGTGAAGGAGCCATCCCCGGGCAGGATGAAGCCCTGTGGTGCCGCTTGAGGGAGCGGAGCACTCGGGTAGTACCAGGCGCTGGGAAGATGATTAGAGAGCAGGAGCACAGAGTGCCAGAGTGGTCCTTGACCTTCACAAATCACCAAGTGTGGCGGGGCGGCAAGGACAGGAGCCGTCTGGCAGCTGGGCTCAGCCGCACGGCAGGCACAGCTCAACAGGTCCTGCCGCGCTGCCTGCCCAGACACAGGGGGTTCCCACAGCCCCCCAGCCGTGGGGCAGGGCAGGGAGCGGGAGCTGGGGTATGGACCCCAGGCCTGGCAGGCACCTGGCACTGGGAAGGGTCTGCTAATGGATGGTCAGACAGATAGTGGAGGCAGGAAATGAAGCCTGTCTGTCATGCCTCGCTGCTCTGGAAAGACGGACCCTCGATGGAGCATATCAGAAGGGGCCGTGGCCACTCGCTTACACTCCTGCTCACTTGCCGGGAGCGTACCTCCAGAGCTGGAGGGGAGGCGTGTGCTGGCACGCATGCACCACGGCCCCCACCCCGCCACACCAGCTGATGGAGAGTCCACCAAGCCTGCAAGGAAATGGTCCACTGCTTAATTACACTCTGCGTTCAAACTGATTTCTTCTCTGAATTTGTCTGGTTTCAGCTTCCAGCCAATGGATCTCGCTGTGGTGTTTTTCCTGCTAGATTAAAGAGCTGTCTGCTATCAGAAATCTCTCCTCCATATAGAAAGTCATAAATCTTGCTCTCTGCCAGCTATCTGCAGCACATAAGGATTTGGTTATGAGGAAGAACACTACTAATTTTCTTGTCCTTTTTGTTAATTAACAACAGCTCCATCTCCCCAAGAGCTTGCGCCCTCCTGAGCAGCCGCGTCTGCCTGCCGAGAGCTTGGAGGGCTTGGGAAGCTCCAGGCTCGGCATGGGAATCTGCAGGGGGTTAAGATGTCAACTTTTAATAGATAAATCCCCTTTTCAGGTTCTTATTCACTCATTTCCAGAAGCTCCCTGGAAAGCTCAAACTTTGCTCAGAGCTTGTGCACAGGGGACCTAACATGGATGCTCCAGAGCTGTTCACAGTTACCACTGGTGCTGCATCACACGTTTTCCACAGCATCCTACAGCTCACGATCACACAGGCCCACCCTGACCTACCTCCCTGTGGGGCCAGGCAGCTGCTCTGCTGCGCCCAAGGACAAAGCCATGCCTGCCATGCCAGTCCATGGAAAGCCAGTGCCAGTACCACACCTGCCAGCTGACACTGGAGAAGCAGCACTGTCCTCCTCACACCAGTGCTCACCTCAACCTCCTGCCTGGAGCTGGGGGGAACATAGCCAGGCAGGGATGAGGGTACCCAAAACTCTTCCACGTCTCCCTCCGAGCAGCCCCAGAGGCAAGCTCTGTGCACTCCACACCCTGTCCCAGCCCCATGTGGGGCTTGGCGAGGGCACACCAGCCTGAACATGGCCCCATGGATGAGGTGGGTGCCAGTGCTCCCCAGTAATAATGATCCTGAGTTAATCTCATCCCTTCCCAGAAGCTGTTATCAGGCACCATCTGCCACTTCACACCCTGCTTCCAGCCTGGGCTGGATGGACGCTGGCTGTAACAATATTAGTGTTGTTTGTTACTTTGGGCACATTAATGTCATTCGGAAAATTACCGGTTTGACGCTACTGATTTAAAATGCAATAAGGGATATCCAGCCTCACTGCAGAAGCCTAACTTTCCTCACGAATGGCAGGAAAACGGCGTGGGTCCCGGTGCTAAGCAGCTAATTGTAGTAAATTCAGCCGCACGCGTGCAGGAGGGGATGGTAATGAGCCACAGCTGATTAAGAAGCTGTAGTTTCGAGGAAACTTCCCGTTGCTATTTCAATGGGAGCCCATACGTCTCAGCCCATTTCTTTATCACCAGCCCTGGTTTCATGAGGGTGCACTTGCAGTTTATGGCGCTCGAGCAGGTTTTACTGGGTGCGTTTTATGTACTACAGAGGAAAGCTCTCACCCAGCCTTCACCAGTACCAGAGGATGGGAACCAGCCATGGGGGAAGGTGGAGGTCCCAGGCGTTTCAGAACTGCAGGTAGTTCGTGCCCTTGGGAATGGCTGGCGGTGACAGCAGGCAGCTCAGCCGGGCTGGCCATGTGTCCCGGGTGCAGCCTGCTCCACTGTGCACCCACCCCAGAGGACGCAAGGCCAGACGACTGCCATGGACCCATCCCCACATCCCAGCAGGCAGCAGCCACCATCCCTGCAAAGCCCCGCAGGCACGGGCTCCCAGGACATACCTCCTCCAGCAGGCGTGGGTCCAGGCAGTCCCCGTCATCATTGAACAGAGCGTCCCAGCTCTCCTCGGCGCCTGGGCTGGCCTGGCTTGGGGTCCCAGAACTGGTCTGCTCTGCCTTTGGGGAATCGCTGTGGAAACCTCCCTCTTCCTCCTCAGCATCCTGGTCACACTGGTGCTGCTGTGGTAATTCCACATCCTTATTTGCCCCCGTCAGATCCTCAGCCCAGGATGTGGGCAAGAGCTCCTCTACACCATGGCACAGCAGCTCCATGGGTGGCAGGAGCTTGTGGCTCTCCGTGGGTGCCCCCTCCCACACACCGCTCACTGGCTCCTCATCAGCACTCAGTGGGCTGCTCTCAGCCCCAGCACTACCGTCTGTGCAGGCAGAGGTGCTGCCTGCTCCCTCCGCAGCAGGCACCAGGTCACCATCCCCATCAGGATGCCCAGGACTGGCAGTGCTCTCCTCCTTGCCAGATGGGAGCTGGGACAGGCTGACAGTGCCCTTCCCTGAGGTGCTCTCCACTGGGAGCACTGGTGCATCACCCATGCCACCACTCGAGCACCCAGGTTTGCAGCTGGCTCCTCCTGGTGCATCCAAGGCCCTCTCCTCAGCAAGCTCAGTCGTGCCTCCCCACCTCTCCTTTTCCTCCTCTAGCACCCCAATGGCACAGATCTTGCTCTGCCGTGCCAGAAGAGACCCCCCACACTCCCTCTCCTCTTCCTGGGTTTTTGGACCTGCAAGCTCCCATGCCAGCCCAGGAACACTGTCCTGGTTTTCCAGCACTGCCAGCTGCAGAACACCCTCTCCTGGGTGCTGGGAGAGGTCCCTGGCTGGATCTGGGGTGCTGTCCCCCAAATGCTCTGACATGCCACTTGGCCCTGTCCGACATGCCAGCACTGGGCTAGCAGGGGGTGCTGGGCTCGTAGGGTTGCCCCCAGGCTCAGGGGTTGCTACCGTGGCCCCAGACTGGGCACTCGGTGGGGATGGACGGTCAGGCTCAGTCCTCATCATGTGGTGGCTGTGACCAAGCTCCCCAAGTCTTTCATCATGGGATGCTTTGTCCTGTCCGTCCCAGGACTGGGCAAGAGCCAGATCCGGGCACAGATCCCGCATGCTGGGCGATGCCTCCAGGCCCTCCAGTGCAGTGGGGCAGCTGCTTCCCAGTCTCCGGCAGTGCTCAGCAGAGGCTGCCCGTGGCTCCTTCAGGCCAGCATCCACCTTGTTCTCCCTCTCTGACGCTCTGCCCGCCTGTGTCCTGGCACAGGGGCTTCGCCGCTGCCCTTTGCCGCTGTCCTGGTAAGTGTCCTGCACCAGGCGGTGGTTCTTGGGATCCTGACAGTGCCCAGCCAGCATGTCACCCGCCACTTGCGCTGCTCTCTCCCGCCGCGCTTTGGGCACGTAGAGGGGCAAGTCAGGCTTCCTGCGGCGTGGCCGGCTGCCCTCCACCTCCTGCTGCATGGTGCCACTGCTGCCTGTCAAGAAGAGACAGCGTTACTGCCCTGCCCGCGTACCAACGGCCCCACAGCTGGGCAGGTAGCGGGCAGCCCCCGCCCGGGTCAGTGGGTTGGGTTTTCAGCCTGGCACCCACCCTCACTCCCACAGCAGCTGGCACACAGTGATGGATAGCAGAGCCCCAACGCTGCACCCATGGTAGCAGCTCTGCAGATGGGGTTTGGCAGCCGGAGCACCCCGCAGCCCTACAGCCTTCAGTGGGGTATATACCAGACTTGGGGGAAGCGGGAAAACTCTGCCAGCATCACCAGGGCACCTGGCCCACTCTGGAGACTGCTGCTTGGGTCCTCCCAAGACCCACGGGCCAGCAGCTGTGGCCAAAGCAGGACATAGAGCCCTTATGGGACATAGGGCCATAGGACATAGAACCATATATGTATCAAAAACCACGGAGAAGCCCATGGCAGCCATGGAGCACCATAGACCAAACCCCAGCCTGGGGACACCCTGGAGCAGGACCATAGCTGCCACTCCAGCATGCCACAGCCCCTCTCACCTGCTGCCCCATCCCGGCAGAGATTTATTTTTCATCATCTTTGGCAGCAGCAGGCATGCCATGAGCTGCCAGGCCCCCCTGCCCCTATAAATATGCATCAGGCAGGGTTTATGGAGACGGATGGTGTGGGGGGCTGCGCTGCGGTTGAGGGGAAAGCAGAGCGGGGCTGGGCCTGGGACCCGTGATTAATCACTGCCCACTCTGTTTAGGGGGATTCATCATGGGCCGCTGTCAGGTAAATCACTGGAAAAACACCTCTTCAGTAATTAATGTGAAGTGACGGATGGACAGCCCCCGGGCCCATTAATCTGGACCATCAGCGCCAACTGAGATTATGAATGTCAGGATGCATAAACTGCCGGCGGATCAATAGGGCCAGGAACCCATCCAAGGCTCTCATTTCCGAGGCACCTCCGGTACATTAGCCTCCCCTCCACGCAGCCCCCGGCCGAGGCGCGAACGCTCCCCGCGGCCCCTCACCGACAGCCGGCAGCGGTGCCGGGAAGGCAAGGGGAAGCCAACCACCGGCTGGAAAGCGGACGGGGCTGCCCGTGCCACATGGCATCATCCCCTCTTCCTGATGGACAGACAGACGGCTGCCTTGGTGTGATGGATGGGTCTCCCACGGCTCTCTGGAAACCACCGGCAAGCCCGGGCAGGGCAGCGCCTGTGTCTGTACCTCATGCCGCAGAGGTGGGCAGGAACGTGGGGTGCATAGCCCTGCACACCTCTGCAGCACAAGGTGCAGACATGGGTGCCGCGGTGATGCTGGGCACCATCCTGGGGCTGCCCCAACCATTTTTCTGTCTCTGTAGCACTTGTCATTTTTTTCCCTCTCTTTGATACGCTAATTTTGCTGGCAGAACGATGCCCTTTATCTTTATCGACCACAAGAAAGGAACATATCCTACAAACCCTCCAAGGTCTGGAATAGTCATTTTTCAACACCGAGGCGTTATACATTTTCTCAGTGAGCAGCAGCCTAGGTGCTGAAAGGGAGGGGGCACCGGAAGCCCCCCTGGCACCACCATTTTCACCCATGCAGAGCTTCCAGCTGCACCAAAGCATGTCTGCTAAAGGACTTTTCCCAGGCAAGCAGAGTCTCAGCCCATGGGACATCACCAAATGCCTTCTGTGGGATCACTGATCCCGCCCAGACTCCACTTCCCAAGAATTTCCAGCACAGGGAGCAGCCAGGAGCAGCACTGCTCCACACACTTCCTGAGTCACCTCCAAGAGCCTTCGCACACTCGATTTATGGGCTCCTCGAAAGCTTGCTGTTCACCTTGCCTCACCCTCAAAGCAGATGGTGCAGCATTAGCCAGACGGCTGGTGCTGGGAGCATCCTCTGCCCGCACAGCTTTGCCTCTGCCTGCTGCATGCTGCTGGGGAAGAGCCACTTCCCGCAGCCTGGGGAGAAGCACCGCAGGGTGGTGGCTGGCCCATGCTGGCAGGGATGCTGCAGCACTTTGCTTTTCCCCCACAGGGCATCATTGCTCCTGCCCCCAACCTATTACACACTTCATCGATGCCATGGCTACGCGTCGGCACCGACTGATTTCATGCTCCAGGAGGCAGAGCAACAGCCCTGGCTTCGGGTCTCATTCACACTACGCTGGGCAGGGCAACCCTGTCCCTTCCAGACTCCAGGACCAAGCTTGCCCTGCAAAGCCATGTGGCGATCGGCCGAACATCCCCAAAAGGGCCCGTGGTGCCCCAGGTCCTGCCCTGCTTTTTGGAGCCAGCAAGCAAAACAGGTTGGCATTGCGGCACCAAGCAGGCAAAGGCAGCCCTGGACTGGGCACACCATGGTACCATGGTAAGAGTGGTGGTGGGAGCACTGCCCAGCTGCCTGGCACGTCACGCCCGCCAGCCCGGCGCAGCACAGCCTGGCATGGTCAGCGGGATGCTGCAGCATCAGCACGGAGGTGGCTGGGGCTCCCCATGGGCAGTGGCTCCCCTCACCATTCTCCAGGAACACACCACTCATGGCATGAGTTTGCGAGGTCTCAGAGCAGATGCCCAGGTGATGTGCCCACCTGAGTTTCTCCTCTAGCGATTCTCTGCAGCACGAATAGCCAGTGTTTTCTCCATGATTTCTCTCCCCCTCCCATCTAGCGAAGGACCCCAACAACAGCAAGACAGGGCTGTCCACATCGCAGACTACTTCACACTGCACAGCGCATCATCAAATTCCCTCCATCATCTGCACCTTTGCCTGGCAGGTGAGGACACCTACAGCACAGCTCTGACAGCAAAGCCAGAGTTCCCGCCACCTTCTGCTGCTGTGGGCAGAGATACAAGCCACAGTCCCGCTCAGGTAACTCGGGGACAGGCACAGATGCTGTGCTGTGGGGCTCACATGGAGCATGCCAGTTCCTGGAAAAGTTTCGGTGCCACCCAGCACCCTCCCAGCAGGCTGCCGCATTTCCTGGCAGGGAGCTGTATTTTTAGCCTTCGAGGTTTCTAATTCCACTCAATCCATACTCCCATCAATAGAGCAGATAACCTTAAAGCCTTGTCGGTGAACAGGGATGGCAGCACGGGGGACCGGGAGCCTTGGGGGACCACGTACAGCCTCAGCATGCAGCTCGCACACCCGCAATGTCACTCTTTATGGCGTGCTGCAGATTGGGCTCTTTGGAGGGGAAAAAAAATAAATATAATAACAAGACTAATAAAAAGACAGGTACAAGGAGATTCTAAACAGCTCCACTGGGGAACCCGCCGCTCACAGGACTCATCCCATGCCAGGCACATGCTGTGGCACGCTCGCTGACTGCACAACCCCAGCGCCTGGCAGCCTGGGTAAGGATTATCAGAGGATTCGGCTACCCTGCACCTCTCCTACTCTCAGCAGAGTTCCAGCCCATCCTGCCTGGCTCATATAGCAGATGATGAGGCCAGGGAAGGACCTGGATACCTGGCAGGGAGAGACAAAGCAAAGGCAAGAACACAGAGCTGCTGGCATGAGGCAAAGCAAAACGCTTCAAGGAGCAGAGAGCCACGTCCTGTCGGATGCCTGCCCACAGCCCCCTGGGCTTTATGACGTCCCTGTCCCCTGCTGTCAGGAGAAAGATGCTCTCCAGCAGACAGAGCAAATGCTGGCTAGGCGAGGAGGTGGCAAAGGCACCGAGAAAAGAGAGATTTCAATCATGCCTTTCATTTGCGATGCTCCTAGGAGATACCTGGAACAGATGCTCTTAGGAGATACCTGGAACAAGAGAAGGGGAACGTTTCAGACAGGAGGAGGATCTGTAAGTCAATAGTGTCCCCTCACAGCTGCAGGGGAGAAAAGGAACAACAAACCAGCAGAAGGAGTTAACAGCCAGAGGGCTAAGGGGAATACAAAGGACTTTACAAATATACCCAGGCAGAATCAGCACAAAAGTGAAAAGATCTATTAATAAACAGGAGGGAGAGAAAATTAATGATGGCTCAAAAATAAAGATGACTCAAAAGGGCGAAATTACTGTTTTTAACCAGAAAAATGCAAATGAGGCAGAGGCATCGCAAAAAAACAGCTGCAGGGAAAGCAAAAACAGCATCTCCACATAGACACAGTCACCTGGCCAGCGTGGCCAGTGCCAAGATGAACTGATTAACCCGATGACAGACACGTGGTGCCGGGAAGAAACCAGGGCCCTGGTGACAGCAAGAACAAAGCAGGCACTGATTTTCTGTGTGAGAAAGGACAATAAAACTGGTGTTGGGTGCAGAATAAACCCTGTGCCCATCCCTAGCACAGAGCATAACGCGTGGAGGAAGGAGCCTGCACACCCACTGCAATGGGCTCCTGGATGAAGGACGTTGGCTTGCCTGGCAGGAGTTATTTCAGAAGAATTGCCGGGCAAATCTTTTGGGTAAGGCAAGCAAGACACAATTTAGCTGAACTTCAGGGTATTGTTTTACACCATCTCCAAAACTTTCACTTTAATAGTGAATTGTAATTAAATTTGCAGATGATACTGAGCAGAGAGGTGTTGCAAACACTGGCCAAAGCAATCATTCAAAGGATCCAGGAAATGTAGGCAAGAAACAAAGTGCAGCCCAGTCTGGGAAAACGAAGGTAAAATAACCTGAAGCAGCTACTTGGTGGGCAGGAGCAGCCTGGAAAGCAAGGCCCAGAGCCCCGAAGTGTGCTCAGACCAGAAAGCAGGTGACCGGGCTGACCACCTCTAAATGTGCGAGGGGCAGAAGCCGGTCACCAGCACCGTGCCCATGGGCCAGCCCAGGTCTGCAACAGCCCCACAGTGGGCAGCTCACAGAGCCCCACAGGCAGCATGAAGGATGGAGGGGACACCGAGAGCAGGCAGGCAGCTGTGAAAAACAGCATCCAGTGCCTGGGAGCACCAGGCACGCGTTTTATGAGCCATGGGAGCCCGGTGCACTGAGTGCCCGGGGATGCCGTATAACTCCCCGGCCCTGGAGGGCTGTCGCTGCCGGCATCACCCCGTGACTCGGTAAGCTGGGGAGAGTTACGGGGTCTGCAACGTGCCGTGTTACCCGGGTGCTCCAGGGGCTGCATGCCAGCGGAGTCGGGGACAGGGCTGGGACATGGGGTGAGGGTCAGGGCTGGGGCAGGGAGTAGGGACAAGGCTGGGACAGGGGGTGGGGTCAGGTCTTGGATAGGGGGTGAGGACAAGGCAGGGACGCGGGGTGGGGTCAGAGCCGGGACAACGGGTTGTGGGACAGGACTGGGCCAGGGGTTGGGGAAGAGCGGGGCAGGGGCACAGTGTGCAGCCCGGGCACCTGT
>NW_020799105.1:10875755-10885639 GCF_003259725.1 Athene cunicularia
GGCCGCAGGGCTGCGGGCTGGCCGGCGCGCCGGCTGCCCCGACGGCAGAAGGTGCCTGCGCCTGGCAGGCTTGCTCCGCTTCCTTCCTGGGGTTTGGCGAGGAGCAGCCTGCCTGCGCCGGGCAGGTAACGAAGGGGGCCCCCAGGGTTCGCACGCACTCGAAGGCAGCGAGGGGAGCGTGCCCGGGGCCCCGAGCACTCGCCAGCTCCCAATGAGGCGCTGATGCTGCAGAGCGCTCCCAACCTGGGGCCTGCACCTGCCAGGGAAGGATGGGGCGCCCTGGGGAACAGGGCTGGACTCTCCCACAGGCAGGGCGAGGGCTGGCAGGGGAGAGGGGGCAGCCCAGGGGCTGCAGGGCAGGTGTGGGACCTGCTCTCACTGCGGGCCGAGGGCAGAGCACGGCTGTGACCGGGCTCACTGGGGCACAGGGCTGTGAAGGCTTTGGGCAGGCTGGTGCAGCCACCCTGGTTTGTCTGGCTGGTGGACAGGGGGTGTCTGCCCACCCCCCCTCTCCAGGGTCTGCTTCCTAATGAGCTGAAGCTCTTCGATGCAATTCCCAAGCAGGTGCTCCCCCGGCAGCCTCATGGTGCAGGTGAGAGAGGAGCAGTGCCCCATAGCATGCACACCACCTGCCTGTGGTGGGATGCAAGGCCAGTGCCCAGGCTGATGCCCAGGCAGCCGGCAGAGCCAACGTGGCTTCTGCGGCTCCCCAGAGGCTGCACAGCTGCTGAGTGACCAGGGACCACAGCAGCTCCCTGCCACCTTGGCAAGGTGTCACTGAGGCACTGCATAGGGCACCAGTGCATGGGGCTGTGACAAGCATCTTCTTGCTCCTTGGGGGCAGCTACAGGGCTAATGCCTGAGGTCTGGGATGCCCTGAAGGACTCAGACGTCCCCGACTGCCCCAAGGGATCCCAGTACAGCCACAGGGGCTCAGACTCAGATATGTAGGGTCATCCTGGCCCAGCTGTGTACTCTGTGTAGGACAAGGAAGGTTCACACCAGGCAGAGCCACTGGGCATCCCCCAGGGAACAGCCCCTGCCCCAGCCTGCTGTAGCACACAGGGGACCGTGGTCCCTCTCGCAAGTAATCGATGGCAGCAGATCCTGATCGCTTTCATTATTATTATTTTCTTATGCATGTGCGCACAGGAGATTTATCGCCAGCTACAGAGGCAAAATCAATTATTCATGTTATAAATTAGAAAATGATTTATGTTTGTGGGAGGCCAAGCAGCGTGGAGCCCCTGGCCGCGTGGGAGCTGGGTTTGTCTGGGAATGGCACCAGACACCCCCTGCCAGCACTTCCCCAGCCTCTCCGTCCCTGCCTTGCCCTGGGCGTCCCACCGAGGTGTGCCCCCTCTCCCATCACTGCCCCAGGGTGACCCATGGAGTGTGGTGGGCACAGAACACCCAACCTCTCCCACCCTGTCAACTTGGGTGCCTGTGGACAGAGCCCAAGGAAAGCTGGAGACCGAGGTGGCCTGGTTGCCCTGGCCAGTGCAGCAGGATGATGCTCCACGGCAGTTTCCATGGCAGCAGCAGCACGGTCCAAGCGCTGGGAGGTGTGGGCTGCAGAAGGAACCCGTCCGTTTTCCCCTGCTGGAGACATCCTCACATGTCCCCTCCAGCCCCAGCAGCTGTGTCTGTGCTCCTGCCTCCCACAACAGCCACTGTGGTACCCTCCAGACTGCCACCCACGGGGACAGGGACCCACTGCACCTCTGACACCCCCACCCCCACGCTCTCCAGGAAAGAGGGCATGGGTGAGAACAAGGGGGTAGTGTAAAGGCACCCCTCTTGCACCAATTCCTGAGGTCAGCTACCCTAGAGTGGGGCTGCGGGACTTTGCTTGGACATGTCCCACCTTCTCCTGGGCTAGCGGGGTCTCAGGGGTCCTGGGAGTCTTCCCAGGCATGGACATCCCATTCCCCAGGAGCTGACTGATGTTCTGCACAGAGAGGGTGGCACTGGGCTCCCACTGCTGGGCAGAGTGTTGGCTCTTGCTGCCGGGTCTGCCCCCAGCCCAGCCATGCCCCAGGTGCTCAGTCCTGGTTGCCTCAGTGTCCTAAAACCCACTGCCCATGCCATGCAGGCAGTGGGAGCAAGTGCCGGGAGCTGGCTGGCCGCTGTCTGCTGATAGCTGGGGCTGCTCTTGATTCCAAAGAGTCTTGATCTAAAGCTGCCATGTCTGTGCCTCCCAGGGGATGGCAGAGCGGGCCGGGAGTGCTGCCTGGCTCTCCTTGTCTGTTCATCTGCAACTGCGTCAGCCGGGGCCGTGGGGAGGCACAGGCTGAAAGGAGTAGTGGGGGAGAGAAAGGAGCTGTCAGCACCCCCGATCTGGGTCTGATGGCAGGCGAGCTGTTCATCCAGCTCCCGCTTATGCAGCATCCTGCGCTGGGCCTCAGGGTGGGAAGGAGGGGCAGCACAGGGCAACCTCAGCTCTGCTTTGGCTCCCCAGGCAGCCTTTTCTCTCCCAGCCCTGCCTCTGAGCCCTGGAGCTTCCTCCCAGTCGCCAGAGAGCCTGTCATCCCTGTGACTCTCAGGGAGCTGAGAACTTGCCAGCTCAACACACACATGGGGGTGTCAGAGGGGGAAGGGGTTTTAGCTGCCCCCACCAGCTCCCTGCCATGCTGTGAGCAGGAGAAACACCAACAGCCAGGCATGGTCCGGGGACAGGGAACCACCTTGTTCTGGGGTACTGAGGCTGCTGCAACCACTTCAGCCCCCAGCCAGCCCTGGGGACCCTCTGGGACCGCACACAGGGTACAGAGGAGTCCCTGCTTGCTCTACTCCAGCTCTAAAGGAGCCAGACAACCCAGGGAGATCAAAGACATGCCAGTGTGGCCTGGGACCCCCGCCCTGAGCTGTGAACACTGGGATTAGCAGTTAGGTGTTGGGAAATAAATGAGTTGTTCTTGGATCGAGCATCGCCTCCAGCGCCTTGCTGCGCCCCAGTCCCAGGGAGCCCAGCGCTGGCCCATGCTCGTGTGAGCATCCCTCTGATTTATTGCTGCGGAGCAAATGCTTACAGAGCGCTTTTGGCAGAGAAAAGCCCTGGGGAGCTGCAATGGGCACGCAGGGGCAAGGAGGGAATCACAGCATGCTGGGGGCACCCAGAACACCCGCAGCCCTGGGTCTTTCCCCCATGCCCAGCCAGGGGACACACTTAGCCTGCAGGGAGGGGACTGCAGAGAGCTCAGGGCTGGGGTGGATTAGATCTGTTTTGCATTATTTCACCAAACACCTGGGGACTCAGCAGCTCGTGACAGCGCTGTATAATGTGGGGAAACAGCCCGTGGTGCGGGCAGGCTCTGATGCTGCTGGCAGCTCACAGGCAGGGAGGCAATGGGGCCATGCCCCTAGGAGAGTGGGCTGGCTGTGGAAGGGAGGAGCCGGGGTCTCTTGCTCCCCATTTTCCTGCACATCCACAAGAACAGGCACAAAAGGCAGCGTTTGTGCTGCAGGAATCAATTCTGCTCCAGGAGCGGCCTGGGTGCTCCTCCCTGCACTCCCCCGGGAGCCTGCCCCCCGAACGCTTCTCCCTGAGCTATCACTGTTGTCTCCTCGCTATTGTCTTGCTTTCCAGCACTCTCAGAAGGACTGTTCAGCAGCATGGGGTGGCCAGTGACAGCCCTAGACTGAGGAGCTTGCTAACCTAGATAGCTTGGCTCCTTCAGGAGGTGGGGGGGACTAAACAGAAGACACTTTTTAGGGGGCATCCAGGTTTTATCCTAACTCGAGGTAGCCCCATTGGTACTGTGTTGCAGCCTGCTCCATTGGCTCATCCTTGTCCCTAGGAGGTACTAGAGTGCTGTGGCCAGCTTTGGCTGGCAGAGATGCTGCCAGGAGTCAGTTTCTGCCTGGCAGACAGTGCTTGGGGATTCTGTGACTGGAAGCAGCTCCCAATCTCGCCTAGTACTGGCCATGGCAGTGCCGCCGTATGGGGTGACAACTGCTGCCCCTTGGGAAGGAACCTGGCTGCTTTCAATAAACCGTGATTTGAATTGATTCATCAGTAGGATCCACTCAGGGCTGATAAAGCTTTCAGGAGCCCTGGCAGAGGAGGCTGAACTGGGCAAGCTGGGCATCCCCCTGGCTCCCTGCAGCTGCACAGCTCCTCCATGCAGCCAGCTGTGTGTACCAGCCCCACAGATCCTGCCAGACCCAGCCAGCTGGCAGCAGTGCCCCAGGTTTCCCTGCAGCCTGCTTGCTCTTCCCCAGCCAGGGATGATGCCTGCGTGGGCTAGAGCACAGTCCATTGCCTCCACCCTGCTGAAACCCCCCCAGCCAGGGACCCCCATCCCAGTGCTCCTTTCACGAGGGATGCCATCATCCCTGGCCAAGAAGAGCTGATGGTCCCCGGCTCCATTTCAGTGTCAGCCAGGTCTCTCCTCTGGCCTGCTGTCCCCTCTCATGGCACGGGTCAGGGCAGTCCCTGGTCTGAGTGCTGGCACTGGTTCACCGCCATGCCCACCACAGCTCCAGGATCCCAGGCGGGACAAGTCCGCCTTGTCCCATGGGGCCACGTCATGCAGCGGGGTGGGGGAGTGAGGGCACTCCCCCACCCTGTGCCCCAGCAGGTAGCGAGGGAAGGCAGGGACGAGGACTGTGAGGCGGGAGGCAAGCACGGGCGGATCTGGTTACAGGCAGCATGGGGCAGAGAGATAGGCAGAGAACAGCAATGCAGCAAAAAGGGCTTTTAGTGATAATTAATAATTAACATTTCTAATGATGTCCCGGCGACAGGAAGAGTCCAAGTGGGGACCTGGGGGCACTGCACACGGCGACAGTAGTGCCTGGGGACCATGAGGGGACCAAGGAGGCTGAGCAGAGCCAGGGGCTCGGTGGGAGAAAGCCACAGGGCCAGAGGTCCCGGGACAGGGGCTGGGCACCCCTGGGGTCCCCTAGGGTGGGCAGCGCCTAGGGCCCAGCCTTTGCACCCTGCTGCTGCCAAGGGTGCAGTTAACCTGTGACGAAAGGGACTGGAAGACAAGATTAAACACACCTCAGTGTTGACTTGGCCTCTGTGATAATGCCTCACCAGGGGTTTCCATGCCCAGCTAGCACCTAAGAGGGACCTTGCTGGCAGGAGGAGGGGACTGGAGAAGGGTGCTGGGAGGCAGCAACTCACAGGGAGCCACTGGGATGGGTGGCAGTCCCCAGGTCACTGCCAGCCCCCCCAGCACAAAATTACCCCCCGAGCTAGGAGGTCCCCAGCTATGGGGAGCAGCAGGCTGGCCTGGGGTGCAGGACCAGAGCAGGCAGGGGTCTGCTGGCAAGGCAGGAGGTCAGCCACTGCCAGACAGTGACAGGGAGGGGACAGTGGGGAGAAGAAGCACTGAGAGAGCAGCCGGCTGAGCGTGGAAGTCCATCGCTGTGAGCCATGGCACGACAGGCATGCAGTCATGGGAGAGTCAAAAGGAATCCTAGGAGGAACCAGGAGAGGCATTTCTGGCAGGGGTAGGGACTTGCTTGCGGCCCTACATGGGCCTCAGGGATCCTGCCTGAGCTGGAGCCAAACTGGGAGAGGAACAGAGGTGTTGCAGGACTGCCAGGGGAGGCAGAGCCTGGGAGACTGCGATGGGAGGACAGCGGTTTGTGCCCAGCACAGTGCAGACTGCGGGGGAATGGAGTGCTCACTATAAATACATCAGAGGGGTAAACACCAGGGAGGAGAAGAGCTATTTCAGCTAAAAGACAACGTTAGCACAGGAATGACTGGGGATAAATTATCCATGAATACATTTAGGGTGGAAATTAGACCCTCAGAGCAGAAAGGTCCCAGCACAGCTCCCTGGGGAAGGGAGCAGAGCCAGACAGAAGCCAGGGTTGGCTCAGCAGCTGAGGGATCCCGCAGCATGCTGTGGTGACAGCACGTGCCCTCTTCTAGTGCCAAAAAGCAGCAAGGGTGGCTGGTGCAGCCCACCCAGCTGTGCTGGTGGGTGCAGCAAGCAGTGGTACCCAGGGCAGAGTGCACAGTGGGGTGCATACACATGTGAGCGCAGATGTGCATGTGTGCACGGGCTACGCATGCATTTGGGCAGCTGTTTTGCCAATTATCAGGCCTAGCATAAAGGACACAGCCAGCATAAAGATGAACCAATAACCAAATTGTATTTGATACAAAAGGGTCAGTACATGGGTGAGTGCTGAGGGGACAAACAAGTCAGTCAGATTATACATAATCAACATCAATCCCACTGACCCCAACACCACCACCACACGACCAGCAATGGGTGGAAAAAAAGGTGAAATACAGTCTCCCATAGAAGGGATTGGAGACAACTGAGTCAACAAGCCAAATACATGAGACCAAGGAAGCCACATACTGAATCTCTACACAGCCCACATTTACAAAAGCCAGACCTGACTGGAGCCCAGTCCCAGGGAGGCAGGAGGTCCTTCCCCAACAGGGAACTCTGCACAGGGCATCCACCTCACACACAGACACTGCCCCTGCCTGCAAGGGGTCCCAGCTTTTATCCCCAAGTGGGACACCTGACCTTGGGTTACTGAATGCAGACCCCTGGGGTCATTCACCCAATGGCTCTCCCTGCAAGGCCGGCCCCACCCTGGAGGGAAGCCTAAAGGCAAACTCACCCCCCCTTTGGGAAGGGCTGTGGGAATCACCCATATGTCAACCTTAATTCGGGGCTTGGGATTGAAACCCCAGCATTTCAGCAGCACATTGAGTGGTCACACATCGTGTGTGTGCAGAGAGTATGTGCAGACAGGGCAGCTGCACAGACTGCTGCACGTGTGCATGTGAGTGTGCTGACAGTGTGTGCTCATGCTGTGTACCCACCAGGCTGTGTGCAGGTGTCTCGGCCTTCACGGTGCTCTAGAAAGAGGAGTGACGGCCCCAGTGAAGTATCCTGGAGGTTAGTGCCTTGAGTCAGCACTGCTCTGCTCACCTGCACCCAGCTTGTGTCACACCAGCTGGAATTTGCTGGAGGGGACAGACTGGGTTCTCCATGAATCCAGCTGATCCTGAGTGGATTCCCATCCTGCTGAGGGTCCTCCAGCTCCCAGAGCAGTGCTGTCCCTGTGAGGACCAGATGGGGGTCACCTGCCACTGCCACCCCACAGGCTCACCCCAGCTGGCTGGAGCACTTGGCACTGCCAGCTAACAGCCCTGTGCCAGCCTTCTGCCCACTGCAATGCAACGAAGGGGCAGACTCGTCCCCAGAATCCTGCTCCCTTCTACCCCTGGGGATCCTGGAGGGGCAGATGAGCCGCCAGGCACAAGGATGCAGGGTGTCAGGGCTTCCAGCTGCCAGAGGGTTGGCATGGATGGGGCAAGCACCCCAGGAACAAGGGCCAGGGACAGCCAGGACACCTCTGTCCTGGGGATGGTAAAGGGGAGGTCCTGGGTGTGCGAGGAGGTGCCTGATGCTCACACTGTCCCCTGCTCAGCAGAAGAGCCTCCTCCTGCCTGCATGCAGCCTCAGTGGAGCACAGAGGCT
The DNA here is from genome assembly GCF_003259725.1 of Athene cunicularia. NCBI lineage: Eukaryota > Metazoa > Chordata > Aves > Strigiformes > Strigidae > Athene > Athene cunicularia. The sequence continues at coordinate 10,883,225 of NW_020799105.1, forward strand.
CCCTTCCCCCCGCAGCGTGTCTGCCTGCCGCTCGCTCTAATTTCCTGTGCATTGTCCCCACCGCCGCCACCACCATCCCCTGCACATCCCCCTGTGCGCCGCACAGCCAGGCTCCCCACGCTCCAGCGCCCATGCCCTGCCTCACCACCCTGCGAATGTCCCTGCATACATCTCAGCTCGTTTCACAGATGCTCTGCCCTCCCCTCCACAGCTCCTTGCAGAGACCCATGTCCCACCCTGGGGTGCTTGCCCCACTGCGCCCCCCATGTGGATGCGATCAGAGGGGTGGGATGGAGATGGCAGGATGGGCCAGCACAGGGCACATGGACTGATGCAGGGCTGTGGCTTACGGCCACAGCAGTTGTTACGCTAAGGTGCCTTTTGGCTGCTCTCATTCCCCAAAGAAATGTCCCAACCCAGCAGGGTGGCAGCATTCATGGAAAGGGCACCAAGGGGCTCTGACAGCGGGTATCGGGGAGCGTCTTGCAGCCCCACAAGTGAAAAATCACCCTGCTGGGTGCCAGTACCATGGGCTGGGGGCTGCAGCGTGCAAGGCCCTCTCAGCACGTGTGCCCAGCATGCACACAGTGTGTGTGTACCCACAGGGTGTCATGGTGTGAGCTCATCCCTGCTAACACAACGTGTGCACCTGCAGAGCTGCGTGTGTGCACCACGCTGAGTGTCCATCTGGGCACATCATGCATGCACACCTATGCACACACACGCGTGTGCAGGTGCACGTGTACACTGTGCTGGCGTGCCGCCAGGCCTGCCCATGTCTGCCGGCGGGTGTGCATGCACTCAGGGCCAGGGCTGAGCCCTGGTGTGCCAGCACGCTGGGTTTGCAGCCCCGGGGAGACGGTGTGTCCAGCACCATTCACAGTCTTGGCATGCTCGAGCTGGCTTCCTGCCGGCATTTCTGTTCTGTACCTGCCAGTTGCAGGGAGGGCGTTGGGAGTCAGTTTACAGAGTTTGTGCTAATAATTACCCAGGTGGTTACTAAATCTGGGATGAGCTAAGGACTCAGAAGAGGGAGTGCGTGCCCGGAGCGCACACACGCGTGCAAAGCTGCAGCCAGGCACTGGGGCTCGAAGCCACCGGCAGGCAGAGCACAGCCACGGCTCTGAGGTACACGAGGACACGTGAGTGCAACATTGCACACATGTGACAGTCACGCTGGCCTCCCAGCCCCAGTGGGTTTGCTCAGCATTCCAGCCTCTCCATGGCAAATGCAGAGAGCAGGGGCGGTTCCTGCCCCACGGCAGTGCCCCACAGTGCGCTGTGCTGCCTGTGGGGACCTTGCAGCAGGCAGCCACGCAGCAACCCCAGTGCTCAGCTAGGCACCTTGAAAGCAGGGGTCATCAGAAATAAAATCAATGGGTACTTGATGGCCATGTGGAAGCACCTTCGTGGGAGACAATCAGTATGGCTGGAGAGCTCTTGAATCCAGCAGGGAGAGAAGAACTGTGGCAACAGGCAGAAGCTGTAGCCAGACACGTTCAAATGAGAAATAAGAGTTTTAGCAGGGCAGGTGATTAGCCACTCGAAGCAGCCTGCATGGCACAGGCTCCTGCAGCTCCTGCTGTCTCCCAGCATGTCTCTCCCGGTGTCTCCTTCTGTCTCTCCTGGTGGCCACAGTCCCAGGCTTTATACTGGGCACCTGCAAACACGCTCCACTGGGGAGACCTCGTAGCCTTGTGCCGTGCCAGTGCTGTCCCAGCCCCTGCCACAGCCGCTTTCTTCATCCAGACACATGGAGAGCTGTGTCCAGCCCCGCAGCAGCCACGCAGGAGAAAGACATGTCAGGGAAGGCAGGCTTGCGGGCTAAGCGCAATCCTGCCTCAGGCATCCACTAGCTACAAGATTTTGGCCAAGTCAGTGTCTTGTGTGGCCTGAGATGGGGCCTGTCTTGCCGTTCAGACTGGCTGCCAGGAGACATCCACTCCCGGGGTCCCTGCAGAGGGAGGTGGGTGAGCTGCAGGGTGATAGCACAGGGAGGGTGCTGAGCCCTCGGCATGCGGCTGGGTGTTGCACTATGGGGGCTGCCCAGCTCCGCTCCCTTTCCCCCTTCTGTGCCAGCAGTTGCACTGCTCTGTGAGGCAAACTCCCACTGCACCCACGCCGGGGCAGAGTCCTGGCTCTGCTCGCCCCGTCGCCCCAGCTGCCCTCACAGGAGGTGGGGAGCCATGACCAGTGTCCCAAGTGCCACCCACGCCCCAGCACCCACGGGGTGACGGCGGGGGTGCCGCTCCTCTCCAGAGAGCCGGGAGCCCCCCGCAGCCAGCCAGCTTCCCCGCCAGAGAGAAGCTGTTAGCCGGGAATTCTCTTGCTGGTTGTAACCGCTGCCCGGAACGCTATGCAGGGCAACAGCGATTCTCGTCCTCCGTGCTTGCTTTTTCTCAGAATGGGGCTTGG
>NW_020799105.1:10885689-10891309 GCF_003259725.1 Athene cunicularia
GGAGCCTGGGAATGGAAGGAATGGGAGTATAATGTTACTGGGGCACATACAGCATGGTATCATGGGTTGCTGTGATATCACCATATTGTCACTGCTCTGGGGTGCCTTTGGGGTGTGATGAGGCCCCATTGTGTGGTGTTGTGCAATGTTGTAAGGGTGCCGGAGGCAGCTGCAGCTCGGAATGGGATGTCACTGCCGTGGTGGAGTGTGACAACACTGGGGTACATGGTGTGGTGGGCAGCAATGTCACAGTGGCATGCAGGATGGGGTAGCCACACAGAGAGTCATCTCCCACCCTCCCTGTGATATGGGATGTGCATGTGGGTACATGAGGAGCCCTGGGGACAGAACCTCCCCACCTGTGGTGAGGGTCCTGGGGCTCAACCCCCTGTCTGCCCCACAGTTCCCTTCCCAGTCCCATCCCAACCTCCCTGCAGGGCATTGCCAGCCGCAGCGATGTGTGGGGACAGATGAGCCCTACACACTGCACCCCTGCCATGGGGCCACGGGGCCTGTCCCTGTGCTGCCTGGCTGCACCCTGCATGAGTGCCCGTGGCACCCTCTGCCCTGTTCCCATCCTCCCACTGCCTCTACCCCTGCCTGGCACCTTGGCTTCATGTCACCAGGTTTAGCCATGCTGAGCAGGTGCCCTGGGGTGACCACAGCCCCTGGGGTCACCATGCCACCAGATGCTGCAACACAAGCCAGGACGTGGCTATGCTTGGGACAAGACAGGCTGAGCTCTGCCCTGCATACAAGCAGGACTCCATAGCCTCAAAACTCAGGTGAAACGTCATGCTGTGGCCTCGGTGTGGGAACCACGAGGCCTTTCCTGTCTGCCATGCAGAGACTGACCCTCCCTCCTCCCCCTTCCCAAAATGGCCTGGCTCTGGGCCGTGCATCCTTTCCTCATGGCACTAAGCACCGGATCCGCTGGGAAAAACCTTTTGTCTCCAATCAGGAACATTGTTTTCTACTGGAAAGGCTCCATCCAGCCTGGAGGGATTTCAGCTGCAGCTGGATGGGGCGGGAGGGGCACCTGGGACACAGGCCAAACTGGAGGGAGTGGAAGCCGGAGCAGGGGCAGAGCAGAGAGAGCCATGCCAGTGGCCTGGGGACAGCCATCCCTTGCCTGGCTGTGGCCAGGGCTAAGGGGCCACTGCTCTGCACTGGCAGGGGGTTCACATGGCAGCCCTGCACCCATATGTCCACATGCAGGTGGCTCTTCCCCACACTTAGTTTGGTCAGCCTAGTGTGGGGCTGTGGCAAAGGCTCCCCTTCCCTCACTGTCTGGCACTGCAGTGATACCCAGGGACTGTCCCATCCCTGCACAACCAAATGAAACCCTGTCCCTATTGCATGTGCCTTGTGTCAGGTACCTGTATGAGGGAAAAACCCAGGCTCCTGCCCCTGGAAAGCTGTGTCACACAGGACAGAAGGGTGATGGTCACAGTGCCCCAAGTCTGGCTGGGTGGTGGAGAGCACAGAGCCAGAGAGGCTGGCTGTGCCTGAGTCTGTGGGAGGCTATGGGTCATGCCAGGGAGGGAGCAGCACAGAGTAGAGCTAGACACACACACACATCCACCCTTGCAGCTAGGTCTGGGGAGTGGATGGGATTGGAGAAGGAAGAGGAGCAGGACCAACAGTGGGACACAGGCTCCAGATGTACTGGGCAGCAGTGCTCAACGTTTCCTCTGCAGCTGGAAGACAGCCCCTTCCCACCCAGCTGCGTGGTTCTGGAAGCTATTTGGTTGTGGCAGAGGGATCCTGGGCCCCCAGAGACCTTTGGGACCATTCCCATGCCCAGGGAAGGCAGCAGCAGACTGTTCCCTGCAGCCTGGTGGGTCTTCAAGGATCTGATTCTTGGGCACCTTCCCATCCCCAAGCCAGGCACTGACAGCTTCCTTTGCTTGCTGGCAGGGTCCACAGCATGGGGCCATTCACCCCTGACAGTGCTGGGGGTGGGGGGCTGTTCCTGGCTGGGGGGACAGCCCTGCCCAGTTATGTGGCACAGTCCCATGTCCACCTTAATGACTGGATGCCCCAGCCATCCCTCCAGTCTGCAAGAGTGGGACAGGCTGGACTTTGTCCCAGCTGAAGCGCTGGCACATGCATTCATGCCCACAGCCTGGGGATGTACTGCTTACTGCTGGGCTCTTCCCTCTGGAGGGGATTGCCTGGCCTGGGGTGAGGGCTGGCTGTCCTGAATGCCACCTTGCTCATCACCTGTGCTACAGCCAGGTCAGAGCCAGCTCCAAAATGTCTGCAGCCTTGCCAGCAGTGCTGGCAGAGACTGTCCTCCGCAGTCCAGGTTAATTGAGCCTCTCCTCCCAGTCTCCCATTCCTCCTAGCATCTCCTTCCCGTGGCTGCATTCCTGTGCAGAAACATTCCCCAGCCAGCCTGAGAGGAGCTCACCCTGCAGAGACCTTGGGAAGAACAGTGCTGGCAGGGTGGGGAAACTCAGCACACAGAAGTCACCTGGCAGAGTACCTCCATGTTCTCCACATGGCCTTCCTGAGCTCTGGAAGACCAGTTGGACAGGGGACAAGCTCCCCAGCCCGGTGACTGCCTGCTTCCTCTGGCCCTGCCAAGGGAGCAGTGATTGGCATCAGGAGTTGCCAGGAGCTTTGGTGCCAGTGGCTCCTTGGGGCAGGGCGAACTGGGGCTGAGCTAGTATTCGTCAGCACCCTGAAGCCCTCCCACCACCTTCTGGGTCCCTCCCATGGGATGGGCTCCCACAGCCCTGATCCTGCTCAGCCCTGGCTCCCAGCTTGCTGGGGTACGGTCCTGTCCCAAGGAAGCCCTGAGGGTGAGCTGCAGCTGGGAGGGTCCATGCATGGGGATGCCAGAGCTGTGGCAGTGGCCAAGGGTCTCAGGGCTGTGATGGGTGACAAGGGGTGGAAAGAATGTGTAAGGGCAGCATGGATGCTTCTGCACTGTGTAGAGGGGCCTTGGGGTCCCTGCTGGCTGGTGAAGCCATCTCCTCCTGGAGCTGATGGGCTGCAGGTCTCTCCCAGGTGCCCAGGATGCTGGTGCTGTGCCTGCTGTCCCTGGCCTGGCTCAGCGAGGGCTCCCAGCGCAGTGAGCCCATGTTTGTGGCCGTCACCCACCGCCTCCTCCCACCCGACTACGACAGCAACCCCACACAGCTCAACTATGGCGTGGCTGTCACTGACCTGGATGCCGACGGCGACTTCGAGGTCGTGGTGGCGGGGTGAGTGTTGCACCCAGCGCCTCGGTGACAGCAGGACTTGGTGGCCTTGCAGGGCCAAGAGCTCCTCACTCGTCTGTGGGCATGTGGCTGGCTGAGGGATTGTGCACAAGGGTGGGGGTCTGCATGCACCCACTCGTGTGTGTGTGTGTCTGTGCACCTGCATAGGGTGTTGATGTCAGGTGAGTGCCTGTGTGGGGCCACACAGGTGCCCCCATCCCAGCCCTGGGGCCAGGTCCCCCCTGTATGGGGCAGTGGCAGCTGCCAGTGGCTGGGGTCCACCCCACAGTGCAGAGCCAGTGTGTCCCCAAGCCGTCTCAGCTCCGCTGACAGGACTCAGTGCTCTCCACAGATTCGGTTAATTGGCTAGAGGTTTTTTATAGCCCTTTATTGGAGTGATGGCTCGGAAGGGCTGGCAGGAGCTGGGGAGGCAGGGAGCCGTGTGCTGAGCTGCCAGCGCCTGAGCAGGGCTGGACAAGGAGCAGCTGCTGCCAGTGGGTCTGGCCCCAGCCAGGGACAGCGAGGATCGTAGCACAGGCTCTGCATGTGTGTGTGCTGGCACGGCTGTGAGCCGCTGGCACGGCGTGTCTGTGCATGCACCATCATGCTCACTCATGAGGGAGACTTGCACACACAGGTGTGCTCACTCGGAGGGGACCCCTCACCCCATAGTGCCCATCTTGGCAGGGGGAGGGGGCTGTGGGAACCAGGGCACCACGGTGGCAGGCAGGGTCCGGGTCTGAGCATCACCCTGGGGCAGCCAACCACGGCAGCCCTGGGGAACCCCAGAGTGGCCGAGGACACTCCTCCCAGCCAGCCATGGTTTTGTAAGTGGCCGTGGTGCCCGTTGTGTAACTTGTTTACGGGTGCCCAGGTCAGGAACAGGCGGGGAGCCTCTGGGGCACTGCATGCCGAGAGGATTTGTCTTGCATGCCAGTTTCCCAGCCCTGGGAAAGGGCTGCAAGCAGGGATCTGTGCCCCATCCTGCCCCACTAGCCACCTAGCCCCTGCCCTGGCATTGCCCTGGAGTACCCAGGCCAGGTAGACTTGGGATGCCTGACGTGCTGGAACAGGTCCAGACTGAGTCCTCCCCATTGGCAGCCAGAAGCCAGCCCCACATTTGGGTGCTGAAGGCAGCTCAGGGTCCTTAGTCTCTATGGACCATGCAGGCCTCTGCTGTGCCCTTTCCCCATCGTGGGGAAAACCTGGTGTCACACCTGGGGTCCCCCCAGGGATGGCACAGGATCTTTCATCCTGTCCACAAGCCTCAGGGAGCCATCACCCCTGCTTGGACCCACAGGTACAATGGCCCCAACCTGGTGCTGAAGTATGACAAGGCACGGGGACGGCTGGTGAATGTGGCAGAGGATGAACGGGGCTCCCCATACTACGCGCTGCGGGACCGGCAGGGCAACGCCATTGGCGTGACGGCCTGTGACATTGATGGGGACGGCCGTGAGGAGATCTATTTCCTCAACACCAACAACGCCTTCTCTGGTGAGCCCCGTGCCGGCAGCTGTGCCCTGAGCCCCGGGTGCGGGGAGAGCTCCCGGCACGGCCGTCCATGACCTTTGGCATGTGAGGGATGTGTGCGGGCTGGAGTTAATTTCTCAGTTGAGTGGCTCCATTGATTGATGGCAGCACGGGCGGGACGCTGAGCCCAGCCAGCCGCCAAGTCAGCATTTCCAGCTGCCCACCACCCTCCCAGCGGCACCTGGAGGGGGATGGCAGTTTCCCCACCACCCCTGGGGTGGCCTCGTCACAGGGACCCTGCAGAGCAAATCCCAGCTGTGCCCTGCAGCATCTGTGTCCCCCAGTGCCACAGCTCCCCTGTGCCTGCTGGACCAAGCCAGGTCTAATCCTGCCTTGCCAGTGCTGCCCAGCTCCCGAGATGTCTGTTGTGGCGTGGAGACCCACGTGCCCCAGCCCAGCATCAGACATCACTGGAGCTCCCTGGGTTGGTGCTCCAGCCCGGCTCTGTCCCGCGTGCGTCACACAGCCCTGACCTCCAGGCAGCAGATCTGTCTTACTGATGTTCCTAATCACCCGGGCCAGCAGTGACCGCCAGCACACCTGTCCCTAAATCAGGCGTTGCCATTGGTGTTGTCACAGGCAGCGCGGCTGCTGCCTGTGCCTGGCACCAAATCGATTTTTTTTTACCTTCCCGGGGATGATGTACAGGGCTGCGCCCCATTGGGACACATTTTACTTTAATGAGTTGATTCTTCTGCGTGTCTCCCTGCAGCCCTTAAGGGTCACAGGGGCTCTTGCAGTGGCAGCCCAGCCCCACGGTGCTGCTGGGGGCTGCAGGGGACAGAGCAGATGTCTGGGATGCCTCCCAACAGCTGCTTCTTGCTGCAGGGCACCCTCCTCGGGAGGAGGAGGGATGCTGCAGCCCCCTGACCCGT
>NW_020799105.1:10891359-10900325 GCF_003259725.1 Athene cunicularia
ATGGCCACATACACGGACAAGCTCTTCAAGCTCCGCAACGGGCGCTGGGAGGACCTCCTGAGCGATGAGGTGAACCGGGACGTGGCCAGCCGCTTCGCTGGGCGCTCCGTCGCCTGCGTGGACCGGACGGTGAGCAGGCAGGGCACGGCGGGCAGGCGGCATCTCCGCTCCCTTCTCAGCCCCAGTGCCCCTTCAGCCCTCCCCTGCTGGCAGCCGGGGGACCTCTCCCCTCGCCTGAGCACCAGCCCCATCCCACTCCACACTGGGGCCTGGGGTGCCCCCCGAGTAGCCCATGACTGTCAGTGCTGGCAGCCCCCCCAGCCGTGGGGACTGCAGGCGCCTGTCCACACGGTTGCTGCCAGCTGATAAACGTGCCTGTCGAGGTGATTTATGTTCCTGTCACCTGCTCTTTCTTCTTCTTCCTCCTCCTCCTCCAGTGGTTTGCTTCTAAATGATTATCACTAAATCAGGTCCAACTATTGCATGGGACAAGGGGGATGAGGGGGACTTGGCACACCGGGTATGCTGAGGGGGAAGGTTGCCCCATGCCAGCACTGTGACCCTGGGGACCACAGCTCCTGGAGGCAATGGGGCATGTCCCCACTCCTGGGATGCTTTTCACCATGGGATTTGCAGAGCTCTTGCTCGGCACCTGGTAGAGGTGCCTGGTCCCATGGAGCTGTGAGAGCATCCAGCCCCACAACAGGGATCCTGTGGTCCCCGTGGAGATGGGTCTGGGGCAGGTGGGTGCTGAGGAGGTGCCGCCGGCCGCAGGGCTCTGGCAGGTATTCCATCTACATCGCCAACTACGCCAGCGGCAACGTGGGCCCCCACGCCCTGATCGAGATGGACGTGGCTGCCAGTGACCCTGCCCGCGGCGTCGTGGTGCTGGTGGATGTGGCCGCCAAGGCTGGTGTCAGCAAATACACAGGTAGCCGGCTGCTGTGACCTCGCAGAGGGGCGGGGTGCCGCTGGGCACGACGAGCAAGGGACCCCATTGCAGGGCAGCGCAGTCAGTGGCCAGTGCCACGCATTAGCCTGCCTGACTGCCCCATCTAGCGGCAGCCCCACGGCTCGTGGAAGGGACCAGGGCCACGGGCTGCCCATCTGGCAGGACCCCCCGTACCCACCATCACCTGGACTGATCCCTCCGGAGCCCGCAGCATCTGCAGGGCAGGCAGTGTGACACGGGGACATGGGTACACAATCAGGGCAGCGGGGAGCGTGTCAGCCTACGCCCCATGCTGCCCCACCGCCACAGGGACCACTGCTGTGGTCCATCTCCCCAGCAGTAAATTGTCACTACTTAGGAGTATTGTCACCATGGCGATGGCAGTGTTTAGGGTTGGGAGTGACACAAGCGTCTGTGAGGCCCAGTTAGCTCCTGATGAGAGGGAATGAAGGTGGGAGGTGGGCAAGGAGGGGACACTGGGGGTCCTGGGAGCACCAGGTGGACAGCACCGAGGGAGTGTGGAGGGCATGAACCCCGCTGGGGCAGGGCACCACTTGTCCCCTCACACCCGGGCTGCTGTCCCCAGGGGGCCGTGGGGTGGCTGTGGGTCCCATCCTGAGCGACAGTGCTTCTGACATATTCTGCGGTAACGAGAACAGCCCCAATTTCCTCTTCCACAACTGGGGGGACGGGACATACCAGGACGTGGCGGCTGCTGTGGGTGAGTAGGGGGAGATGGGGGAAGAACCAGAGGCCAGCTCTGCCTGCCCCTGCCTGCACAGGTGGGTTGAGTGCAGGGTGAAGGGACAGCCCTGGGACCCAGAGCCCTGCTGACCACGGGGGGTGGCTGAGATGCACCAGGGCATCCATCAGCGCAGGGACGCTGCCCTGCACAGGGAAGACCTGTTTGGGGACCACGGGGCACATCCCGGGAGGCATCCCGAGGAGATGGAGGCAGGGAGGGGGTCCCTTCTCCCCCCATCCCCTTGCGGCTCCCCAGGGCTGGATGACCCCTACCAGCACGGACGCGGTGTGGCGCTGGCTGACTTCAACCGCGACGGCCGGGTGGACATCGTCTACGGCAACTGGAATGGGCCGCACCGCCTCTACCTGCAGAGCGGGGCCCCTGGGCGTGTCCGATTCCGGGTGAGGGCTGGGACCCCCCCACTGCTGGCTTTGCCACTGAGCCTCCTCGGCTGGGGGGCTGGCTTCACCCTGATTTGGCTTTGAGCTCCACGTCCCAGAGAGGAGGGGACCCAAAGCACCAAAGCGGGACCTGGTGTCCTACTCCCTGTGCCTGTTGTCACTCCACGCCCATTCCCTGTGCAGGACATTGCCACCCCCAAGTTCTCAATGCCGTCCCCCGTCCGCACCGTTATCGCAGCCGACTTTGATAATGACCAGGAGCTGGAGGTTTTCTTCAACAACATCGCCTACCGTGGCTCCTCCGCCAACCGCCTCTTCCGGTAGGAGCCTGGCACGTACTGGGGGGCTGGGGCAGCCCATGCCCCATTCTGGGTGGGCCAAGCAGCCCTTGTGGCACAGCCGGGTTCATGGGGATCCTTTCCAGCAGGGGCACTGTTTGGGCTCGGCTAATAAGAGGCACCGTGACTGAGCCCTTCCCAGCATCATTATCAGCCTCTTCGATCGTGCCTGCAGCAGCCCCCGGGGTCCTCAGCACTGCTGATTAGCAGCTGTGAGGCAGCTTGTTCATGGCCCCTGTTAATTGTGGGGGGTCAATTCCTCATTACCACTGTGTGGCACCTCCTCTCATGGTGTGTGGAGTGGTGGGAGCTGGTTGTCCACCCCGTGCTGGCACCCGTGGGTGGATGGAGGGCAGTGGCATGGCAGGGAGCCCCTGAGGGAGGGTCTCTGGTCCCAGACGGATGCAGCAGTGTTTGGAAATGGCATTGCTGCTCTGAAGTTCAGACCCACAAGAGCCAGGCTCTCACAACATCTCTGTCACACCTGCATGGAACAGAGACGTGAGGTGCTAACAGGGGCCAGTCCTGTCCCCTATCCACCCTGCATAGCCACCAGGGCTGTCACCTCTCTACCAAGGTGCTGTGGAAGGGGACAGGCACTCCTGGGAAGGTGCTGGGAACTGCAGAGGCTGGCACTAACATCCTATCTATGCTCGGCAGGCTCATCCGCAGGGAGCATTCAGACCCCATCGTGGAAGAGCTGAATCCAGGGGATGCGCTGGAGCCTGAGGGTCGGGGCACGGGTGGGTCTCCCCAGCCCTGGCAGTGGAGGCCTGTGCACTGCCTGTCACCCTCTATGCTGGGGGATGCTGTATGCTTGGCTGAGTCACCTGCTTGCTCCCCACCAGCATCCTGGAGTCCCCATCACCCAGGAGCAGTCCCCATGCTTTCTCCCTCCACCCATACCCAGCTAACAATGCCATTTCTAGTTGTTCTCTAGAGCATCACTCTTAGGGTCTTCTTCCTCGATTCCCCACTTGTTCAAAGCCAACCTCTGCCTTTGGGAGTGGCCCAGGCAGTCTCCCGTGTCCCACTGCCTGTCCCCTCCACTGCCTGGGGAGCTCACCTGCCTGATTTCAGGGTGCCACCTATCCTCCTGAAATTACTTCTGCACTGGGGTCACCCCATGTTCCCTATTGCCCTCGCACTGCTGGGAGTGCTGCTGCAACCTCCCACACTGGCAGCAGGGTGTAGTGCTGGGAGATGTGGGACTGGATCCCAGGCATGACAATGTCCTGTCCTTGCAGGGGGTGCAGTGACAGATTTTGATGGCGATGGGATGCTGGACCTCATCCTGTCCCACGGCGAGTCCATGGCACAGCCAATCTCCATCTTCAAGGGCACGCAGGTGAGTCAAGCAGGAGATCCTCACACTGTCCCCACCCCTTCTGCCTCCCCTTGCTCAGTCTCCCTGGTCCTTCCTCCCCTGCAGGGCACCAGCAACAACTGGCTGCGCGTCATCCCCCGCACCCGCTTCGGGGCCTTTGCGCGGGGGGCCAAAGTGGTGCTGTTCACGCGGCGCAGCGGGGCCCACCTGCGCATCATCGATGGCGGATCAGGGTACCTCTGCGAGATGGAACCTGTAGCGCACTTCGGACTGGGTGAGCAGAGGGGGAAAGAGGCTGCCTCCACCCCCAGCCTTGCCTGGCACCCCCTTGGTCAGGGACCACCTCTGCTGCCCTGGTGCCCTGCAGCACAGTAGTCACCCATGTCCATTGTCCTGGGCATGATGGGTGATGAGGACAATGAGGCTGCAGATGGAGTGCCCAGCTACTGTAGCCATGCTGTAAAGGGCAGCTGCCCCCTTCCCCAGCCCCTGTCTGTTGCTTTGCCCAGGCACCAGGGCTTTCCCTGCCCATTAACCCTCCTCTGGCTTAGCATGGCCAGCAGCTATGGCTATGCCCTGCGCTGGCAGGGCATTCCATAGTCCCCATGTGTACCCCTCGGGCTACATCCCTGTGCATGGTCTTTCAGCAACAGGCACCTGCAGCCTGGCTCAGGGAGCAAGAGGAGGTTTTGCCCCTCCATCCCTACCACCCCCCTGACCTCCTTTCAGCCCCTGCCCACCCTGGAGACCCCCCCTCTGATGGGCTGCCCGCCTGCAGGGCATGACGAAGCCAGCAGCCTGGAGGTGACCTGGCCAGATGGCCGTGTCGTGGCACGAGCCGTGGCCAGCAGTGAGACCAACTCTGTCCTGGAGGTTCCCTACCCCCTGGACACAGAAGACCCACTCGTGCCTGCCCCACTGGAGGTGAGGCCCAGGTGTGGGTGCAGGATGGGAGGTTTTGTGGGCAGGAACAAGGGGCTGGGCTCTGCTGGCTCTGTGGCTGCCCAGGGCTGATTTCTCCCTGTCTGGGTGGTCTCTGCTTCTCCCCAAATGCAGTGCGGGCAGGGATTTTCCCAGCACAAGAACGGACGCTGTGTAGGTGAGTGGCTGCTGGGGTGCTGCCTGCACCTGGTGTGTTGCAGCACAACCCCGTGAGGGGCACGAGGGCAGCACCCTGTGACAGGGAGGTGGGAGCCAGGGAGGCGGCTGGGAATGCAGGCAGGGCTGTCGCATGGCTCGATGCGGGGCACAGCTGCCTGCCCAGCACGTGGCCTGGAAATGGGAGCAGCAGCACGGCTCTAGAGGGGGACTGTGGTGTCACCAGGAGCAGGGAGAGCACTGTGCTGGAGGCAGGAGGCATGGCTGGCATATGGCAGGCATTGTGCTAGAGCCACGAGCAATAGAGGGGCAGCAGGGATTCGGCAGCATGGTCATGGCTGTGCTGTGAGCCTCCTGGGCAGAGACATGGCTTGTGCCCTGGGGGGGTCATCCAGCATGTGCAAGGGGAACTGGAGGGGACATGGCTGGCAGCCCTAGGCTCCCAGACCAGCCATCTCACACCAAGGCCCCTCTGCTTGCAGACATGGATGAGTGCACCAAGTTTCCCTTTGTCTGCCCTCGGGACAAGCCCATCTGCATTAACACCTATGGCGGGTATCGCTGCCGCAGCAACAAGCGCTGCAGCCGGGGCTACGAGCCCAATGAGGACGGCACGGCTTGTGTGGGTGAGTGATGGCTGGGACACCCTGACCCCATGCCACCGCAGCCTGGCCCAGCCGGTGGGCAGCAGCCCCAAAGCATGCTGCCCTGGGATGCTACTGCCTCCCTGCCAAAAGCCTGGCCGCATCCTGCAATGTGCTGGGTGGCTGCCCAGCCACCTCCACCCTGGCTCCATGTCTGTTCATCCCGCCCCTCCTGCAGAACTGCCACTGATTCCCCTTCTTTCCTTCTTTCTTTCTTTCTTTCTTTCTTTCTTTCTTTCTTTCTTTCTTTCTTTCTTTCTCTTTTTCTCTCTTGCTTCTTCTCTCCTTCTCTATGCAGCTCAAGTGGCCTTTTTTGGGGGATACCCCTCCGCCGGGAGCTGGCCCGGGCTCCCCTACAGTGCCCTCCTCCCTCTAGTCCTCGGACCCTGCCTTTGCCTCTATGCACTTTAACCCCTGCCCGTAATACGCCAGAGCAGCCTTGGAGGAAGGACCGGCTGGCCTCTGCCTGTCTCTCTTTTTCTCTCTCTTTCTCTCCATGTCGAACCACCCTGGATGTGCTGGCTGTGCCCTACCAGGGCGGCCTGGAGTGGGATGGGCACGGAGCCTGGCTGCCCCTTGCACCGTGTCTGGGAAAGTAGCCCCGGGGCAGCGCCCCTTCACTGGCACCTCCCCGCCCCAGCACTGCTCCTGCCATGCTGGCACCTCCTGGGCAGTCGCTTGCTCCGTTGCCTCGATACCGTACCATGTGCCTGCTGGTTTGGCCTGCGACGTGTGTGCTTCGCCTGCCCCATCCTCGGTGACAGGGACACTCCTCTCAACTCTGGCAGAGGAGGGTCCCCCCGGCCCTGCAGGGGAAGGACCCTCCTGGTCTGTTTTTTTAACGTATTGACCCCACTGTTTGGAGTCAGACCCTGCTCAGTCTTCCAGCCCCTCTCTCGGAGAACCCCTCCAATAAACTATATCCAGTCTATTAGCCCAGCCTGCTGAGCTGTGCGGTGCAGGGCTGTACCCATGATTCTGCCCTGGGGCTGTATGGGGAGGGGGCTCAGGGGTGGAGAGCTCCCCCAGCTCTCCCTGCTCTGGGGCCAGGAGCTAGCTGGAGGATGCACAGTGGCCCTGGGCAGCTCTGCCCCTGCCCATCCCTGCTCCCAGCCTTGAGAGCACAGACAGATGTGCAGCACTGGAGGGGCTGGGGTCCAGCAGGCAGCTCTGCCCACACCACAACAACAGGGCCGTGCTGCCTTGCCCCTGCGCACTGTAACCCCCTGCCACTCTCTTCCCCACCACCAGACATCGACGAGTGTGCCCAGGGCTTGCACAACTGCAGCCAGCTCTGCACCAACACCCCTGGGGCACACGCCTGCCACTGCAGCCCGGGCTTCCGCCCCCTTGATCCAGCTGCCAGCCAGTGCCTGGGTGAGTACCTGCAGGCAGCGGGGCCGGCAGCCCGCGGTGCCACCCCCCTGCTGCTGCCAGGCGCAGCCCTGCTGTCCTGGGAGCAGGGATGCTGTTCCCTGGGGTGCCCTGTTGTTCTCACAGCCCTGGTCCGTGCCAACCCAAAACATGGGGCGCAGGATGGGCAGATGGTGGCTGTGCAGGAGTTGGAGTGAGGTGGTATCTGCCACCCAGCAGCTTTGAGGAGTGGCAGGACCATAGCTGTGTGGCTGCAGGCAATGGAGATGCCTTTGTGACCCAGCCCCACCCAGCCCCAGAGCTGCCTCCCCACATTCCCCCTCTATCCCCTGCCCTGCCTGTGCCAGGTGAGCCTCATACCCTTGGTGTAGCCATGACCCTCTCCCCTTCTTTTCCAGACATAGATGAGTGCCAGGCACAGCCCAGTCCCTGCGACCATATCTGCCACAACAGCCACGGCTCCTTCCACTGCCACTGTCACCATGGCTTCTCCCTGGGCGCAGGTGGGCGCTGCCAGCACAATTAGTCTGCCCCGGCACAGCCAAGTGGCCCCTGCTCGCCCCCAGCTCCATGTAGGTTGCACCCAGTGCCAAGTGAATAAACCCTTTCCTGCGCTGGTTTCCCTATGGGTCACCAGGGTCACATGACTGCTCCATGGATCTGTCCCCATCCCCCCATGGACTGCTGCATCCCTCCCCCTTATTTTCCCCACGCTCACCCTGTGTGTGCTGGGGGCTGCCTAGTCCCTACTCAGGCTGGCTCTGTGCTCCCCAGTATCCCCACGCTCCCCCCTCCGACGCAGGAGGACACAGGGCAGGCAGAAGGGGATGAAGAGCAGGGTTTATTGAGGAAAGTCTCCATGCAGGGAGGCCCCAGCAGGAATGGTAGGGCCAGGGCCACCCTGCACACATGCTGAGACTGAGCCAAAGGGAGTCCTACGGGGCAGATTTCTCCCTCCAGGACCCCAGGAGAGCAATGCCAGCTCAGTTCAGCTATGCACCCACGCAGGGACTCTTCTCCTCGGGGTGCTGGATGTCACAGGGACCCTCCTATTCCCCCCCTCCATCTGACCCTGGCCCATGAACCCTCACACCTTGCAGACAGGCTAAGGTGCTCCTCAGGGTCCCCACCACAGGCCAGGCTGAGAATCAGGGTGCTAGTGGCAAATGCATGCAGGATGCGTGGGCAAGGGAGGGCTCAGCAGGGGGAGAGGAAGGGTTCTGGTGGAGCTGCTCTGCCAGGCACCCTCCCTGCATTGGGGCAGGTCATGGGGCAGAGCAGGCAGGGGGCTGCCAGCAGCCAGGTGCAGGCAGGCTCTGCCGGGACTGGGCAGGGAGCCAGGCTCACTCATGCCACAGCTCAGCCTCCACCATGCTGGGCCATGCATGAGCCTGGGGCACATGAAACAAGGGCAGAAGCCTGCCCAGTACCGTACCTCCCTGTCCTGGGCACAGGGCTTGGGGCTGCAGAGCTTTCTAGGTCCAGCTGGGGATGGCATCAGCTCAGGTAGGGAGCAGAAGCAAGTGCCCAGTATTGTGGGCAGTGCTGAAGGATGCTGCTGGCAAGGATGCTGCTGCCAGATAGCTGAGGGCATCTGGCCAGGGCTGGGGAGCAGCAACGGGCAGCACGTAGGGCAGGGCTGGGGTGAATGCATGGCACCATCATGCAGATAAAGTGGCACCAGGGCTCCGCCAGGCACCCTGGGCAGTGGGCACATAACAGCTGAGCCCACCCCGCAGCACCAAGAGCAGGACACCCCAAGGGGTGCAGCAAGGGCTGGCAGTGCCTGTGGGCATGGGGACAAGAGTATCCTCACACCTTTGTGCTGCCTGGGGCTTTGCCAGTCCCCCTGCTCCCCGATGCATGGCACGCAGGGCACTGCCAGCTCAAGCTGCCCACGGCAGTGCAAGCTCCTTTGCTTGGGGCAGGACCAGTGCCGAGCACCTCGAGGGTTGTGGAGCCCCTTGGTACCAGTTTGGCTCAGTGGGAAGCACCTGGGATGCCCCAGCACAGCCCCTGCCCACAGTGGGTCTGAGCAGGGGCAGAGGGGAGTGGGCAGCCCTGCTGGCCTCCCCCTCCCACCCACC
>NW_020799105.1:10900375-10906751 GCF_003259725.1 Athene cunicularia
GGCACGGAGCCCCTGGAGGACGCGGCCCCACTGTTGGGGACGGCGGTACCGCGGTCCGGCTGCCCCCGGCTGGCCCCAGCGAGGAGGGGGGCGTTGCCGGTGGGTGTATGGGGGCTGCTGCTGTAGGTCCCGGAGGTCCAGCCAGCACTGCGGGTACCGGGGCCCGGCTGCCGAGGGGATGCTGCTGTAGGTCTCCGGGGGAAACTGGCTGCCGAGGGGATGCTGCTAGAGGTCACCGTGGGCCTGGGCGGCCATGGGGTTGGCCCAGTGAGGACTTAGGGGGCCACCGGCCGGGGGGCTGGCAGCCCACCGTGCCAAGGGGCCTCATCTGAAACTGTCTGTTTGCTAGGGATTTGCAGCTGGCGCTGCACTCCGGAGTGGGTGTCACAATGGCAGCGTGGGCAGACATCAAAGAGGAGAGCTAACGAATTCCCTGTTATCTCTGCCCATTGACAGCTCAACTAGAGCGGAGAAATGCCAAACAGGGGGAACAGAGGCTCTCCCGGGAGGTGAAGGAGGGGGTGCTCACAGCTGGGGCCGTGGTGAGGGGTGCGGTGAGGGAATGCGGTGGCTGGGCACAGGGCTCTTGTCAGGCAGGAGAGCAGCCAGCCCTTCCCTCAGCACCTGAGCGATGCTGAAGGCAGCGCGGGGCCCTACCAGCGCATCTGCTCAGGCTGCAAACACAGCACGGCCGGATGATGGTGGCACAGGGGCCCTGACAAAACAAGGGAAGTTTTATCTGTCTCCCAGTCCCTGCCCTGAGCACCAGCCCAAGCTTCAGGCAGAGGAAATAGAAGCAGAGCCCTGGGGTGGCTGGCAGGCAGCCCCTGTACTCCAGAGTGTGGCAGGGACCCGAGGCGGAGGGCTCATCTCCCCCACACATACAAAGCTACAGATCCTGTAGCTTTTGGGGGAACATGCTGCTCCCATGGTTCAGAGCAGCCCTGCCAGACCACCCCCCAGAGCAGTGGGGTGCACCCTGCCCAGGCAGCACCACAGAGCCAAATGACACCCCTTGAGGAGGGTGAGGTGTGTGGACTCTCCCATGTGCACACACAGATGCAGGCTCTCATGCATGCACTTGGATGCCCACATCTTTCTGCACCCCCCAGGAACACCCAGTTACCCCCAGGCGCACACCCAGGCACACTGCACATGCTCACACACCCAGGTGTGTCCCCAGATGCCCCCAAACCCAGGACCGTCGTCCCATCTCCTTCCGGGGCTGTGTGTCACGGCCGCGTCAGGGCAGGCCTGCCCGCCTTGCAGCGCCCTGCCAGTTGCCATGGCAATGCTACGCCTGCCAGGAGATGAAGTTTGCTCTCCCATGCCGCAGCGAGGGGCCGAGAGCAGCTGGGGGTGGCCCAGCTGTCCTTGCTACCCAGGTTCTGCCCATCTATCTGCACCCCAGCGATGTCTACCCTCTGGCTGCACCGACCCAGCCCAGTCACTGGACCCTTGGTTCTGAGTTACAGCTGCCTCACAAACCATGGACCCACTGTCTGCAGGACCAGGGCATGTGTCAAGGAGGGTCCTTTGGTGGAATATCTTCACACCATCATGGGGAGCCGCCTTCTGCCAGCTGTACTACCCAGGAGCAGGCCTTGCCCAGTGGCAGGCAGGACACAGAGAGCCTGGACCTCCCCACACAGAGTCTGGGCCTGTCTGTTGTGCCCACAGACCCCAGCATCTCTGGAGCCCACTGGGGCCTGCCAGCCCCCCCATGCAGAATACACACCCTCATGGGTTTCCCAGTTTTACCCAGAGCAGGGACAGACCATGCTGGTTTCCATGCAGAGGGAACAGGTGCTGCCATGCTGTGTCATGCCATGCCATGCCATGCTGTGTCATGGTTCCCAGCAGGGCAGAGGTGGAGGGGGGCTGGCGTAGCTGATGGTATCCCAGGCAGTAGAAGCAGGGACAGCAGGAACTCAGGGCAGCCCCAAACCAATGTGTGGCCCTGCTGCCCCCCCAGCCCTGTGTGTGGGGCTGGCAGGGTGCCTGCAGCAACAGGGCTCTGGACCTTCTGCTCCATCTGCTGAGCCCCTCGGGGCTATTTTTAGGCTGCCTGGCAGCAGGGGCATGCACAGCTGCTGCCAGAGCTGCCTTTACTCCCCTGACTGGGTCCTCCCCTGTGCCTGGAGCAAGGTGGGCACTGACCTGTCCTGCAGACAGACTCCACAGACTTCCCTTTGCCCCTGGCTCTGGCTGACTGTCCACCAGAGCCCCTGCCCTAGCCACACAGGACAGACATGGGGCACACTTGGGGACCCTATGGCCAGCTCTGCATGGCCAGCATGCCCATCACACCATGGCAGCCATGCTTCAGCAGTGCCCCTTGTTCAGTCCCTGTGCTTGGCTCCCAGGCCAGGACCAGGGGATAACCCCTCGTGCATCTCTGGGTGCACAGTACTGCACCCCATCCCAGCACCCGACCCTCCCTGCAGTCCCAGCATGGTGACTGGGGACTGTGGAGGACAGCTGGAGCCCTGCAACCAGCTTGGGACCCACCCCTGGGGCCCCATCCTGCACCTGCTGCATGCCAAGTCCCCTCCCCAGCCTGTCAGGGCTGTCAGCAGCTCCAGCTCTGCTTCAAAGGGGCCACAGCGCAGGGGGGGGGGGTGTGTGTCTTTCATTAATGGGGATGGGGGGAACATGAGCTCACCACCCCAGTGATGACAACGGTGACATTTGTGAGGCACGAAGAGACAGCAGGGCAGGGTGATTATCTGATAACCTTTTCTGGGAGATGCCAGGTGTGTGTACCAGTATGGGAGAGGGGGGGGAACACGACATTCCCCAGACTGGGAGCTGCTGGAAAACGGCTCCAAGTGCCCCATCCTGCCCTTTCATGCAAGACACAGAGACTGCCCCAAACTGAGGCCCACCAGCCCTACAGCCTGGGCACTCTGAGGACGGGCACCCCTCTGTGGTGCCTGCAGCACTGCCACATCCAGCTGTGTCCATCCCAAAGGGTGGTCCCAGGGCCCTGTTGCAGTGGGAACCCCCACAGAGCCTTGGGGCAGCCACCCAGCACGCCCTGCAAGAGTGCACGGGAGGACACACAGCATCCTCCTGCAAACGGGCAAGCAGAGGGGGATGCAGCTCTGGAGCCAGTTGCCAAGGTCCAGCTGGGAGCCAGGGCTGTGCAAGGATTGCCCCCGCACCGGAGCCAGGGCTGTGCTGGGAGCAGACGTGGGTGGCTTTTCTCACCTTCCCGGCAGGTCGGGGGGGGCAACCAGCACCACAGGGGGTCCTCATGTCCCCATGCATGGTGCCATGCTGCAAGGCAAAGGGGCCCTTCCCCAGAGGCGTTCCCACACAGGACGTGCCCCCTCCCTGCCCTGCAGACGGGGGCCAGGGGCCAGGGCCGGAGGGCCGGCAGTGAACAGGGGGTCTGTGTGCGGGCTGGAGGGAGCCGGGCAGCGCCAGGAGCTGCCGGGGGGGCTGGGAGGACGCCAGGGCAGCCTCGGCCCTGCAGCTGGGCCGGGAGCGCTGCCAGCTGCATTCCTGGGGCTGCTGGGCGAGTGGGAGTGTGTGTGGGCGCAGGGCAAGTGCATGGCCACCGCTGCCCCTGCCCACTGCCCTCCCCAACGGTCCCACGTCCCTGGGCCAGCTGAGCCCCACAGAGCCCCCAGCCATGCCCCAACCTCCCTTGGCCACCTCCAGGCAAGGCCACCCCCACAAAGCCGTGCTGCCAGCCCCACATTGTGCCCCATGCCAGGATGCTCTCTCCCATGATCTGCCAGACACCCCGGGACACGTGTCCCTGCATGGCCAGCCCCAGCATGCTGTCACCTCCTGAGGGTCCCTGCTCCATGGTGGGCACAACCCATGCCCAACACTAATGCAGCCTGGGAGCCAGAAGTCCCAGGAGCCTGGGATGCAGCCGGGACAGGGAGGATGAGAGGATGGGGAGGACAGGAGGGTGGGAGGGAACCCACTCAGCCCACCCAGGCCCATAGGATGCATCTCTGCCCACAGAAACAAGGTCAGCAGCACCCAAAGCTGCAGTGGGAGAGGGAGCAGGGACAGGATGTTGGAGGATGGAAAGAGGCAGACAGGACCCCTCTCAGCCATTTCCCAAGAGCATCCTGCTCCCCTGGCTCAGAGTTGCTCTGTGCTACAATCAGGCACAGATCCATGGAGAGGGCCCAGAGTGGTGAGGGGCCACCCCCAGGGGATGTCTTCTTACCATGCCACCCTGGCTGGTCGTCCCTGAAGTCTCCACTGTGGAAGGGGCAGAGCCCATGGCCCCGCTTCCGATCTCACTGTAGGGAAAGGTGACAGAGGCGGTGACACAGACAGCTCCCCAGAGTGACAGGCACAAGTGTCAGTCCCCCAGCCGGCTGCGCAGGTGCAGGATGGGGATGTGGACACTGAAGCAGCCTGCGCAGACAGGACACAAGGAATGGTGCCAGCTCCAGCTGCTCTAGGGCTGTCCCATTCCCCAGGGTACAGCCCAGATCTACCTCCCCTAGGACATCCTGGGTAGGAAAGTGTTAAGTATGCAATGGGGGTGCAGCAGGGAACCCTCCCAGAGAAAAGGCACAGTCTCAGCTCAGGGACAAGGCTGCCAGGACACCTGGCAGGGTGGGAGCAGGGAACAGACACCCCTCTCCTGGGACCAGCCCTGCTTCCCCCAGCATGGCCATGTTGCCAGGAGGTGACTCAGTGGCTCTAATGAAGGCATCGTGACAGACATGGGGACAAAGCCAGCTGGCAGGGAGCCCCTCACTCCCCACAGCCCAGCCAGACCCCTCACCTTCATCTGGTGGGATTCCAGCTGGCACAGGGTGCTCAGCACCTTCTTGGAAGAGACTGTGGGTACTCGGTCCTAGACCAGGCTGGGGCACAGGGCAGGCTGAGAGCTCCAGCTCTGCCCATAAGGAAACACTCCATGGACAAGAGTAGGACAGAATCAGTGGTGGCAGTGCCATGGGGACAGCCCAGGGACACCACTCACCCTCAGGGCAAGTTGTGCTCAGCGTCCGCACACTGGTAGCTCCATCGCACACATGCAGGCTCCCTCTGCCTCCACCTCTCTGCTCCTGCACTCAGGCCTCTCCAGGCCCTTGCCAACACAGTTCCCATGGCAATTATGCCCTGCCCCGGCCCATCCATCATGGATTAGCTATTTTCTATCAGGATTTATCTCCAGGCAATATCATTCCTGCTGTGACAGCCCCATGCCTCCATCACCCTCCCTCCTGCTACCAGGCAGCCCTGATAAAGGGCCACTCTATCTTATCGTGCTCCCCAGCAGTTACACATTAATGGTGCCATCTCCAGGGCTTGGCTGGGGCGGGATGAGCTCAGTGCACCCTCAGGCCAGCAGGAAGCATCACTGGATGATGTGGTGATGGGTGCTGCACCCAGCAGGGAGGGCATGGGCAGGGCAGGCAGGCTGCAGGCAAGTGCAGGTTGTGCGGGTGAGGTTCCCAGCATGGCCCCAAAGCAGATGGATCACACCATGGCTGGGGGGACAGTCCCTGCCCACAGCTAGGGGCAAAGGTCAGCTGCTATCGCTGCCTGCACTGGGCTGTTTGTTCTGTCGCCCATTAACAGAGCTGCCTTACCCGGTGAGCAGGGGACAGAGGCAGCCCAGGGCCCGTTGGCCAGTCAGGGTCATTGATTGTGGGAAGGGGAGGGTGTGCCCCAGATAACCCCTGCAGACAAATGGGTTTCTAATGGGGTCTTGAGCCTTGCACCCCTGGGCCCAGTCAATCTCCAAGGAGATGGGGAAGGTGGCCCCGGCAGGTCCCTCATCTTGCCCATGCCCCAGGCACCGGCAGAGCCTGGCTACAAGCCCTTTGCTGGGAGGTGTAACCCCAGCTGCAGCTGTGCCCAGCAGACCATGGGCTGCCCGAGGTGCATGCTGGCAGGGCCATCCCCGAGGAATAAGGACACTATGCCCATGGCATTGCCTCAGTATTGATGCCACACATGGAACCCCCAGTGCTGCCGCATGAAGCCTCTGGGGTGTCCTGCTCCTCCATCCCCTGCACCCCAAGCATCCCCAAACCCATATCCCGTGGGTTGCAGGAGACAGGGGGGTGGCACAGGGTAGGAACCAGGGTGCCCTGCCTCATGTGTGCCTCTGGGGTGCCAGGCAGGATGGGGGCAGAGAGGCCGGTGGATAACGGGAGCACCTTGCACCCATAGCACATCCCCATGGGGCAGGTGAACCAGCCCTTCCAGAGGGCATTGCCCCAGGGGCACACGGAACCGGGGTGGGCTGAGGGGGCTCCCCGGGAGGGTGAGGGGTGTGCAGTGTCATGCACCCACCTGGCTGCCAAAGCAGGGAGGGCTGGGGCAGCGGGGCGGGAGGGCGAGTGGCAGCGAAGTGGCCGGCGGGGCAGGCTGGCGTGGGGCC
>NW_020799105.1:10906801-10912347 GCF_003259725.1 Athene cunicularia
CGGCGGGCAGCACTATGACTACTACGGCTGGCAGCCCGAGAGCCTGCCCCACGGGCGATTCTACGGGCGGGAGCCCCAATGCCTCGACATCCCTGCCGACATGCAGCTCTGCCGCGACGTGGGCTACAAGCGCATGCGGCTGCCCAACCTGCTGGAGCATGAGACTATGGCTGAGGCCAAGCAGCAGGCTGGCAGCTGGGTGCCCCTGCTCGCCAAGCAGTGCCACACCGACACACAGCTCTTCCTCTGCTCCCTCTTCGCCCCTGTCTGCCTCGACCGGCCCGTCTACCCCTGCCGCTCCCTCTGCGAAGTGGTGCGTGACTCCTGTGCCCCTGTCATGGAGTCCTACGGCTTTCCCTGGCCTGAGATGCTGCACTGTGCCAAGTTCCCCTCTGACCATGAACTCTGCATTGCCGTCCAGTTTGGGAACAGCAAGGCTACCCCACCGCCAGGTAAGTGGGAAGGGCACCAGATGGGACGGGGACGCATGTGGGGCACCTGCCATCAGCATGTCCCCATACAGCCAGGGACCAGCATGCAGGGTCTTCCTGTGGAGGTCCTGCACCCCCATCCCTGCTCCCCTTGGAGTAGAGCCCAGGGCACTGGCACTGACCAAGGACCCTCTGTCTGCAGCAGGGCACAAATTGGCACAGTACCAGCAGCATCAGCTGCTTTGGTTGGGCACTGCTCACTGCCCAGGGGAGCTGGGCACCCAGCTGCCTGCACAGAGCTGCCCCAGGGCAGGGGAGAGCAGAGCAGCCATGGGAGCCGCACTGAGGGTGAGCATGGGATGAGGTGGGAGCCACTGGGCAACCCGCCACAGAGCTGTGTCCCTCTCCTCCCACTAGGTCCCATCCCAGCAGCAAAGAGCATCCTGCACCTGCAGGTCTCAGCCCCATGCTGCTGTCACAGGGTGCCTGTCCTCTCAGGCGGGGGAGGGGACATCACCCAAAGGCAGCCCAGGGTCAGGATCAAGGCTGTGACACCCTTCAGGCTGAGGCCACCCTGTTGCTGTGCCTCAAAGTGTCAGCATCTGGATGGAGGGTGTCCCCATACCCTGTCCCCTCCTGGGGGTTGCTGGTCAACAAGGTGCTCTGTGCCCCCCACATCACCCCAGCACAGCTGCCCAGGGAGCAGAAGAGGTGCCGGGGCTCTTGCAGCATGTCCCTGTAGAGCTGGCCCGGGTGACAGGTACCAGCAGCAGGGAGCTGTGACAGTGGCTGGTCTCTCACCGCAGTGTCCAAGATCTGCACCCAGTGCGAGATGGAGCACAAGGCGGATGGCATGATGGAGCAGATGTGCTCCAGTGACTTCGGTGAGTGCTGGGGGGCTTCCCGGCCCCCCAAACAAGGGGCTGTCTCCCCCAGCTCTGATAGCCCAGGCTGGGGTTGGCCAGAGGGCTCAGTTGTATGGGAACAGCCCCATGGGAGACCCCCCCAAGCCATTCCCTTGGGCCCTGTGCGCCTCAGATGGGTGCACCACAGAATATATTGGTGGGGGGACAGGCAGAATGGGACATTTGGGAGAGTCACTGGGGGCGTCTGCTGAACCCCTCCCCCTGACAGCCCCTTCTCCTCCCCACACAGTAACTTCCCCAGAGACCCTTCTTCTGGGTCCCACCCCAGGGCCGGTCTGCACCCTGTCCTGCACAGTTGCCTGGCCCAGACCCCCCCAGCAGTGCCCCCCAGCAGTCCCCCCGCTCCAAACCATGCCCCACGGCTGTCCCACACAGTGGTGAAGATGCGCATCAAGGAGATGATAGAGGAGAATGGGGAGCGGCGGCTGGTGGCCGCCCAGAAGAAGAAGGTGCTGAAGCTGGGGCCCCTCAAGCGCAAGGACACCAAGAAGATGGTGCTGCACATGAGGAATGCAGGTGCCTGCCCCTGCCCCCAGCTTGACAGCCTCAGCGGCAGCTTCCTGGTGATGGGCCGCAAGGTGGGCAGCCGCCTGCTCCTCCTCGCCATCTACCCCTGGCAGAAGCACAACAAGGAGATGAAGTTTGCTGTCAAGTTCATGTTCTCCTACCCCTGCCCCCTCTACCACCCCCTGCTTTATGGGGCTGGGCAGCACTAGGGCTCTGCCCACCCTGCTCAGTTCTGCACTGGCCTGATGCTATACCCCTGGCACCCCAGCTGCACCCCTGGCATCCCTGGTTGCACCCCAGGACACTGGCTCTGCTGCCCTTAACCCCTTGGCTGTGCCCCAGGACACTGCTCTGCACCCCCAGAATTCCCAGCTGCATTTGTGGGAGTCTTGATCCACAGTTAGGATGCCTTCCCCCTCCTGAAAGGCCTGCTCTGCATCCCTGGGACCCCTGTTCTGCTCCCAGGAGCTTAGGCTGCACCCAAGACCCTTTCTCTGCATGTTTATGAGCCCTGGTCTGCACTAGAGACCCTTGGCTACTCCCAAGCCCCCTGCCTGGCACCCCAGGGACTCTTGCCTGCCCTAAGGATCTCTGCTTGGTCCTCTTAGGACCCCTGGATGCACCTGAGACCTCTACCCTGAACCCCTGTGTCCCCTGCCCAGCTCCCTCATGACATGCCCTAGACCCTCAACACTCCAGATCCCCACTCCAGCCCACCAGAGCATCTCATGCCCTCACCTTGAGTTCACACCCCAGCCCTGAATTATCCCACCTTCACAAGGTCTCACCCCAGACGAGGCAGGTCCCTCCTGCCCCACTGTCCTCACAGACTGGCCCCTCAAGACCAAGTGCCCAGACCAGCACAGCCCCTGCCTAGGCTTCCCCACCCTTCCCATCCCACATGGCTCAGTGTGGTGGGGTCTGCCTCCAAGCCCCCCAGACCAGTCCTGCTGCATCCCTCATGCACGCCCCTGCTAAGACCCAGACTAGGCACCCATCGTCCATCCACACCACAGTAAATTATTCTGCCTTAGAGAAGCCTGTGTCCAGCTCCCAGTGGTTCATGGGCAACTGCCCCCTGGGGCTCTCTCAGGGACCCCAGGAAGGATGGGAGGGGACTCTCAGTCCTGCTCACTGAGTGGGGCAGCCTGGGGAAGTGGGGTCTTCCTGGGCTCCAGCTCAAGCCCTGATCCAGGTACCACCATGCCCATAGCCCGAGGCTGGGCAGTCCAGTGAAAGGAAGGGATGAGGTTTTCAGTGGTCACAGGCAGTGCTGGAGACTCAGGCATCCCTACCACTTCAGGAAGCCTGGGATGGTGGTGGGATGAGGAGAATGGGGGTGGCAGGGGCTTCACTGCTGCTGGAGCCCCACAACTGGGTCTGAGTGCTTTTGCCAGAGAGGATTCTCCCTCTGTCATCCCTGGGGGATAGATCCATGGGCTGGAAGTTGGAGGCACACGTGAGGAGCCTGGCACTGAGCACAGTAGTGGGCAGATCCTGGACCAGGGAGCCTCTATCTCCCCGCACCCCACCTCCGCACCACCTGAAAACCCTGTCTGCAGCTCCCTGCCATCCCTGCTCAGCTGCCAGACCTCCCACCCCACAGCCTACAGCCTCCTCCCAAAAGGTTCCCCAGGGCTACCCACCTGCACCAGCTGGGACCCCCCAGCAGCACCGGGACCGGGGCAGCCCTCAGCCTGGCCCTTCAGCTTGGCTCCCCCAGCCCCAGAGCAGGGGCTGCCTCTGCTCTAGCAGCCCCCCAGTCCCAGGAGGCAAGAGGGGCAGCCTTCCCACCCCAGTCCCCCTCCAGTCCTGTTTACCTAGCACATTCTTGCGCCCACCCATCCCGAGGGGTGAGGGAGGCACGAAGGCAGCTGCCAGGATATTTACCCAGCACCTGGCTGCCTGACACTGCAGCTTCTCACTGAAGCTGGCCCCACCGCAGGGGAGCCTCCCAGGACAAGAGGGGAATTGAGGCTGTGGGATGCCTGTGCCCACCCTCCTCCTGGCTGACAAGGCCACTGGGCACCTGCCCTATGCCAAGATGGTCCTCCCTCCCTCTGCCTCCCCTTGGGCATGGCCTCAGCACCCCCCCACACCACCACCCCCCTCTGAGCCCCAAAGGGCTTTCATCCTGCCCCAGCCAAGGGGATGTGCCCCTGCCCCACAACCAGCCAGGGACACACAGCAGCCAGCCCCCGCCACAGCCTCACAGCAGGGCCAGGCAGTTACTGACCCCACCCTGGCCAATGTGGAAAAAAACTGCGGAATAAACTCAAATATTGTTAGAAGGTTATCCTCAGAGCAAGGCTGCTGAGCACACTGCCATAGGAATAAACATCGTCAATTACGTCATTTAACTGCAAGACTTAAAGTGTGCAAATAAAACCCCATCTCCCACAGCCCAAGTTTATCTGTAGCCCTCTGTATTTTGCGTCATTAACATCTTTCCAGGGAGCATTTAGACATACATGGTCATGGTGCTCATCGCTCCAAGTGTTTTCTCTAGAAAGACAAGTAACTTCTCTCTACCTCCCACCATCAGTCATCTGAGCTCCACAGTTCAACTCCCCCAGTCCCTTGCAGACCAGTACTCATCCCATTGCAGATACACCCCCACCCACAAACACGATCCCACAGCTCTTGGGGTGGTACACAGCCCCCTCCCCAGTGTTACAGCTGCTCCACTGCCCCCAGTATCTGCTGAGCTCTCCGCATGCGAGCCCTCCCCTACACCCCCTGGCCTTGGAGCACACCCAGCACAACTCAGACACCCTCATCACTGCCAAGTCCAGCTTTTCCACAGATTTCCATAGGGCACATTTTGAGCCCACAAGTGAGAAGAGGGCTCAGGCTTCCCCCAGAGCTGACCCATGCAAGCTCCCACACTGGTGGGGTGTATAATCAGCAGTGAGATCTGAGCCCCCAGCACCTTCTCAGGCTGATGGCTGTCACAGCCTGGCAGGCACTGGGCAATGCCAGCCCAAGAGCACCGGCCCCCCCAACCCCTTGGCCAGGGGAGGCTGCAGCTGGCTGGCAGGGACCCAGGCATGGCCATTCCCAGCTGCACAGCAGCCAGGGTCACATTCCTGGGATAGCTGGGAGATTTGCTGTTCATTCAGGGAAAGGTCACCCTTGTGCACACAGGCAGCTGCCGGGACCACCGCCTGGGTAGGGCAGGGGAAGGAGCAGCCCCAGGAGGTGGAGAGGAAGCCCAGCAGCTCCAGCCAGAGCTGAGCTTCTCCCTTGCTCCAGCCCAGCAGGATCTGGCCATGGCACAGCCAAGGAAGAACAGCTGCACTCAGCCCTGAGCTGGGGGCAAACAAGGCCACAGCATGACAGAAGATTGAAACGCCCGTAAGCAAGGGGAGCTGGTGGCACAGACACACCATTTCTCTGTGACCACCTGCAGAACTGCAGGGCCAAGGCCGCAGATGGGCCCAGGTGACCTGGGACCAGGACAGCTTCCACTGGGGCAAGACAAGAGTCAGATGAGGGCAAGAGATTTATTGGTCATTCTCTATATACACTTATATATTAATCTGTAGTAGAAAGCAGCAGTCACTAAGTGCACAGAGCAGCTTCTCCTCAGGCTGCAGCTGGAGACCCAGCCACACAACCCAGCTCAAACTTACCCTCTTGCCTCCTCTGCATTACAGCCAAATATTGGGGGGGGTGGGTG
>NW_020799105.1:10912397-10922475 GCF_003259725.1 Athene cunicularia
GTGTGTGGGCGCAGGGCAAGTGCATGGCCACCGCTGCCCCTGCCCACTGCCCTCCCCAACGGTCCCACGTCCCTGGGCCAGCTGAGCCCCACAGAGCCCCCAGCCATGCCCCAACCTCCCTTGGCCACCTCCAGGCAAGGCCACCCCCACAAAGCCGTGCTGCCAGCCCCACATTGTGCCCCATGCCAGGATGCTCTCTCCCATGATCTGCCAGACACCCCGGGACACGTGTCCCTGCATGGCCAGCCCCAGCATGCTGTCACCTCCTGAGGGTCCCTGCTCCATGGTGGGCACAACCCATGCCCAACACTAATGCAGCCTGGGAGCCAGAAGTCCCAGGAGCCTGGGATGCAGCCAGGACAGGGAGGATGAGAGGATGGGGAGGACAGGAGGGTGGGAGGGAACCCACTCAGCCCACCCAGGCCCATAGGATGCATCTCTGCCCACAGAAACAAGGTCAGCAGCACCCAAAGCTGCAGTGGGAGAGGGAGCAGGGACAGGATGTTGGAGGATGGAAAGAGGCAGACAGGACCCCTCTCAGCCATTTCCCAAGAGCATCCTGCTCCCCTGGCTCAGAGTTGCTCTGTGCTACAATCAGGCACAGATCCATGGAGAGGGCCCAGAGTGGTGAGGGGCCACCCCCAGGGGATGTCTTCTTACCATGCCACCCTGGCTGGTCGTCCCTGAAGTCTCCACTGTGGAAGGGGCAGAGCCCATGGCCCCGCTTCCGATCTCACTGTAGGGAAAGGTGACAGAGGCGGTGACACAGACAGCTCCCCAGAGTGACAGGCACAAGTGTCAGTCCCCCAGCCGGCTGCGCAGGTGCAGGATGGGGATGTGGACACTGAAGCAGCCTGCGCAGACAGGACACAAGGAATGGTGCCAGCTCCAGCTGCTCTAGGGCTGTCCCATTCCCCAGGGTACAGCCCAGATCTACCTCCCCTAGGACATCCTGGGTAGGAAAGTGTTAAGTATGCAATGGGGGTGCAGCAGGGAACCCTCCCAGAGAAAAGGCACAGTCTCAGCTCAGGGACAAGGCTGCCAGGACACCTGGCAGGGTGGGAGCAGGGAACAGACACACAACTGAACCTGCAGTCCTTGAGGCCAAGGAGTGCAGTAGCGACTAGCAGGATCTCAGCTGAGTCAGGACCAGAGACCACATCTCCTGGGGATGCAGGTAGAGCTCTGCCTTGATGCCAAAGATACCGAAAGTCATCTAGCACAGTGCAGGAAAAGGTAGAGACAGAGCCCTGAGGTTGTTCTGCCCCACCCAGGAGGCAGGGCCATAAGTGGGAAGGATGGCTTCTCCATCACTGAGCCAGGACACAGGTTCTGCACGGCACAGTGAGTGCCAGGGAGCACCCAGGACTTGGAGCAGCTGCCAGTGGCAGCTGCAGGGATGGGGACACAGCTGTGGGCACTGCTCCGCCACAGGGACACAGCTGGTGTGGCAGATGCTGCGTGGAAAGGAGAGCTAGTCTGCCCCAAGCCTAGTGCTGGCGGAAGGAACACGGAGCACAAGTGTCCTCTGGCAGGGTGACACCACGCTGGGAACCAAGCGGCCCAGGCTCCCAGCTGCAAGGGTGCCTGCTGCCCCGGGTGTCAGGCAGCGCAGGACCCAGGGGCTGGCTGGGTCTGTTTCAGTCACTTGATGAGCACCTGGTTGCACAGACCACACACAAATACTGTCTCCCTCTGAGCCTCTGGGGCTGGAAAAGAGAGCAGGTGTCAGAGATGCTCCCCCTTCCCCACCACAGGGTATGGACCCCAGCCACAGAGCTGCAAACCCATCACCGCTCTGTCCCAAGCCAAGCTGCACTGGGCAGGTCCTGTCTACCCTCCCCACCAGGGCTGGAGCAAATCCCTGCAGGAGACAGCACAGGTAGAAGCAGGAGCTCTCCTTCCTCCACCTTTCCACTCACCTGTGGCTCCCATCACAGCTTTTGGGACTTTGAAGGAACAACACCTGGAGCAGAAGCTGTTCCCACAGTTACTGCAGCTCCGCTGTGGAGAGATAGAGGTGAGATGCTAATCCAGGCCCTCTCCCAGCCCTACCCAAACTTGGGTGCCAGAGCACTGCTAACAGCATTCCCTGCCAAAGGGGAATGGGTGCAAGCCCCGAGCTCAGCAGAGGGGTCATCTGCCAAAACCTGGACAAACCATCCAGGCCTAACACTGATCTGCATTCAGGTATGCTCTAACATCCCAGATAGTCTGTGCCCAGTCTGAAAAAGCACTGAGACCACAGGCTCCAAGAGGTTTAAGTACACTATATCATCTATGCTGTAATCCTGGGGGGACACAAGCTCCAGAGAGTCCCAGACATGTATCAGACTAACCCAGTAGTAAGAGGAGGGGGCCACAAGTCTGGGGAACAGAAGGCAGCAGGAAGACAGCAATGTCAGTCTGGGGGGCACAAGAGATACATCCTTCCTAGAACTGCCCAGGGGACTGTGTGCCAAGCATCACGGACAGGAGCTCAGATAAGACAAGAGGGGTGACCTTTGCTCCTCTAGCTCCATAAACAGACCCATGCTCTGCTTCACCAGAAAGCTCTCGGGTCACAGGAAATGAACTCAACTAGAGCACTGAGCAGGTGCCTTCTACACCAGCACATGCTGGTTTGGCCTGAGGCAGCTTCCAAATGAGCAAATAGGTAAAGGCTCCACAGCATAAGGGATTCCTGTCACCATTAGGCATGTGGCAACACCCAGCACTCAGCTGAGGTCACCTGCTGCTGGCCGTGACTGAGACCAGCCACCTGAGCTGCTGGAGAAAGCCAGACACACACAACACCTCTGCCCAGGTGCAGGCAGCAAGCTGGAGTACAAGCCAAAGACTTACCCTCTTCTTGAGCACAGAGAAGGTGGCTGCACAGCCTGTGCAGCTCCCTGGAAGAAAGAGAGCAGAGGTCAGGCAGGGCTCTGCTGTCTGGGACTGTGGGAGATACAGGAACACCCACAGCCACTGCAGAGGCTCAGCGTGGAGACAACATTGCTGCACCTTCACACCCTCGCCCTTCCTAGGAGGGCTGAGAATGTCCTTCCCTTGGAGAGGGGAGGTCAGAGGTGTCAGCACAGTCCTAGCAGCTACCGCACCACTCTGTCCACTCCCACATCACTGTCACCACTGGGAGCAGCACAGACCCTGCCCTGCTGAGCTCCCCCAAGCAGCACCTGCTCCCAGTCTTACCGAAGTTGTTGCTGGGGTAGCGCTTGCGGAGGCGCTCAGTCAGGCGTGACACCTTGCTGCGGATCACCTCATTTTTGCTCATAAAACCGTTGTCCGGGAGGCTGAGGTCAAAATCTGCTGAGCACTGAGAGCTCTCATCATCCTCCTGCAGAGAGCAGAGTCAGCTGAGCACAGAGGCATGGCTGGGGGCACGCTTGCCAGCTGCAAGGCTGCCCACCCGAGGTGGGCACCCAAGCAAGAATCTCCACTTGGCATCGCCACCAGCAAACCAGGCAAAGGCTGTCAGCTCCAGCCGGGAGTAGATGCCCCTCCTGCACACCTTGGCATGGCAGTACTCACCATGACTAGCAGCTGGTTCTCCTTCTCCCGCAGCATGGGACAGAGAGGAGAGGCAGTACAGATGGAGTCAGAGGCACCCAGCACCCTCCGTGAGCACACAGTTTGCCCACCAAGGCCCTCCCGCTTCCCTCCTCAGCTGCCCTGCAGGCACAGCCCACCGCCACCAGCCTCAAACCTCGATAGCATCTTTGAACTCTTCATCTGGCTCTGCCTCCTCCGCCTCCTCCACACTGCCAGGGGTAAGGTCCTGCAAGAGATTCACAAAGCTGGTCCTGCTGCACCCCAACCCCTGTCCAAAGGTGGACCCACACTTCTGCAGCACGTTCCAGGACAAACAAGCAGGCCCCAAGCAGCCCCAAGAGAAGACATCAGTCCCAGAGGTGAGATGGGCCCCTGCCTCCCCAGACTGCATCCTTATGTGCAGAAACAGGACTGAGCCAAGTCCTCAGCACAGCAGGGCAGCCACCCAGTAACTCAGGAGGGTCTCACAAGCTTCCAGCAAAGCTGGCAGCTGGAAGGAGGTTGTGGGCAGAGGGACACAGACTAAAAAGCTGACCCTGCAACTTCCACCCTACAACTGCCAGCCCTGCCCCTATCTCACCTCTGTGCTGGTGGGTGTGGGTGTCCGATCCAGTGGGGCCGCAGCTGGCAGGGGTTCGGCAGGCTCTGGAGTGCTCTCGAGAGGTTTGGTGCCCACACGCTGCTCAAACGAGGTCTTGAGCTCCATTATCACTGGTAAGAAGGGAACATGGCTGGAGCAGGGCAACAGTTCCCTTCTTCCAGCCCTACCACACAAAAGCTAGCTGCAGAAGACAATCTCCAGGGCTCACAATGGGACACTGGCACATACAATCTTCACCCATCAGGTATCCTGAGCCCCCCTCTGCTCACACATCAAAGTTAGAGCAGCAAGTAACAACCCCACCACCTGCCCCAGCTCAGGGGAGGGAACAACAGGAGCTTTGGTCACAGCTCAGCCACAGAGATCTCATCCAACTCTCCTGCAGCATGTGACACATAACAGGGAGCACCTCCAGCTCTCCTCCCCAATGACAGCACATTTTACAAGCCTGTATCATCCACTGCCACAGGCACCAAAAGTATTTCACGTCCTACAGAGCAGGGTCGGGACCAAGAGAGGTGGTGATGCTCGTGCACAGGCTGCATTGCCAGGCCCCAGTTCGCCACAGCACAGAGGAGAGCAGGAAACAGCACCCAGGCCAGAACACACATCAGGAGAGACTCTTGCCTCTCACAGCTAAGCCCCAGGACCCCATCACCCAACCTGGGCTGCTGAGCACCACTAGGACACCGTTGTCCTTTGAGGGGGATTTGGGTCCCATGGCAGAGCCTGACACAAGACACTGGGCTCACATGAGGGTTCTGGGAGAGCTCCAGCACAGGATCCATAGCTTCAGAGAGCCTTTCCCCAACCCATCCCACACAGGCTACTTCCATGGAGGTGTCTTACCTTGGTAGAACTGGGTGTTGCCCAGGAAGAGGGTGCTGTTGAGGATTGCCAAGACCCAGCAGAGGGGCAACAGGTAAAGGATGCAGACAGAGCCCAGCAGCGCCCCATAAAACCTGGGAAGGAGCAGCAAGACACTGCAGCCAAAACAGAGCAACTCACACCACAGCACGAGCCCCCTTCTTCATCTGGTCCTCCACCTGCTCTCGCCAAGTACCAAACACAAACACAGCTCCACAGGCCTGGCTGAGCCCACCACAGGATACCTGACCCAGTACTACTC
This sequence comes from Athene cunicularia, assembly GCF_003259725.1. Lineage (NCBI taxonomy): Eukaryota > Metazoa > Chordata > Aves > Strigiformes > Strigidae > Athene > Athene cunicularia. The sequence continues at coordinate 10,917,680 of NW_020799105.1, forward strand.
ACTGAGAAGAGACAGTGGGGTTCTCCCAGTACAGTACACGATATACTGCCTTGCAGCTGCAGCACATTCCGCTCAGGAACCCCTCCAGCTGGATCAGGCTGCGAATGAGACCGCACAGTCACAAAAAGGCCCCCAGAAACACACACCCTGCCTGCCCCATACTCATATGCTTTACAGTGACCAGGCTGGCATGAACCCAGGCCCTCTACAGTCATAGAGAAGCGTCCCTGGCTGCAGAGACCCCAGGAACCTCGCAGCCAGGAGGGCTCCAGAGACTCACAAGCTCTTGACCTGGGCGATGGCCTCTTGCCGTGAGAGCTGCACCCTGCGCAGGTCCTCCCGGTGGACGCTGTGGTACCGCCTGCGCACCAGCTCTGACTCCGAGGGCCGGGCCCGGCACGTTTCCTGCAGGTAGCCCAGCAGGGCCGGCACCACGACCAAGAGGGCGAGCACCGAGTACCAGGCGGCTGGAAGAGGAGGGACAACGTCAGCCCGGGGAGTCCGGGGAGCGGACCGGCCCTGTCGCCCCCAGACGCACCTTGGCCGACGGTGAGCAGAAGGAAGTTGAGGCCGAGGCAGACAAAGAGGGAGCACACGGGCCGCTGCCACCTGCGGGGAGGAGGGAGAGTGAGGGACGTGAGGCCCTAAGGACGGTCTCGATGGCGGCCCAGCCCGCACCTACCGGAGGAGGGAGCGGACGCCCTCGGCGGCGTCCCGCAGCGGCTCCAGGTAGAGCTGCAGCCGCCGGTAGCTCCGCACCAGCTCCAGCAGGTCGAAAGCAGCGGCGGCCTTGGGCGGCGACGGCTCCGGCGGTGCCTCACCGCCCCCCGCCACTCCTTCGGGGCCACCTGCCGCCCCGTCCCGCTCCACCGCCTGCATGACCGGACAGGACAAAACGGGCTGAGCCGGAGGGAGGGGAAAGGGAAGCAGGAGCGGAGCGAGTCGAGCCCACCAACGTTAAGCCCAGCCCTACTCCATACTCCACTTCCGTGAGGTGGCCAGGTGCGCCGTGACCTCACCCGCGGCGCTGGAACGCAGCCAATCAGAAGAGCCAGTCTAGAAAGCGCAGGCAGAAGTCCCGCCTCCACGCGGGCAAAGGGGCGGAAGAGGCCTCGGACCCGGAAGTACCGGCCCTTCGGCCCCGGCCCGGCCCGCGAGGGATCATGGGCTGCGGGGCCGGGGCTCGGTCCCGTGCGTGTGCTCTGGGTCCTGCAACCGGTCTGGGCGTGAGGCTCGGGCCCGTAGGTCCGGTCTAGAGAGGGGGCTCAGCCCGTGACTTGGGGCTAATCTGGGCTCCGTCCTGGCCCCGATCAGGGTCTGGATCCGGTCCCAGTCCAGGGCCAGGCACTGATCCCGGCCTGACCCTGATCTCGGGCTCAGGCCCAGTCTGGGTCTCAGCATGGCCTGCTCCCAGCCATATTGGGGTACTGTGGGTTTGTCCCCATAGGCTCCATGGCTGGGGCACCTCTCCACGGGGAGAGATCTCTCTGGGAGAGAGCAGGGGCTCCCTCCAGGCCCATGAGCATGACCAGCAGCTCCTCTGCTGCCCCTCCATATCCCCAGAGCAGCCCTGCACAGCAGCCTGTGGTCCTGCTCCCACCTTCCCAGGCACTACAGCCCTCCTTGGTTGCTTGCAGTAGGTGCTTGCAGAAGATAAGGGCTGCTGGCTCCACGGAATGCTCTGGGGACCCTGGGCTGCCTCCGATGCCAGAAGGGGGATACTGTCCCATAATACTCCATGCAATGATGTTAACCCTATGCCAGCTCTCAGGCAGCACAGGGCTCAGCACTGCTGCCGGCTGCCCACAGAGTCTGGTGATCAGGCCATGTATCCTGCAGGCAGAGGGCAGGGGGGCCCAGTCACACCCCAACTGCAGGTAGTGGTTCAAGGCTGATCCCCATCCTGAGAGTGCAGCCCAGACTGGGAGTCAGCCCTGGGAGATTCAGGCTGCCCCCAGCCTGCCCCGGCTCTCTGGGGGCCCAGCAGCGTGGGCACAGCTGCTCGGCAGTGTCCTGGCCTCACGACAGAGAGCCCTTTCAGCCCAGAGTGACGAATCCCATAGGAATGCAGCTCCATCCTGTCCCCAGCGAGTCCCTGTGGCAACACAGCCCTGGGACTTGGTTTGTCTCTGGAGGAGGCAGCAGGACTGGGGACAGCCCCCGTCCTCACAGGCAGGTTTAATTCTATCAGGAGTGGTGGCTCAGCACCGGAGAGCCCAGCTGTGATCCCAGAGTTGACCAGAACATTGTGACCACAGCCAGAGGCTCCAGGCGGGGAGGCCCCAGGGTGCAGGGCTACAGAGCCAGGTGTGATCTCAGCTCAGACTCCATCCCCAGCAGGTCCCAGCCCTGGCACAAAGCCCCAGACACCCAGTGAGCGCCAATGTTGCTTTATTTGGAATGTGAATCCATAGGCACCAGAGAGGGGGCTGGAGGGTGACAGAGCCGGCATGACAGGCAGGGCTGCAGAAAGCCGGGGAAAGGCACTTGTGGTGGCAGAAGCCCCACTGGGCGTCTTGGGCAGCCTGGGCCAGGGGCTGCACCAGAGCAGGTGGGGGCAGGTAGTGTCGGGGACCAGCCCTGACACAGGGCAGGGACAGCACATCCTGCCCAGGGAAGGGGTAGATGACCCAGGGACTGGCAGGGCCCCTGAGCACCAGTGGGGATTGGCTGGGACAGCAACTCATGATGGAAGCAGTGACCCAGCACCAACCCCGGACCCCTCCAAGCCCCAGGGGGATCACAGCTGCTGCTCTCCACCCCAAAAAAGGCACCAGGGAACACCAGGCAACAGCCAGAGCCCATGGCCAGCTGCTGGGGACACCCATCCCACCGAGCCGAGCCCACACAGAGACTGAAGCAGACCCTCCCTCACACAGGGAGCGACAGGGAGAACCTTCCTCCAGTCAGGGTGAGCAGGGCTTGTGGCAGGGCAGCTCTGGTGCGGTGCTCCTCCAAAAATTCCCAGTCCCTGGCTGCTTGTTGCTCCAGTTGGTTCTACACGGCCTCCTCAGGGCTTGGCACCCGGCGGGCTGTGGAGGCCAATCCAGGGCTGGGCTGGTGCCACTGACAGCATCCTCTTCTCCTGTCCCCCAAGACAGGCTGTGTCCCCGCAACACCTGGCCCCAGCTCCTCCACAGCCACAGCACCAGCAGCAGCCCAGCACCGCCCTGCTGCCACACTCACCCTTCCCCTCTGCTTCGCCATGGTCTCCGGGCAGCGCAGAGCCCCGAGATGGAGCCAGAGAGTCCCAAGGTGAGTTTTCTGGGACGATAAACCAGGGACCGCAGAGCTAGGCAGGACTGCGGGCCAGTCTTCAATGCCGCTGGTGAGGCTGTGCCTGTCCTCGTCAGAGCAGTCAGGCCCTGGGGCAGGGTCTGTTGCTCTGGGTGGCTCAGAGCCTCGAATCTCGCTGCCAGAGAGCAGGGGGAGACAACCACCCCGTGCCCCACTCCCTTCAACCTCAGGTCCCATCCTGGGGCAGTACGAACTCCAAGGCTGGAGGAATTTATCCCCTGCCCAGGGTCACAGGACCAGTCTATGGCTCCGCTCACCCTTTCCCTCGCCCTGCAGCGATGAGGCTTTGCTGCACTGCACAGGCTCAGCCCCAAACAGGACAGCATGTCCGGGGGCCCTGCGTGAGGCCGGGTCAGGCTGTGCAGGACCTGGGTGTCTCCACCCGCCAGAGCACAGAGCAGGGAGGGGCTGAGCCCCGCAGGGCTCCGGCAGGACGTCGGATGCATTCAGGCCAGACAGAGGAGGGGCCCGGCCTGGGGAAGCCGAGATCAGAGCCTCCGTTAGGGAATTGCGGAGGTGCCACACAGTTGGGAACGGCAGAAGGGGGCTGCCAGCGGGCTGGGGGGGCTTTATGCCCACCCCACCCCACTATGTGCCACTGCTCCCTGCTCAGCTCCCTCAGGCCAGTCCCCCTCCACCCGAGACAGGTTGGCACCCACCTGAGCACGCAGCATCTGCAAGGCCGGGGGCAGGGGAGTTGGGCAGTTGCCCTGGGGGGCTCCCAGACATTGGGGTCCCTCTTAGGGGCTCTCTGCTTGGGTCCTTCCACTTGCAATAGCCTACATCTGTCCGGGAGTAGGAGAGGGGCCTGTGCAGTGGCTGGATGTCCACGCTGTCTCGGCGGGATGCAAGGGAAGCCGTGCTTGGGGAAGGCCCCCGTCTGTCCATCCGTCTGCGCAGAAGTCTCTGGAGGAAGCATGGTGCAGTCAGCCGGGAGGGGATGGGGTGGCAGGGTCACTTCGGCCCGAAGCGGGGCTGTGGTCCATCTGCGGGCGAGGAGAAGGGGAGCCAAGTGCCGCAGGGTCTCAGATGATGTCGCGCTGGTCCCGGCAGCGCCGTGACAAGCAGTAGAGCCCAGAGAAGAGGTACAGGCAGGCAGCAATGCCTCCGCAGATGGAAGCGCTCAGGTAGGCGCCATAGAGGCAGTGCTGGCTGTAGCCCGGCAGGTTGCAATAGCTTTTCCGCCCAGCCTTGTAGCCCATGATGCCGGTGGCGGCCGCGTAGAGCCCCACACCCAGCGCCAGGTCATGCACCAGGTTGGTGAGGAGCCAGCGGGAGCCCAGCCAGGGCACCAGCGCCCAGCGCCCCAGCAGGCTCAGCCCGAAGAGGGCCAGGGTGAGGAGCCAGACCAGGACGGCGGCAAAGAGGGCAAAGTGGGCCGCCCCCTCGTACTTGTGAGCCGCCACCGTCACCCAGAAGGCAGCGCCCAGCGCCAGCTGCCCCAGGCGCAGCAGGCCCAGCGGGCTCCTCAGGTAGGCGCGGTGGAGGCTGAGGGACCC
>NW_020799105.1:10922525-10929873 GCF_003259725.1 Athene cunicularia
GGCGCTTCAGCCGCCTGCGGTAGGTGCGGGCCGGGGCGCGGGGAAACCGGGGGAAGCGCGGCCAGGCGGCGCCGCTCACACACGCCTCTTCCTTGCAGGATCGCGGAGGAGGAGCCGGAGGGCGGCCGCGGGGCTGAAACACCCTCGGGGTCCATGTAGCGGCGCGGAGTGGCCGGGCCGCGAGGAACAGGGCTGCTGGATGGCAGGCAAAGGGACAGCCGGGCTGAGGACACTTCGTGTACTGGACAGGGTGCAGTGGTTAATAAAAGGCAGACAGCGGTGGCTGCGTGGCTCTGGCTGTGTCCTGCCAACCCCCAGCCCTCCCCCGGTGCAGCAGGACCTTGGTCCAGGCCCTCTGCTGTAGGGTGCTGCAGAGACACAGAGGTGGACAGCAGCACTGTTGTTCAGACAGTTGTATGGTTTAAATACATTACATACATTTCTACAGTGCATTAGAACAGTAAGTTTGGGATCAGTTGGAGATGCAGCTGGGCCTGGCCAGGGAGCTGGGATCTCACTGCTGCCTACCCCGTGCTTCCACAGCCAGGGCTGAGCCCCTTCCCTGTACAGGAGACAAGGGAGCTGCTCTCCCCTCCCAGGCTCAAGCAGTAGAGCCCCAACCTGCCTTCACTTCCACCCCACCCCCCACCCCCCCAAAGATGGGCTAACAGGACAGTGAGACCCAACACTAGCTTCCCCCAGCAGCAGGAGAAGCCGCAGCTCAAGGCAAGCAGATGCAGGCAGCAGCCCTGGTACCATTTCAAAAAACACTAGCACAGGGGCTTCTGGGGAGAGAAGAGCTGGCTGCCTCACCCCACCCCCCCCCACAGGCCTGTGGGATTGTCAGCACCAGGGCAGCCAGGAGCCCATGCTGTCCCCCTGCCATGCTCCCATCACACCTCCCACCCATGCAGCAGAAGAGCCACCGCAGCCCTTTGCCAGCAGCCCCTGCCCCTCGGGGGGGAGCCTAGGCACAGACAAGGCTGGCACGATGCTGGCTGCACAGCAGCCAGGGAGCTTGCTGGGAGCAGGGGCAAAAGCCAAGCAAGAGCAGCCGTGGAGACCTGGCAGGAGGGATGGACTGGGGCAGCAAAGGGAGAGAGGGCCTCTCCAACTTGGGGGGGAAGGACTCCAAGCCCCTCCCAGAGCCACCTGCTCTTCACAAGGACAAGCCAGCTAGGACCTCTCTCCCCTTAGTGTCTAACTGCACCCAAGCCAGCCTTGTGAGTTGTCCCTCATACATCCCCTCCTCAAGCCCCCAGCCAGAGAACAGCCATTCATTGTGGTCCCTGCTGTGCCAGCAGGCAGCAGGAACTCCCCCTGAGGAAAGCAGCGTGCACGGGGTTGGGGCAGAGGAGGGACACTGGAGGAGTACAGCACACCCTTGGGCAAAGGGATGGGGGTATAACCCGCTACAGGCCTTCCCAGCCCAGCAGCCAGCACAGCAGGGAAGAAAAGTACCAGTGGCTGGTGTAAAGGGCTGGATGGATCCCAGCCCCGGCAGCCTCCTCATCTCAGCCCCATGCAGGGGTGCTAAGAACTGCATGCAGGCCAAGGAAGGGGGGCAGGGCAGGGTCCCAGCCATGCCACAGCTCCCAGCAGATTCCTGCACCTGCCCCTGGGCTCTGCCCCAGGCAGGACACCAAGCTCCAACAGAGCTGGGGAGGGACAGTGCCCAGCCTGCCTGGCTCTTCCAGTTCAGCTGCAGGTTCCTCCAGCCACACCTGCTTGCTCTGGACCCAGAAGGTCGAGTCCCAGCCACAGGAGCCAGCGGTGGCCCAGCTCCTCTCGCAGTGCTAGTCCGAGGCGGCCAAGCCCTGCCCACTGCTCTCACAGCTACCACCATGAGAAGAAAGGCTTCCGGCTCTGGAAGCTCTGCGTGTAGGACTCACTGGCAGTGCGCTGGTGGGAACGTGCTGTTTCCACAATCACAGGTGGCATCTGAACCAGGTGCAGGGGGCTCTTCCCATCTTTCAGTGCCTGAGTCAGGTTCAGGATCTGTATGGCACAACAGAGCAATGCCTGAGCTGCTCCGCCAGGGAAAGAGAGCATCCACCCCAGCACCCTTCCTACCACACAGGGAGGACAAGGGTCTGTACCTCATCCATCTGCCTTTCCTACACACAGCTTACCTGGCCTCTCATGACAGCAATCTGCTTGTGAAACTGTCCCCTGTCAAAGCCAGGGTCTTTCTGCAAGAGAAAGCAGAAAACAGTGGGATCCACCTGCTGCTCCATGCCATGCAAGATGCCTATTCCCCAAGCAAGCCTCTCCTCCCGTCCCACAGGTTTCCTGCTTCTCCCCACACTGAATCTTTAGCTCCTGGCAGAGAGATAACCCTGCCATAGCTCAGAAACACTGTCAGGAGCTTGGCCACCTTTCTGGCCCCTGCAGCCTTGACTGGGAGCTCCCCCCCCACCATTTTTCTTCCTCCCAAGCCATCCTTACCTGCTCCCCCAGCTCACCTTGAAAAGCTCATACAGATCTTCTTCCAGATCCTTGACAAAGTTGGGATCTGAGATCTTGGGGAGAATCAGGTCCTTGATCTCCTGTGAAAAGGGGATTTTGGCCTGGGGCAGCCATGCCCAGTAGAATGGATCTGTGAGAGGAAGCAGGAGACATTAGAGCTGGGGAAGGCAAAGGATGGTGCCACATGTCCCTGGGTATCGGATCACCTGTGTCTGAGACACCAGGTCCAGCACCTACTTCCCACAGCCTCTGCTGAGGCAGAGTTGCCCATGAACCCAGAAGAGACAGCCCTAGCCCTCTTCTCTCCAGCTCTCAAGGAAGATGCCCAAACACAGAGTTGTATGGCTTGTCAAGGTGCCCTGGCACAGCCTGAGGGACTCACATGCTCTCCAGGAGTCCGGGTGTTTCAAGGGAAAGGCCAAACCGTTGTCTATAGCAGCCAGCTTGATGATGGGCTCCTTTACCACCACCCAGTCACTGTCCTGGAAGGAAGTAGAACATGTCACAAGGAGGCCCCTCTCTCTCAGGGAGGCAGGAACAGTCCCTCTCCCACTCCCTGCCACCAGTAACACCAGTTTCCCCCCCACAGAGCCCTGTTACATCCTCAAAGTCCCACTAGGCCACAAACCACAAACACAAAAGGCAACAAAAGGCCCGGGAGACAAGATCAGGCCCCAGCATGCTCAGAAACCCAAGCCAGCTGGGAAATTCACAGCTTGCAGGAGCAGAGGACCCACCTGGAAAGAGACACTCACCCGCACACCTGCACTGTCCAGGGGACAGTCATACTTGATGAGCCAGTTGTCATTGCCCCGATCTGCAGGGAGATAAAACCAGCTGTGTCAGTGCTAGGGCATGCCTGCCCCACGCCAGGCAGAGGATTACTCCTACTCTGACCCAGAAGCAAGATAGAGCAGTTTTAGGCTCAAACTCTACCCTAGATCCCTCGAGCTTTCTGCACACCTGGGAATCCTCATCAAACCCACACAACCAGCCCTGGAGACTGGAGACATCCACATATCCCCAGCTCGCAAGAGAAAGGCCAGCCTGCAAGTCCCAGAGTGCTACCCCAACCCCTTCCAGCCCGGCAGGAACTCAGAAGCCCAGCATGAGATGGGATATAGGGACACAGTCAGGTGCTGGATTTTCAGATGTCCCTTGATCCTTGTATCTGGCACTTTCATCCCAGCACCGTGGTGGATCCAGATCCCCCACAAGGCAGGCCAGCAGCCAGAGCACAGCCACAGTGGTGTTCAGTCACAGTAGCTGCACTCTATCCAGGGGCAGCTACCACCTGGCAGCAACTAAGTAGTAGTGAGAGGAGTTTAGGGTGCTAGAAAGAGATGGCAAGCCCCTGTCCTGCAGTGGCCCATGCCAGGCAGCCAGCCCTACCTGTGTTCCTGATGATGTAGTCCAGCACCACCAGCCGCTCGAACTGCAGCAGAAGCTGCCGGTTGGTGTTCTCTGGGAGTGGCTCAGCTTCAAACCGCCGCAGCCAGTAGTCAGCATCCTTGTAGCCTTCCACAAAAAGCTGGAAGGAACCCACCTGAAGCAAGGAGAGGCTGCATTACAGGAGGCTGCAGAGGATGGAGAAGCGGTGACAGGCAGGCGCGGAGGCTGGCAGCCCTACCTTGGGCGGCAGACCAATGCGGTTGAAGCGCTGGCCCACTTTCGGCACCTTCTCCAGTGCCAACCTCTTTCCTCGGGACTTTACCCTGTCAATAGCGCTGTAGTTAAAGGTCTCGCTGGCCAGATACACCACCTGGGGGAACAGGAGCACAGACGTCAGCAGGGGCACCTGGCAACTGTCACAGGATTGGCTGATAAAACCAAGATACAGGATTTCCCACAGCTCTGCCCAGCACAAGGATTTCCATGGCTTGAGCAGGAGCAGTACTGGTCCAGAGCTCTCAACACAACATCTCTGAGGTCAGCAGTGCCACAAGACAAGGTGCAGAGCTGTGCAGGAGCACATCAAAGCCTTCCCAGGACAAGATCCCAGCAGCTGTCCCCTCACCTTTGTGCGGGGAACAATGTTGAGTTCCAGTTTCTGGTCCACCAGGCTGGCACCTGCCTCCGACAAATAGCCCTGGTTGAGGACAAGGCAGTCTCTCCCAAAGCAGCATGGGCAGCACAATTTCTGCAGCCACTTGGTCCACTTGGGGTTCAGCTGTCCATACGGCTCCTCATTCTTGGGCTTGAAGACACCAATGATTTTCTGTGAGTGGGAGAGAGAGGGGCTGACTCAAGGCAGTTGGCAGAGTCGAGATACTCCCCACCCAAACCAGCCTGCAGTGGGAACACTCAGGGACGGGCCCAGAACAGCCTCTCACCAGGCCAATAACCACCTCCTGGGACAAGGCAGACCTCACAGATCCCAGAAGGGAGGCAGGTAGGGGTTGAGAGGGACCCTTCCCCAGACAGTGCCTTGTTCCACGAGTGCAGGGTGCTGCCTGAAGACCTTCATACCCAGCTCATGCACCTGGAAACGACCCTCCTTGTCCCAAAAGACACCAGTGATGATGCTATTCCCTGGCAAACATCCCAGTCATCTTTGGGAGAGCTACTGCTCACTACTGCTCATTATGCCATAGAGGAGAGGGAGGGGGATAGCAATCCTTGCCCTGGCTCCAAAATCCACTGAATGGAGCTGATCCCAGAGGAAATGGGACCAGAACAGCTGAGCAGCTGGAGAACCCCTGAGGAGCCCAGGGCTCTGTGCTGGGTGGCCCAGCTAGAGACAGCAGAGAGGCCAGTTCTCTGGGTACACTGTGTGCAAGAGGGCTCAGGAAGCTCCAAACTGGCCACCAGCTGGCAACAGCAGCAGCACCCCCAGCCCCTCAATCCAGCCTCACACACATCAACCTAACAGCAGGAACAACAGCACAGGTAACCCACCGCTGCAGAGGGCGCAGAAGCTGCACTGCCACCAACCCAGCACTGCCAAGCCACCCAGCTGAGACAAGGGCTGGGGCAGGAGAAAAGCCCCCTGTCCGCCAGGCATCTCCAGGGGGCTGTGCAGCAGCTTGGGGCTGGCAGCCCCTGCTCCGGGGTGACTCAGCAGCACACATGATCAGCCTCCTCCCCATGGCTTGTGCTGGCCCTGGCCTGAGTGGGTGGCACTTCCCCAAGCCAAGCTCCTGCCACAACATGGAATTGGGACATGAATCCTAGCACCTCAGTGGGAAACCCCAGTGCAATTCCAGTCTGCCAGGGGACAGAAGCCAGCCCAGGGCAAGCAGGAGCAAGGTTTTGTCCACCAGAAAGAGGGAGAGGAAAGGTTTGAGGGAACAGGACCATTTTGATCAACCCCAGAACACAGAGAAGAGCCACTTCCCCTGAGCACATAGGAGGGCAATCCCCTCATTAGCCCCACGTGAAGGCACATGACTGCCAACACTTCCTTGGATATGAGCCTGCAAAAGGCTTGTTGGGAGCTCTGGCAGCACAGAGCCCTGTGCTCTGTGGAGCCAAGCCCAGCCAGGTAGGGACAGTGTGGGCAGCAGAGGCCAGAAGCCTGGCAGCACAGCACCCCCTTCCAGACAGACCTGTGCCAGAAGCAGCTCTGGCAGGGAAAACAGGTCTGCCTGGTGCCAGCAGTGAGGCAGAGGGAGCCAGGCCGGCCTGGAGATGCAGCTGGCAGTTGGGATAGCCACAGCCATTGGGGCTGGAAAAGCACATTCCATGTGGACAGCTTGAGCCCCAGAGCCCAGAGGGAAGCAGACACTAGAGAAGAGTTTTTCTCCCAATGCCCTCAACTCCTGCCTGCAACAGTGGCACACTGCACTCTCACCTGTGATAACAGCTGGGAGGTTTTGGTGACCCTGGGTAGCAGCCACAGAAACCAGACAGACATCAAATTTACTGACAGCAGGGGCAGTCCAGGGGACCTGCCAGGTGACATGGCCAGGAGCACATGGACTTTGGCTCCTCACACATATCCTGCCACGAGCCCTTGACAAGCTTGGGTCTGTTACAGCCAGGCAGCCTCTGCCCTGCCACCCCCAGGCAGCTCACCGAGCTGCCCACTCCAGCAACATCACATCCCCTATTGATGAATGCGGGGGAGCAGGAAGATGGCAGGAGGAAGTGTGTATTGCCCCACAGCCCGACAGCTCTGCTGGGTCCTGCTCACCCAGCTCCCAGGAGCCAGGCTCCACCCGGGGAAGGAAAACTAGGGCACACCAGAGCACCCAATCCCACTTCCCAGGAAGCATCCCAGCACATACATGGTGAGGGAGTCACAGGAAGCAGCCACAGCTCAAGTAATTGGGCTGGGTGCTGCAAGTCACAAGACAATCTGCCTTGTGCTGCACACACATACCGTCAGTGGCGTGGAGATAGCTGCCACACAGCTGAACACATCTGTAGGGGACCACCTATTTGACAAGGAATTTGCCTTGGTTGATATAACCACGCAGCCACAGAGGAGACATATCACTCCAGTCTCACAGGCCAAAAACCAGTTCAGTTTTCAGAGTCGCAAGCCCTACAGCTGGAGTCACTATGGTCAGGAGATGCCAATGCACAGGCCTGGGGGAGAAAGTGACCCTTCCTCTTCGGGCACAGAAAAGCCGCAGAAGAGGCTGAGGCAGCACTTGGACACAACTGTTCCCCACTCCCACTACCGGTTCCACTGCACTTGTCCCCTGGAAAAGCCCAGGACAGCTCCAGCCGCTCCCACCAGCTCCTCAGGGCCGGTCACCCTCGGGCCAACACCACCAGTTCCCCCGGGCGTGCCCTCCTCCCGGCCAGCGCCGCTCAGCCCGCAGGCCTCGGGGGCCCCGGGGGTGGCCGGCTCACCCCCTGCGGGTCCTTGACGAAGTAGCTGCCGCTGGAGCCCTGCGAGATACGCTCGGGGAAGATGCCGCGCTCGCTG